>NC_079189.1:470041570-470363124 GCF_029499605.1 Hyla sarda
GATATGATCAACTATACAACATTTTGGCTTTTTTTGACCACCTGTTGGCCTTTCAGAGCTCTCTGTGGCTTTAGCCTTATGTGGACCTGTACTGCTGTGACCTGTGCACTGTTCCTAGGACAGGGATCCTAGTCAGGAGGAGTGTGAATAGAAGGGTGATGGGGCATACGTCTGAAGCTCCATTCACTATCTATAGGTCTGATGATAATGAGGAGGCAAGTCGTGTAAATGACCCTATGAAAACCTTCATCTGCCACTGGCAACATTATTCACTATAAAACATTTTTAAGAAACAACCCACAGAGTAACAGTTACCTAGAAAGACTGATGGCACTGTATGGAGTAAAACTACAGATTTAGATTTTTCATGTGCTCTGTACCTCAGATCGTAAAAAAAAAGATGTTGATCAATTAAGTACAACACAACAAAGCTGATGCATCATTCAGACATTACTACATTGGAAATGACAAAATATCGAACATAACAGGAAGGGGAAAAATGATCATTACAGAAAGAATATCTATTACAGGACAAAAATCCATATTCTACCTAAGATAATAAAAGGAGGACTTTTAAGTGGATTTAGTAATATGTTTGCTCAATACTATGAAAAGAGTATCGATCGGCCGGTATTTCATATTGTTATTCTACATAATTAACACATTTGGCTCAGTGCTACAGTTAGTATTAAATATGCATATTAAATTTGAGTTTAACGGAAAGAAATGTCCCCTTCAGCTCTTTAGAAGCATTTTCCACAAAGGCCCCCATAATTTGTGAAAAGATGTGGTCCTACTTCATACGCCATCTGAGAAGCACTGTTTTTATTACTTAGTACTTTTTGCTCTTCCGCTATGGAGCATGTCTATATTATACTGTAGACAGCAACATACACCCATTGGTAAATTGGTTCACACTACAGGGGAACTTTATGAAGACTAGTGTTGAGCGGCATAGGCCATATTCGAATTCGCGAATATTCGCGAATATATGGACGAATATTCGCCATATTCGCGAATATTCGCATATTCGCAATATTCTCGTTTTATTTTCGCACATGCGAATTTTCGCGTGTGCGAAAATTACCATATGCGAAAATTTACATATACAAAATTAACATAAGCGAATATTCGCATATGCGAAAATTAGCATATGCAAATTTTCGTATATGCGAAAATTCGCACACCGGTCTCATACAGTAGTATTAGAGCCTTCTTTATACCACACACGCTGGAAGCAGAGAGGGATGATCACTGTGATGTGTACTGTGAAAAAAAAAAATTTAAAAAAAAAACGAATATTCGTAATTACGAATATATAGCGCTATATTTGCGAATATTCGCGAATTCGCGAATATGCGATATTCGCGAATAAAATTCGAATTGCGAATATTCGCGAGCAACACTAATGAAGACTGGCATTGTATACTCCCATATTAAGTAAACCCAGTGTAGCATCACACTGGATATATCAATAATCTCACAGGAAGTTTCCTGTGTGGCAGCCTCAGGAGTCCACACTGGTTTGGAGCTGGCACAGGTTTCCAATACAGTTTACATAAAGGCAGACATAAATTTCAATACATTTGGCATGCAAGGTGTGCCCATGACCAGTTCGAACAAAGCCATACCCCATCTGTGGCAAGGCTGCCAGGGCAGAGCAGACCTTAGAGGAAATCTGTTACAGGCATGTAGTGATGACAATAATTCTTACCGATCCTCCTTCCATGCCCAGTTTTACAGCAATCCCTGTTCTTCATTATATTCAAATGATCTGCTTGGTGCCCAGGGGAACAGTTGGGATGGGCATTCGTAAGCTCCTAAGCTCCCCGTGCATGGTGACATCCAGATGCCATCTTCCTATTATTGCCTCCTCCCGTGTGCTATGCCTCTGCAGAGTGGAGCTCCATTCTGCAGCAGAGGAGGCATCTTGATGTCACCGTGCATGGGAAGCCCGTGGAAGTAGTCATATACATGATCACAATTATTTTTATAAATTTTTTTATATTCAAGGCTGTGTTCACACGTTGTGGTCCTGCAACTAATAACCATGTTCATTTTTGCTGCAGATAAACAAAAAAGCTGCAGTTTTCTTGCAATTATGCTAATTAAGTAAATAGCATTAAAATGCACACATTTTTATTGCAATCGGCCATGAAAATGCAAGCGTTAATTAGTTGTGGTACCACAGTATGTGAACACAGCCCACTGAATGCCAGCTACATTAAACTGAATTATTTTACGTCAACAACTGGTTTTATTTGCTGCTTGCATTTGCCTTAGATCATTTTTTCATAAGTCATCACTTGTATTGATTTCAGCATTGCAGCTTCATAAATTATCTCATGTGTTGATAGCTTGCCTTGTGCAGCTTCCAGTAATGTGTGAAGATGTTGCTTTAACATAGAAAGTCCACTGTAGGGTTATGGCTTGTATAAGATATCTGTAACTTTCCAGTGGGCATGTTAAAAAGCACTATTTGCAGTGCCTTGTAATGAGTTACTGTAGTTACTTATAAGAGTAATTGTATGTATGAGTGTCAGGAGGGAAACATTTGGTCAGATTCAAGATTCATGACAATATTAGGCTGTTGTTACCCTTTGGCAAAATGACAAACTAAATACAATTTCCCCAAATATAATCACTAATAGGAACAGTAAATCAGGATTGTGTCAATTTCTCTATGCATGATAAATCATTTGTAGGACTGCCATGATGGAAAAGGATATAAAAAAGAACTCAGCCTAGCTCTTTAGTGCCAAAATTCTTAATCCTTTCAGTACTTATCAGCTGCTGTATTCTCCAGAGGAAGTTGTATGGTTCTTTTCAGTCTGACCACAGTACTCTCTGCTGACACCTCTGTCCCCTTCAGGAACTGTCCAAAAATGAAATAAATCTCCATAGCAAACCTCTCCTGCTCTGGACAGTTCCTGACACAGACAGATGTGTCAGCAGAGAGCACTGTGGTCAGACTAAGAAGAACTATACAACTTCCTGTGGAGTATACAGCAGCAACTGATAAGTACTGGAAGGATTAATATTTTTATATAGAAGTAATTTACTAATCTGTATATCTTTCTGGCACCAATTGATTTGAAATTGTTTCCCATCGGAATACCCATTTAATACCCTGGTAAATGGAAGATGGTGGTAACTAACTGGCTGAAAAAATATATACTGCACTAGCAGAGTTTTTTATGTTTTCTAAAATTATGCAAATAATATTTTACTTTTTGAAAGCACATGCTTGTGTTTATATGCACACAGAGATATTGAAAGAAGCAATGGCTTTTTAAGTGGACTAAAAAGTATCCCTTTTTGGGAGTAGCAACAGGTTTTGTGTCTGGAAAGCAAAGACGCAATGACTGTGAAAGATGATTCCCATTTTAGGTCAACAGGATTGACATCCTAGAAAGTGCACAAAAGTGATACAAACCCATCCAAGCTCTTTTTTTTTTCTTTTACTATTAGTGTAAAATAAAAAACAGTCACACCTAACTTCCAATTAGAATTTTTTTTTTGCATTGACAGAACAGATGGCGAACTCTCTCTGCTGCTTCACTACAATTATTAAATATGTCTTACTGTCTGTATTGTTCAATGCTCAGTGTCCATCACAGAGATCTTCACCTAACACCTGCTATCTCTATGTGTATAGGTCTAAAGCTCATAAGTTGTAAAAGACAGGGTTTTTTTTTTTTACATATATTGTACTATAATTTTGTCTTATTTGCATTAAGGCAATAGTTTTTTTTCATTTAGATTGAAACTGTTACTTTACTCTTTGAATTGTTAACTTTGATGCATTATATTATAGCATTCCATAGTCAATGCTCTATCAGACAGGCAGAGCCAAACTGCTAAATCAATAATGTAATCTTAAATCTCTGTATCTTTTCACCATACATTAAATTGGCTGGGATTCCAAATGGACACATGACCTGTACAAGAGGGAATACCAGGTGCCTCTACCAACCTACTTGTCATTTCATGAAAAACCCAATCCAAACACTGAGCAACTCAACTTCCCTGGATTCATCATCTCGCCTAGCTTAGTATCCTGGGTGAGATACACACTACCTCTGGCATCTTTGCCTTAGGAGCTACATGACTTCACAATGCACTTAAGTTTGGGGAAACCTGTATATTTTTGTATTTCCTTGGCATCACCAGAGTGCACTGTCGGAGGGCTCAGTTCTTGATATATATATATATATATATATATATATATATATATATATCTTACAGTACACTTATTATTAGAACAAATCTTATCATGCATTCTGGGCCTTAGGCTCTTGAGACCCATAACTTGAGAGCAGCCTAGGGTAATCCTCGGAAAGAGAGCATGCTCATGTCCTAAATACAAGGTTATATTTAGCTAAAGGTGAAAAATTACATTTTGTTCTTTCTCTATGTGAATTGTATACCTTGAGATACAAATGCTGAAGCAGAATCTTTGAAAATACAGACAAGAAAACCTACAAAGCCTTTGAGTTTTGTCTTTACAAAATGAGTGTTTTCTTATTCTCATCAATAATCTTCTACACAAATTTCTGCCTTAGGCAGCCATCTCAGTCTTTCTCATTTCCTGAAGCCCCTGCATGCCTAAATATTCCTCTTACACTTTCAGAAAGTTAAAATAGTTTTAATTCGTACATAACTGGAACTTCTAACCAGTTTACAGCTGGGGATACATTACAAGTTAATTGAATTCTAATTGTACCGCTGACCCATCTTAACTTGCCATCTAGACTTTGGTGTGGAATGATACATTTACCTAGTTTTGCTACCTTGAGACAGAGTGATCTTTCTTTGTCTCTCATGGCATGCAAATGAGCCAGTTTGGTATGCCAGGGAAGTAAGTGCCCTTAGCATATCTACTTCCCTGTACTTGATTTACAGTCTTAATCACAACAGCCTTCTACATCTCCAAATCAGTGTCTCCATATATTTTTGTCACAGTGGTATCTTTCTACAGGCAGCTGTTCCTTATTTGTCACATCAGTCTTTGTATCTGTTCAGCAAATTAAACTATGCATCTCTAATTGAATTATTTATATGCTTAGCTTTCTGCAACTGCTTGTATATGTATACATATATCATACCGACATTTGTGTATACCGAGAGGGAAAATATGTCACTTTCCTTTTCAAATACTTGACAGACATACATTGGTGGTTTCATTTAAAAGTTTATGTATTCTGAATGTTTACCATGGACATTCAGAACATTGCATAGATCCATTTATAAGCAAACCTAAAGGAGGAGTCTTACCCTACAAAATTCTAGTAGACTTATCCCCTATCTGTAGGATAGGGGATAAGTTGTAGATCACAGGAAGTCTACCACTGGGGCCCCCCGCAATCTCCTGAACGTAGTCTCAGCTCTCCCCAGGAGGATGTCACAACCCCTGCCCAAAGCCGGGGCCACAATGTCCCGTCATATATGTCTTTGGGGGAGCCGAAGATAGCCAAACGGCTTTCCCATAGATATGTGGAGGGGGCGTTGTTCACATGGTAGAATTTCCATGCAGAACCTGGAGGAAAAATTTAGCTTGGAAATTCTGCTACATGAATGAATTCTGTTGCGAAAATTCTGCATTCCAGATTCTGCAAGAAGAATGAACATTCGTTTTGCAGAATTCGGCTGCAGAGTCCCATAGAGGTCACCCATTGAAGAAATTACACATAAATTCAGCCCAAATTCTGCACCCATTCTGCAAAACAAAACCTGCAAAATGGCAAAAAATCCACTGACAGCTTGGCAGAATGGAATCTGAGTGGAAGCACATAAATTCTGCCATGTGAACATACCCTTGGGGTATGTGCATATTTTTCTGCAGATTTTCCTACTCAGCAGAGTATTCAGCAGAGTCCTATTGTTTTCTATAGGATTCTGATGCACCATGCACACAACAGAATTTCCACAGTGGAAATATCTGCCACAGAATTTTCATTTTTTGCATCGGCAGAAAGAATTGACATGTCAGTTATTTATGTGAAATCCAAACGTAAACGCATTGCCATCTATGAAGGCAGCACATTTTCGAACAGTCTTGGGCTGGGTTCACATATGTCCGGCATCCAGCATAGGTAAACTCAGCCTAAATCTGGACACAACTGATGCCCCAGCTGATGACAAATTGTCATCTGTTGTATGGCATCCGGCATCTATCGTTTCTGGACGCAACAAGCTGTGCTCCCCTGTCCGGTGCTCTCTGGCGTGTCCAATCATCCGGCGTCAAAACTGTTGTCCATTGTGCCCCCCCCCCATATAAAGCCCCACATACAGTGAAATTAATACCACCTCAAACCCTATCCCTATCACATGAATAAAATAGTACTACACACCATACTACCAGTAAATAGTGCAACACACAGTACACCTGAATATCATAATACTAAATAAGTTGCCCCAAGAAAATAGTGCTGCAGATTTGCCCACTGAAAATCACAATCCATAGTGTCCATAGAAATAAACATTTTAGTGGTGTATAGTACCCCTGACAATAATACCGCTCAACTTTTGCCACCTATTTTTTGCCACCTAACTTTTTCCCTATTCCCATGCTGTCCTCTAATGACACAGCCAGTCCTGGCCTCTTCTGGCTGGATTCCTGTGAAATGGTGCACGTTTTTTATTGGGTTCTGTTTTATGGTAAATGAAGTATCTACCTCCTGTCAATTCATACATAATAATCAATATTAATTTACATCTTTGATCTTCATGTATTATGTCTGCTCTCATGTAAATATCTGTGTACAGTGCATGTTATTTATATTACCTTGAGCTATTAAAATAGATTACTTTGGCCTTTCCATGAAATCCGCAGCTTACTAAGTGTGACAGATCGTATGTTATGTGCTGCTTTTTGAATACAGATATTCAACCTTGGTCAGTCACTATTGTTCGAGATCACAACTGGACATCTTTCAAAATGTCATTTAACATTATGCACTCGACACATCACCGTCTTAAGAAGTTCAGTTTACAGGATCACAATTCTATTTTTAAAACCTAAATGTGAAGGAATCAGCTAGAAATGTGTGAAATAAGCTCTTGGATTTCCTCTGCATCTTCTAAAACACAAGCTCCCCAGGGGAATTCTTCATCTTGCAGTTTTGATTCAATTTGTAATGCATACTCATGTCACAAGTATATATTCCTAGCTGGAATGAAGTCTTCTTCTATGGGATTATGTGACACTGTTTTATGAGATTTAGAGCAGATGGATAGTGCAGATAATAGAGGACATTGCAGTTTAATATACATTTACAGTGGAAGCCATTGGGGCAGATTTTGCTTTCAATGACAAGGCCAAGGTCCATTTTGTTCTGAACACTTACAGAAATCTTCGTAGTCATACAAACAAAGTGAAGAATAGTCTGTGCCATTGGTATGAATATTGTCATTTCTAGTACTAGATTGGATTATTTTGGTGTCAATGTGAAAACATGAAAACACTAAATCAAGCTTAAACCAACTGTGACCTTCAAAATGTGTTAATAATGAAGCCTTACATCGCCTTATTTATGATCTTATGTAATATAGCCAAAGTGGGTTTTTGAAAATTTAGAGCTGTAGCCAAATTTTCCTATTATTTTTTAGTTACAGAGATACTTTTTAGTGTAAACTGTGACAGATTGGTTGAAAAAGTGGCACAGCACACATTTTTTTAATTCTGCCTTTTTTGCACCATGTATGCAGATAAAAAAAAAAAAAACTGGCATACTCTTAAACTGACTAGTCTAAAAAAATTTTTTGAATATGCCCCCCACTGACATTGTTCTGTGAGCTAATACGTTTGCTTTTGCCAAGAAGCTTAGTTAATTACAAAGGGACATCAGAGACATAAGGCTGCTTTCACACTATAAAAATACTTCCGTTATGAACGCCCATTATAAAAAGCCTGGAAATCGGCAGCTATACGGCCGGTACTAAATCACTAATGGCCAATTGAAAATCTTAATATAGTCTATGGGATTTTTCTAATAGCCGTTTTAACCCGTCATCGCCCCTTATTAATAACGGCTGTTATTTTGTGACGGGCAATTGTAACAGGAGGATTAGTGCATGCACTAATTCTCCCGTTCATTCGCCAGAACAAAATAATGGCCGTTATTAATAACGGTTAAAACGGCCATTAGAAAAATCCACCATTAACTCCTAGGATGAGGTGATCAATACATATTATGGCATCTGTGGCAGTGGGGCTAATGTAATGACTGATCTGATCGCCCACAGCACGGCCGTGGGGAACAGATCAGCCAAGATGGCGGATGAAGGTCCCCTCACCTACCTTGGCTGCTCTCCTGGGTTCTTCTGCTCTGATCTGCCTTCCAGCAGACCAAAGCAGAAGATCACCGATAATACTAAGCAGTTCTATGCCTATGCATAGCACTGAATAGTATTAGCAATCTAACGATTGCTATAGATACTCCCCTATGGGGACATAGAGAGTTAAAAATTAAAAGTAAAAAAAGTAAACAAAAAGTAAATAAAAAATTAGAAAAAGCCCCTCCCCAATAAAAATTTTAATCACCCATTTTCCCAATTTTACTCAAAAAAGTGCAAAAAAGTATCGCTGCATGCATAACGGTCCAATCTATCAAAATATACTGTTAATGATTCCGTACGGTGAAAAGTGTAAACGTAAAAAAAAAAAAAGGTCTGAAATTGGTCCTTTATGGTCACATCACATTCCCAAAAAATTTATAAAAGCCCTTAAAAAGTCACGTATACACAAAATACATAAAAAAACTACAGGTCATGGCTCAAGAAATGAGCTTTCATACAGCCCTGAAGAAAAAATGGAAGTTATAGGTGGTTAAAATATGGCGATTTTAAACATACTTATTTTGTAAAAAAAAAAAAAAAAGTTTGGGATTTTTTAAAAGCAGTACAATAATAGAAAAGTATAAACATGGGTATCATTTTAATCATATTGACCTACAGAATAAAGAAAACACGACTGAACATAATTTTTACAGTATAGTGTACAGTGTGAAAAATAAATCCTCAAAAATTATCGAAATTGTGTTTTTTTTTTTAAATGACACTAAGTACAAAGTACAATAAGTCACGCAAAAACAAGCCCTCACCTGGGTCTGTGTATGGAAATATAAAAGAGTTATGAGTTCTAGAAGTCGAGAAGGAAAATACGAAAACTGAAAAATAAAATTGGCCTGGTCCTCATGATCAAAATGGGCTTGGTCCTTAACTCCTTAAAGGCGTACTCTGCCCCTAGACATTTTATCCCCCATCCACAGGATAGGGGATAAGATGTCAGAACGCCGGGGTCCCGCTACTGGGGACTCCCGGGATCTCCGCTGCATCACCCCGCTATCATTACTGCACAGAGCACGCTCGTAATGACCGGCGATACAGGGGCCAGAGCATCGTGACGTCACTGCTCCACCCCCTCGTGATGTCACGGCCCGAGCGTGCTCTGTGCAGTAATGATAGCGGGGTGCCACAGCGGAGATCCCGGGGGTCCCCAGCAGCGGGACCCTGGCAATCTGACATCTTATCCCCTATCCTTTGGACAGGGGATAAGATGCTTGGGACTTAAGGACACAGGCACACAGCTGTATGCCCTGCACCTGCTCCCCTTCTATGACACAGGCACATGAGCTGAGCTCCCATAATAGCGGGCTGGTCCTGACGGACCCTTGTCCATTAACCCCTTATGTGCCACAATCAAAGTTGAATGCAGCATCTTAAATAAAAATAAAACAGTCCCGATCAGCTGAGAGGATGACGGGAGGGCCCTTACCTAACTCCTCGCCGTTCGATTGGTGATCTGATGTTTCAGCCAGCCATGACAGGCTAAAGTAATAAAGCACCAATAACACTTATCAATGCTGTGCTTTGGCATAGCATTGAACAGTGTATGCAATCAGAAGATTGCATGTAATAGGCCCCTATGGGGACAAAAAAATAATGTGAAAAAAAGTGAATAAATGTGAATTAACCCCTTTCCTAATAAAAGATTGAACACCCCTCTTTTCCCAATTAAAAAAAATACATGTAAACAAAAATAAACATAAGTAGTATTGCCACGTGTGTAAATGTCCGAACTACAAAAATATAATGTTAATTAAAGGTGAGAAGAAAACAATGAAAATTGTTCTTAAGTGGTTAAGGGGTTAAACTATTATTTTGGGATTAAAATGGTGGTAAGTATAAGAATATATCAATTCTATACAATGCAGTGATTCAAAAGACAGGGAATTCTGGGAGCTTAGATGGTGTGTAAATTTTATTGGAAAACATCAATTTCAGCCAAGTTTAGCATATAGCTTATATAGTCTTAAAAATACTAATATTTACGCTTGTGTCTAAGGGAAATATTCTGAGGTCTGGTATGAAATTAATTCTATCTTACCTATTTTGTATTACTGGGAACTGTACATGAGGCTTGACAAAAACCACATTTTGTGATAAACTGTCTATAAAAGGTTTTCAAATTTGAAGCTTTTGGGTCCAATGTGAAAATTCCAGGTAACATTTATTATATTTGTATTGGTTTTTTCATATGAGACTTAAGATCTTTAAGGTCCCCTCAGTCAAGTTCCAAGGTCCTGATATTACATCAATCTCTGCAACCCATATAGTTACTTCCCAATCTTCGCACTGGTAACTTGCTAAATCTGGTATAATCTACAGTAATCTCTCTTGTTTTTTTTTTCAATATCTTACACAATTTGCTATTGAATAACATAAAACATCTTTTTACTGTGATTAAAAGTAAATTATTTATCAGTGCAGCTCTTAAAAATACCATTAAGGCTGTTAGTTGTTGCTGTATAAAAGGAGAAGAAAACGCTAGTGCTATAACATGTAACTTTCTATAATTAACATTTAATATGCTCTTATCAAGATGCAACATCAAGGGATTGGGACGGACTTAGTTCTCTGCTTGCTAATTTGGCTTACAGAGTTTGTGCCTGATTTCCAGTGCTAATTGATTTGGCATGACTCAAAATCTTCAGTACTGCACAAACCGGTAGATTACAATTTTTACATGAATTATCATTTTCTAAAAACAAATGCATGATCAAAATAAAAGTACTGGTTAGTTCTTTAAAGAGATTTAAAAAAATCAATTTACTAAGATGTCCTTGGGGCATGCTACACGATAACAATACTTGGAAGTTTCAAAATCTCATTATAAACCAATTAATATATAACAGTCTGTTGCATAACCTTGAAAAATGTGTTGGGCTTCTACAAAGAGATGATATATACATAAAATCATAAACTGATGTTTTCCATAGTGACTTAAAGGGGTATTCCAGGAATTTTTTCTATTTGACTATGCTAGAGGGGCTGTAAAGTTAGTGTAGTTCATAATATAGTGTCTGTACCTGTGTGTGACGGTTTTCTCACAATTCTTTTGTGATTTTCACCCCAATATTTATTTTTAACAGCATACATAATGACTCTTGTCTCAGATTTTTCCCACGATGCTGTGCGGCCGAGACCGGACTCACTAGTCAGTTGATGACAGGGAGCCTGTCTGCTTCAATGGGTTGAGGGATCGCTTGCTGGGAGAGAGATCAATCCGGAAATAATGCAACAGCTGTAGGCACCCTGATTGAAATATACATGTATTTTGAATGGATGCAGCTCATTTATATTTCAATGGGTGGGGTGGATGATGTATGGGAGGGAGGAAAATGGAATTATGGGATTTGTAGTCAAAAAATAAAAAATAAAAAAGGAAATACTAGTTCACAAAAAGCTAGCCACAGTGTTATGGTAATCTCACAACATAGCCATTTAGCCCCAAGACAAGTGCAGATCCTTCCTAATCATGTGTATTACTGCCTGTCAGGTATGTACTAAAATCACCTTATGGTGGATAACCCCTTTAATATTGTTGATATAAAACTGAAGAACCTTAGCATTTTTCTTCTTTTTTTTCACACTGTGTTAGTGAATTAGGTTTGCACAGTGTTTGGCACTTTCCGTGCTACAGTTCTGAGGGTTTTCTCCAGGTAGTCTTGTTTCCTTGCACTCAAAAAAACATGCTGATATTGGATTTCCTTTTAACAACAAAAAAAATGGTTTGGAAATTTAGGAAGTCCCCTTGGTGACAGAAACTGATGTGGATGACAAATGGTGCATAAAGAAAACAGCAATACATGAAACTTCCTGTAAGTGCAAAACATTTCCAGCTATTCCAGATGAAGATATACAGAACAACTTTCAACCCCTTAACCTCTGTAGCTTTTCCAATGAAGTATGTCTCCCTGACCTACAAGTAGGGTAAGATTTGGCCATTGTCCCAGGACATCCCATTAAACAATAAGCAATATTTTGACATAGCTTTAGTCTTAGTCACACCAAGTTTTGGGCACAAATAAGAATGGTTTGTTTGTTATTTTTCCTAAAGCAGATACAATAGTATGGTATTATCTTTCATACGAAAATTGTACTATTTTCCTGAAGCTTACATTTTTTGATGCAGAAACATTATCTAGATATTAATTCTTCAAAAAAATATTTCTGATACACTTTTGGCATACAGTTGGTCCATAAAGCCCTGTGGCTATGGGATTGTATATGTTTGGATGCTTTTTTAAATCTAAACACATCCCAATGATTCAGCCAATAAGCATGCTATGAAAGGGCCCCTAAAATGTGCTTCATACCTATTGTCTTTAACTGGACACTGTTACATATCAAAACTTTTTATAGGTGACGGAGTACCTAAAATTTGTAATATTTGCAATAAGCATATTTTAGCAAATATGTATATTTTTTTATACATGACAGTCTGTATTTCCACCGTATGGTATGCCAGGTCACAAAGCTGGAGGTGCGGGCATAACATGCAGGATAAGCAGAGCCCTGCTTCTTCTGCACTGAGGAGGAGGGTAGAAGTCTCCAACGGAGGGTAAGGGCAAATGTCACTCTTCCAGAAGGAAACCACTCCTCTTCCTCAATGAACTCCAAGCAGATTATAGTACTACAAATATTACATAATAAGGAACGGCAGTTTACTTTATTGAATAGATAATGGTTCAGTAACAAAGTTTAAATGGTTTCTTTAAAAATGAGTTAAGGTGATCTTACACAGACATGAGCGGCCATGGGTAGCACAACTTACTACTCACTGCCGGGCGGCAGCTATTGTAAGAAATGGCAAGTCTAGGTTCAAGTCCAGAAGCAGTCCGGCAATTGCAGTGTGGTAAACACAAGCTCGATTTACAGCTATTGCACATGTGAGCTTTACTCATGGCTGCTGTCTATAATGAAGTTTTCCAGTTAAATAAATAATAACATTTAATTCACATTTTTTTTTTTTTTAGAATTAGTAGTCTGTGTCTTAAATTAAATGTCCCTGCAGACCACTGTCTTGGCTAGCACTTGCATTGCCATTTGTAGCACTCATCAACCCTCTTCGTTTATCTACACTACAATTTCTTGTTGGTGGGTATGTAGCAGTGGCCTCACTCAGGGCTCAAGTCCTGCAGCAACGCATGGGAACAGCGCACTTTTTCCACAGCAGGAACACTGTTCCCATTAGCAGGACCAGCCCTTAGTGGAAATCTTGAGTGAGTTCCCTCACCTTTTTTCCCCAGGACTTGACCCCTGGCCTAACTCATGTTTGCTTTCCTTTTTGCCCCCCCCCCCTTTTCTTACTTTCTCCTACTTTCCTTCTTGACTTTTTTTCCATTCTACCTTCATCACTTTTTTTCTTTGTTCTTTGAAAGGTTTGGATGTTATGAATGGTCAAGTCCATGTCATCACTTCCGACTTTGCTTGTCATTAAATTTTTACTTGCGAATTAACCCCTTCCCGACCTATGACATACCTGTACGTCATGGGTGGCAAGGTGTTCCCGACCCATGACATACAGGTACGTCATGAACATTTTTGCCGCTACTCGCGGCATCCCGCAGCGCCCGGAAAGATGGTGGCTATCACTGATAGGCAGCCATCTTACCATGCGACCACGGGGGGTTTCATCCCCCACCCCACCCCCCAGCGATCGCTGCTATCGGCTGGTCAAATCTGACTAGCTGATAGCAGCGTTTCGCTATGAAAATACTTAGCAGCACGGGGATCAGGACACACACCACTCTGCTAAGTGTCCCTGACCCGTCCCCCGGCGTCACTTACCCGTCCAAGCGGTGTCCCGAGCGGTCCCGGCGGCGAGCGGCGTCCTCCAGGCGGTCCCGGCGGCGCTGCGTCCCGGAGGTGAGTTTCCGGCAGCAGTGCGGCATCTTCATTGGCAGCAGTGAGATCGCCGTAAAGCGATCTCACTGCTGCCTCTGGGAGTTTCAAAACTGCAACTCCCAGCATGCCCAGACAGCCTTTGGCTTTCTGGGCATGCTGGGAGTTGTAGTTTTGCAACATCTGGAGATCCTCAGTTTGGAGACCACTGTATAATGGTCTCCAATCTGTGCTCTTCCAGATGTTGCAAAACTACAAATCTCAGCATGCTCAGTCTGTCCAGGCATGCTGGGAGTTTTAGTTCTCTAACATCTGGAAGAGCACAGATTGGAGACCATTATACAGTGGTATCCAAACTGTGGACCTCCAGATGTTGCAAAACTACAACTCCCAGCATGCCCAGACTGCCCAAGCATGCTGGAAGTTGTAGTTCGGCAACATATGATCCTTCAGATATTGCCGAACTACAACTTCCAGCATGCCTGGGCAGTCTGAGCATGCTGGGAGTTGTAGTTTTGCAACAACTGGAGGCACACTAGTTTGGAAACATTGTCTGTTTCCTACCTCAGTGCCTCCAGCTGTTGCAATTGTTGCAAAACTATAACTCCCAGCATGCACTGACAGACCATGCATGCTAGGAGTTGTAGTTTTGCAACAGCTGGAGGCACACTGGTTTGGAAACACTAAGTTTGGTTGCAAAACACTTGAAAGTTTATTACTTAACTTAGTGTTTCCAAACCAGTGTTCCTCCAGCTGTTGCAAAACTACAACTCCCAGCATGCACGGACAGCCAAAGGGCATGCTCGGAGTTTGCAACAGCTGGATGTTTGCCCCCTCCCCCCAATGTGAATGTACAGGGTACACTCACATGGGCGGAGGTTTACAGTGAGTGCTGCAAGTTTGAGATGGCGCAAATTTTGCGCTGCAGCTCAAACTTCCAGCGGCAAACTTGCTGTGAACCTCTGCCCATGTGACTGTACCCTAAAAACACTACACTACACTAACACTAACCTAAAATAAAAAGTAAAAAACACTACATATACACATACCCCTACACAGCCCCCCCTCCCCAAAAAAATGAAAAACGTCTGGTACGCTACTGTTTCCAAAACGGAGCCTCCAGCTGTTGCAAAATAATAACTCCCAGTATTGCCGGACAGCCATTGACTGTCCAGGCATGCTGTGAGTTTTGCAACAGCTGGAGGCACCCTGTTTGGGAATCATTGGCATAGAATACCCATATGTCCACCCCTATGCAAATCCCTAATTCAGGCCTCAAATGTGCATGGCGCTCTCTCACTTTGGAGCCCTGTCGTATTTCAGGGCAACAGTTTTGGGACACATATGGGGTATCGCCGTACTCGGGAGAAATTGCCTTACAAATTTTGGGGGGCTTTTTTTTCTTTAACCCCTTATGAAAAGGTGAAGTTGGGGTCTACACCAGCATGTTAGTGTAAAAAATTAAATTTTTTACACTGACATGCTGGTGTTGCCCTATACTTTTCATTTTCACAAGAGGTAAAAGGGAAAAAAGACCCTCTAAATTTGTAATGCAATTTCTCCCGAGTACGGAAATACCCCATATGTGGGTGCAAAGTGCTCTGGGGGCGCACAACAAGGCCCAGAAGGGAGAGTGCACCATGTACATTTGAGGTGATTTGCACAGGGGTGGCTGATTGTTACAGCAGTTCTGACAAACGCAAAACAATAAATATCCATATGTGACCCCATTTTGGAAACTACACCCCTCACGGAATGTAATAAGGGGTGCAGTGAGCATTTACACCCTACTGGTGTATGACAGATTTTTGAAACAGTGGTCTGTGAAAATGAAAAATAAAATTTTTGATTTGCACAGTCCACTGTTTCAAATATCTGTCAAATGCCAGTGGGGTGTAAATGCTCACTTCACCCCTTATTAAATTCCATGAGGGGTATAGTTTCCAAAATGGGGTCACATGTGGGGGGGTCCACTGTTCTGGCACCATAGGGGCTTCCTAAATGGGACATGCCCCCCAAAAACCCTTTCAGAAAAACTCACTCTCCAAAATCCCATTGTCGCTCCTTCCCTTCTGAGCCCTCTACTGCGCCCGCCGAACACTTTACATATGCATATGAGGTATTTCCTTACTCGAGAGAAATTGGGTTACAAATTTTAGGGTGATTTCTCTCCTTTTACCCCTTGTAAAAATAAAAAAAATTGGGTCTACAAGAAAATGCGAGTGTAAAAAATGAAGATTTAGAATTTTCTCCTTCACTTTGCTGCTATTCCTGTGAAACACCTAAAGGGTTAAAACACTTACTGAATGTCATTTTGAATACTTTGGGGAGTGCGGTTTTTATAATGGGGTCATTTATGGGATATTTCTAATATGAAGACCCTTAAAATCCACTTCCAACCTGAACTGGGCCCTGAAAAATTACGATTTTGAAAATCTTGAGAAAAATTGGAAAATTGCTGCGGAACTTTGAAGCCCTCTGGTGTCTTTCAAAAGTAAAAACTTGTAAATTTTTTTATGCAAACACAAAGTAGACATATTGTATATGGGAATCAATATGTAATTTATTTGGAATATCCATTTTCCTTTCAAGCAGAGACTTTCAAAGTTAGAAAAATGCAAAATTTTCAAAATTTTCATGAAATTTTTAGATTTTTTACCAAGAAAGGATGCAAATATCAGTGAAATTTTACCAATAACATAAAGTAGAATATGTCACGAAAAAACTATCTCGGAATCAGAATGATAAGTAAAAGCATTCCAGAGTTATTAATGTTTAAAGTGACAGTGGTCAGATTTTCAAAAAATGCCCAGGTCATGAAGGTGAAAATGGGCTGGGTCATGAAGGGGTTAAAGTATACCTTAAAAAATATTTTGGCATTTTTAAGGAGGAGGTTAAAAGTTATGGTTGGTCAGAGTTTGAATGTTCAGATATGACCATTTGCTAGAATGAGCCAGGAGAAGAGCATCTGGCTATGTGCTTCTCTTCCTCCTATCTGTTCATACAACTAAAACAAACCCATAGACTTGCATTGCAAGTTTGTCTTGATAATGTGACCGCAGACTTCTCCTGGCTTATTATCCTGATTGGTTGGGATCTGATCACTCAGACTCGGACCTATCAAAACTTTTGACATATCTATAGGACAAGTCAAAATTGATGACAGTGCTGATTTACATTTTTTTAGTTCTCTTTTTAAAATTGTATCTGCACGCATGATTTGTTACTTTGTTTTTTTCATGTCCTCACTTTTTATAATCTCAAATTTGCAGTTTGGAACAAAAAAAAGTGGGACAGAGCTTGTTTGTAACTTGTTGGGACATTATGGGAGATTTATCAAAACTTGTGCAGGGGAAAAGTTGACCAATACTCATTGCAACCGATCAGATCGCTTCTTTCATTTTTAAAAAGGCCTACACAGGATTTGAAAAGTCTCCCCCATTGTTTTTTGGCATGTTAAAAATACTACTAAGCTCACTATATTAAAGGGGTACTCCACTGCCCTGCTTCCGGAGCTTCGCTCCCCAGCGTCCGCAAGTTTATTGTTCCGAACGCTGTGTGCGGGCTTCCGTGTTCAGGGCCATCCCTCGTGACATCACGCCGGGGGGCGGGCGTGACATCACGGGGGGCGGCCCTGAACACAGAAGGCCGCACACAGCGTTCGGAACAATAAACTTCCAGATGCTGGGTAGACGAGCTCCGGAAGCAGGGCAGCGGAGTACCCCTTTAAGCCCTTTGATTCATTGACACCTACTATTGGTGTGCCGCTGCTCTTTCTGAGATCTTTTACCATACTGTGTGCATGGAAATTGTGTCCAATCAGCTACTCTATCCTTACATGCAGTTAAGCTCCTGTGTGCAATAAATATCAAGTCTCTCTGATCATAATATTCACTTATTGAGACACTTTTAGTTGCCCAATAAACATAACAATTTGTTGAATCAGGTTTAGCCTGTCTATAGTCATCTTTAGTTGAAAGGTCCCTGACATTATAAAAATAAACTTTTGATGAGTTGTAAACACTTGTGAAAAGGGTCAGGGTCTGAGTGTTAAAATCCAACCAATCATTAGAAATAGCAGGGAGAAGAACATGGCTAAGTGCTTCACTACCCAGGGCGCTGTCTTTTTCATGTTGAAGCATGACACGAGCTCCATAGACTTAAAATGTAGGTAATCTTGTGCCATGAGACAGAACAGGTAGTGAGCCAGGGAGTGAGGCTTCTACCGGCTAATTCTAATCGAGTCTAATGGAATCTATGAAACTTTCTCTGTCTTTTTGTTTATTTTTTTTATTTTTTTTAATGAAAGGGACATTTTTAAATACATCTTAGCAAGTTACTATAATTTTTTTGCCAAACCATAATATTAGCTATACTTATTTGCACTTATCACATAACAAAGGTCAACAAATGTATTACACTTTCCTTTCCTAGTACTGTAGATCACTTAAACATTATATAATTTACAGAAGACAAGAATGGTCTATTGAATTAAACTACATTTGTCTATAACTATCTCCGGTTTTGGAAACCACCGGGTTTCCGGGACTGGGGAAGTGACGTCACGCCACGCCCCCTCCATTTATGTCTATGGGAAGGGGCGTGCAGGGAAATCGCCGGGGGTCTCAGCAACGGGCCCCCCGCGATCAGACATCTTATCCGCTATCCTTTCGATAGGGGATAAAATGTTTTTGCCTGCAATACCCCTTTAAGGGCAGTGCATCTATATCACAATAACAGTATGTTAATGGACAGAACCCCACTGTTACTGACCCCTATATATTCATATATATGCATGCATTACCATCCTCTTCCCAACAGATTTATTTGCTCTTAAATGATTTTATTTTAATTTATGCGCACTGCAGAAAGGCTATGGGTCCTTGAAATAAAATACCAATTTGAAATCTTCTACACTGCTAAGAGATTAAAATATACTACTTCTCTTTGTTGTGGTATTTTATGAAGCAATTATCCCAATCAGTTTCTATGAAAAATAGAATAAGTGTTTGACCTTCACTAGGTAGTAGGGCAGACATGAATCCTGAATCTCAAACATTTCAATTATACACTGTTTCTAAGGGATGTTCTGCACCCTCTAGTGTGTTGCATTAGGTCAAGAGGCTTTACTGTAGCAAACCCTGGTTACCTTAGTTAGCACATCTATAGCTAACAGTCAGGGCATCTTGTGTTTCCTTGACTGTGCAGAACACTCATCTAAGAACCTATTGACATTTGTTCTGGAGCTCATTTCTTTGGCCATTGACATAATGAGATTGAAGATATTTCATGCATGAATTGTTTGTTGAATAGATGAATAAGATGGATGGTATAAATGCAAACAGAACTGTCTGGCAGTGCACTGCTCCTCAAACAGTTGTAAAGTCAGTCTTTATGGTCCTGTATTTTACATTTAGTGATGTTGATAATGTCAGCCTTTTACATTAACTATAAAATGACTTATATGGCACTGTTTTTTGCACTAAATGCCTGCTAAAACTCCTCAGATTATATACCGGTACAGTTTAGTGATCAATAATTCTTAGCGGCAACGCAGCAAAGATTTTAGGGATTTTATTAAAATGTGAATGTGAACCTCATCGTGCTTGGTTGTAAATCTAGCACCTGAACTATTCATTTAAAAAAAGAAAAAAAGAAATGCATTATATTTTTATAAGTCTATAGCTCTTTTGTGTAAATTATGTATGGAGAAGAGCTGAGCTTTTTAATGTCATGCATTTTTAACATTGGGGCACAATTCATGAGGATATGGCAGTGTGTTATCTATAGTTTTGCATTGGATGCAGATAACTACATTAACTTTACTCAAAGACTATGTTGCCTTAATGACAGCGTGATAACAGTCTAGAGCTAGATGAAGCACTAAGACATTTTGATGGGACTGGTTGACTTATGTGTATACAGTAGGAGTCTTCCAATTGTCCCCTAACAGATAAAATAGGAAAAAGAATGATCAGGCAAGTTGAGTTGCCAGATTGTTTAAATTTTTCCTTAAGATAAGCCACAACAAAAACATTTGAGTGCAACATATTCCCCTCTCCCCATTGAGAACATATACACAGCATCTCACTGCATACCCTGCTGGACCTGTTGGGAGTACAGTAATGGAATATGTACTTTGTATTTGTACTAATACATTCTTCATTTAGGAGGATCTTGCTGTAGCCTTGCTACTCTCTCTAAAGTGAAAAAAGTTCAGTTGTGTGGAGTAGAGTAAAGAATAGGGTGAAGAAGAGATGGAGGCATCCTATCTCCCTCCTTCCATTCTAAGACCTAAACCCAGGATTATTTGGGACTAAACAGCTCCTGCAGAGAATCTAGTTCATCCTAATTATTTATCCTAGTCCCCTCTCTAGAAAGCAAGAGATTGAAAATTAGAGAAAGTTGAGTTCACAGAAAGAGAGCATCTGTGGGGAGAAGACAAGTGCCCCACAGCTACCCTAAGACATGGCTAAAGTGGCTGCCATAGCTACCCTCTACATCTCTTTAGTTGGTCTAAACCCTGCTGGTACTCAAGAAAAATTAAAGCTTTCTTAGGAATGCACTGGGAGCCAACCTGTTGTAGTGTACCCCTTAGGGAAGAGAACATGGGAATGGTGCTACAGTAGTGGCAAATGTAAAGTTCCTGGATCTTCAATATGCTACCTAACCTTGAGAAGGTCATCCCTACTTTAGTCATACTTATCTATCATGATTCAAATACATTGTGCCGCCTATATTGTGAAAGAGATAATTGTTTCAAATTTGTACCACTCCAGTGTCTAACTTGTTGCCTGTAGAATAATGTCAAAGGCCGTCCACATACCGTGCGGCTTTTCATTTTAAAGGAACTGCCCCAAAGTAACCATTGCTACTTACATCACTTGTGAAGTCCCCCTTTTACGGTGCCAGCCCAGGAAGCATGGCATGATCCTGGTGAAACCCTTATGCTAGCATGACCATATCTATTACTGGCATAGGACCACAGGTCCCTGTCAGCCCAAAGGTCTCATCCTCTGCCACGTATGAACATTGGACCAAATGTGCATTTGTATATGATAAAGTGGGGAAATTGTGAGGAGCAGTTGTCAGCCGAAACAAACTGTACGGGCCCCTTTAAGGTTTGTAAGTTGAAGAATATTGTAAGCAGGGGTCTTTTTTATGTGAGTGAGTATGGAGATGCCTAACTCATTGTACAGTAAGTTTTTATGTTTTCCATTTGAACATATTACTCCCTCCTTTTGAAAAATGTTACATATTATATCTTATTCTTCATACTATCCTAAGAAAATGTGCAACTACGGTACTACATCATATTAGACTTGTGCACAATAAAACATTTTGTTTCGCTTCGTTTTTTTCGTTTTGGATAAAATTTTCGGTCCGGTAATATTTTCGGTTTTGATTTTTCGGATACATTCGGTATTCAGGTTTTGATTTTCTTTCGAATACATTTGGCATTTGGGTACATTTGGGTAAATCTTTTTTAAGCAGGGGACCATTATCGGGAGCGTGTGTGTGCAGGAAAAGAGTGCAGCCGCAGACATCGGAACATTGGAAGACAGGTAAGATAATATCATTTTATGTGATTATTATTAATACATAATGTAATGTTGATTGAATGAGTAAATGAATGAATGAATGCTGTAAGAATGATTGATGTGTTTGATCGATGTGTTGTCATGTCACTTGCGCTAACACTTACTGTTACCAGGGTGCCTCCAGCTGTTGCAAAACTACAACACCCACCCAGCATGCCCTGACAGCCAAATGCTGTCTGGGCATGCTGGGAGTTGCGGTTTTGCAACACTTGGTATGTTGGCACACATGCGCTAAGCTTTTTCTTTCATTTTTAAATTCCGCTAGCTTTTTTCAGAAATGGGTTATAGTAGGTCAATGACATGCATAGTAATTGGCGTGGGAAAATTTTTCATTCATAAAACCGCATTTCTGAAAAATGCGAGCAAAATTTAAAAATGAATTAAAAAGCTTTGCGCATGTTTGCCAAAGTGTGCCTCCAGCTGTTGCAAAACTGCAACTCCCAGCATGCCCAGAGAGCTTTGCAACAGCTGGAGGCACCCTGGTAACAGTAACAGAAACAGTGTGTAGCGGAACAGTGTTAGCGCAAGGACCAATAAAAAAATTTAAATGAATTCTTTACTTTCGTTTATGGATAACGAATGCATTTGTTATTTACCGCATGCATTCGGTAAATAACGAATGCATTCATTATTTTGTTATTCGTATTATCGTGGCTATTCGGGAATGTTCAAAATATGTTTTCGTGCATTTGGATCGGTCAGAATGCCCGAAAACGGTAAAATTCGGTAAATTAGACATTTGTGCCGAAACGAATTGCACATGTCTACATCATATACTAGAAGCCAACCTTCCCTAGCCCCTCATGAAATAGGTAGTGGAAATGATGGACAACCCTCATATTGTGATACAATGCTTTAAGATTTTTTTGTATATTATCAGATGAAGCTCCTCAGTGGATTATACATTTTTGTAAATCTGATAAAAATCGATTCTCCATAGTCTTCATTGAAGTAAGATTATACTTAGATATAAACTAGACAATTTAATTTAAAGGTCAGCCAATGTTGTAAGGAATATGAAATGGATTATGAATATAGCACATTGCTATTATACAAAATAACATTAAAATAATGATAGTGATCTATTTGCTCCTTAGAGCTGCGTATGTAACTGCTTTATTGTACAGTAAAGTTATTTTCTACATACCCCTGAAATGGTGGATTACTAAGGTATTAAATGAATGCCTTTGCATCCTAAAATATTCAATGCAGATTACTGTGTTCTGGCACTGGAACAATGTGCCATAACATAGGAGTGAGCGGAGTACAGGAGTATTATTTTAACATTGTGTTTAAGCTATCAGATTCTGAATAATGGGTTTGGTTTTATGTCAGAAACTAAATTCTATATCTGGTAGATGAATACCCTGCCATCTCTTACCCACACAGTGCAGTGTTTTCTGTAAAATCAGGAAATTACAGAATGGTTATATAACGGAGGAGTAAATTGGGCCATCTCAATTCAGGGACAGGTGACATGTTTTTGATGAACCCCTGTTATTCTTCTATTCTGGCAATCCTATTCTCATATTCTTTTTGTTTATGTGTCTGTTTCTGTCAAGTTTCTGTGTATTTCTTGTCGGGGGTCTGCATACCCTGAATTTTTACTTGTCTTTTGTTGTCTCTACTTGATAAAAGAAAATGAAAACTTGTTGAAACAATAAAAAAGTTCTGTTTTATACCAAGTTACACTGCGTATGGACAAGTTCAGTGTGAAAACGTAAAGGTGAACTGACAGCAGTTATATTGGGATCCCAAGTGAATGTGGTGAGAGCTCGTGCTGGCTGTGCTGAGATCTAAGCGCACACATTCAGAATCTCACAGCAGAGGTTACATGCAGAAGAGGAAGATTAGGAATATTTATTAGGGGATGTACATTTAGGAGCGGCTGGGAAGGAGTATCAGTGCACCAAGGGGCTAGAGAATACCTTGAGTGCTCCAAATACCCTAATTTACATATTAGGATTTTTTGTGATGCTGGTGACGGTGCTGCTTGTTTCTCTTTAATGTTTTATGTAGAGAAATTCAGACATTGCTCATCTTTTATGCAATATTTTAATGTTACAGTTAAAATGATACACATAATATTTATGTGAACATATAGGCATGCCATGTCCCCTCCTCATATCATCAAATGATAATCAATATCCCGTTTATAAATAATTTTTCTTTTTTCCCTTTATCTCGTCCAACATTCTCGTTCTCTCTTCACACAGGTAGATTCACTCCACCTTTCCAATATTTTACCTTATCCTATCTTTCTCAGGTACTGTAAAATTTACCTCCATTCCACAAAGTTTAATCCCATTTAAGGTATCTCTCCCTCACAGTATTGTTCTCCCAAGGTCTCGCCTCCTTCCATCCCTAGAGGTTATTCTCCCTAGTGGTCATCTCTCTCCCTCCTCAGGTATCACTTCCTAATGCTCTGCTAAGTATTATCTCTCCTGCCTCTTCTCTGGCATCCTGGGTATCTATTTCCCTCCAACATCATTCCTTCCCTTCCTCTAGCCTTATCCACTCCCCCCAGTATTATCTACCCCCCCTCCCCAGGAATACCTCTCTCCCTAGTATCATCTGTCCTTCAAGAACAGTCCCCACCCAATTCAATATCATCTTTCCTCTCCTTTGGCTTCTGTAGCTTAATATGATAAATAAAAAGTAAATAAAGTAATAAAAGGGGCCTGTGTTTGAGTCACATAGCGCTTTAGGGCCACATATTAAATATTTCTAAAAACTTTGGAATTAGAGTAATACTGGTTGCAATTCTCTGTCAATATCTGTTGCGTTACAAAAAAAAAATGTAATGCCTAAATTTTTTATTTTTTTTTACATTTTGAAAATTGCTGCAAAATTTCAAAGCCCTCTAACATTTTTAAAAAGCAAAATGACATTTAACAAATGATGCCAACATAAAGTGCACATATTCTGTATTATATGAATTAAGAACTAATTTGTGTGACATGACTATTCCACTTACATGCAAAGAATTTGGAATAAATGCTGAATGAATTTACTAAAATTTACCATTAACATGAAATACAATGTGTCACAAAAGAGAATATTGGCGTTCATCTTGAAAACAAAAAATAAATAAATAAAAACACTCTTTAAAGGGATATTTTGCACACAGACATCTTATTTCCTATCAAAAGGATAGGGGATTGTTAGACTCACTGCAGTCGACGGGAAATCGAGAGGTAGTAGATCAGCTGGACCACGGTAGTCTGGAGCTGGAGAGGTAGTAGATCCGCTGGACCTGTGTGGTAGATTATGGGGGCCATACCAGGGAGCGGGATCTAAGCGGGATGGACTTGCTTTGGCAGGCGGCACCCAGGTCGCTACCCATGGCACGTCTTGACCACACAGAGGTGAGGTGAGCTGAGGTGAAGGGAGGCACAGAAGGGATGAGATAAGACGTAGTCAGGATGGTATGAGGTCAGTACAGGCGGCACAGGAGCGTAGTAAGGAAGGTAGCAGAAGGTCAATAGGCAGGCGGCCAGGAACACGGTCGGGTCACGGAATGCAAGCTCTGGTACACGGCAAGGAACACAGAATAACGCTTTCTCTAAGACACTCAGGCAAACAAAGATCCGGCAGGGGTATGAGGGAAGTGCTTGAAATTATAGAAGAGGTAAAGGTGAGGAGGCTAATTACGGGCGCATTGGCCCTATAAATTTCAGAGCTCCGGCTCTGCGCGCGCCCTAGGAAGCGGGGGGACGTGCGCTGGATCTGAGGAATAGAGACAGAGGATGGAGGTAAGTGACGGACTGGGACTCGCATGCGGGCGCCTCCCGCGATGCGAATCCCAGCCCTGTCGGCTGCTGAGATGAATGGGGAGATGCGCTCATGACCAGTGTGTCCAGCCAGAGCGCACTGCAGGGATAAGGTGTCTGATCATGGGGGTCCCTGTGCTGGGACCCCAGCTCTCTCCGTGCAACACCTGTGCTGCACATGGCATTCTAAACAATAAGTTTAGAATGCCGGGTTTCTGCGGCCAGAGATGTGACATCATGCCACACCCCCTTATGATGTCACACCATGCCCCCTCCATTCATGTCTATTGGAGGGGGCGTGGCAGCCTTAGATATGAATAGTGTTGGGCGCGAATATTCGTATTTTGAAGAATTTTGCAAATATAGGATGAATATTCGTCTATATATTCACCAAATATCGCAAATTAGAATATGGCCAATGACGCTCATCACTAGATATGAATGAATGGGGCCTGGAGTGACATCACAAGGGGCGTGGCATTTGGGTCACATCTCTGGCTGCAGAAACCCAGCTTTCTGAACTTAGTGTTTAAAATGCTGTGTGCAGCACCAATGCTGCACATAGATCTCGGGAGGTCCCAGTGCTGGGACCTCTGTGATCACACATCTTATCCCATATCCTTTTGAATAAGGGATAAGATCTGTCGGCCGAGTACCCCTTTAAAGTATGGACAGGTCAGATTTGGAAATTGGGCCTTGGTACAAAATCAGCTCCAATTTAGACTGTCTTCTACAATATTGTTTCAGAACCTGGGTCCACCAGATGTTTCTCTATTGTTCGGGGGGGCAGTTTAACTCTGAATACAGAATTAAATAGATAATACAGAATCATGTATTGTTGGCTATACAGGGATTTATTATTTCAGGTTTAGAGTTCTTGTCGCCCTCTAAAATACTGTAAGTTAATGAGATAATAAGTCATATAATTTTAATATATTGGGATTACTTATATAATTTTACCTAGGTGTCCTTGTTCAGCCCATATTTCAGCACCTCTTCCCTAATAATTTTTTTTTCTATAGCTTAAACTGTCTTTTCATAGATTCCTTCCTAAAACACAAGACAAAGTCTTTGTACTGCCGTCATTGTAATGATTGGGAGAACAAATTGCGCTCAAGCTCTCCAGTTACACTGAAGCCAAGAAGCATATGTGATACCTTTTGTGAAAGTTCGGGCTCTTGACGAGAAGCTTGAACAGGAGAACCGACACTAAGTAAAGCCAAATTCTGCAGCACAGGCTTTTCTGAACCTAAAATATTCAATAGGGGATTTAAGACTTGGGCTCTAAGTTACTTTCTAAAATGTGCATTTTGTTTGCAGGCAAAAGAGATGAGCATTTTTTGATGTGGGTCAAATATATCATAATGTATTATGCATGAGCAGATGCACATAATGACTCTGATAATGCTTGGCATACTCACATGGTTGCAAAGTCTGTAGCGGGCATGATACCACTCCAAAATGCACCTGTTCCTCTTAACTTTTACTAACATGTACAGTATCCCATAATTCTGCATTTAGTTTGTCTTAAAAATTTAAATTCTACTACTTTTCTTTCTGTTTCTGACTGCTATATAAATTGTAGAGGTGTACCTTGTAGATGCAAAAACTGCAGCAGGGTTCCATGTGCTTTTATAATACTGGTCTCTTATAGAGCAAATGTGCCTTGGGGCCCCCTTAGGCACCAGAGCCCTGGTGCAACTGCTACCTTTGCTCTCCCTACAGTTACACCCCTAATAGATTGATATATGATATATTTAGCTTAAATTGTATTACTCAACCAAAACAGACATGTCAAGAGATGGATTTTAAAGGTGTTATCCCATCATTCAAAATTTTCCTCTGTCCAAGTAGTAGTAACCTATAGATCCTCCAGAATGTAGGATACTTGTCCTCTCAATGAATGTGCACATGTAGACAGTGCTCTGCTGAGCTTAATAATGTTCACAAGCAACATAGAGAATTAATGGAACATATGTGCATGCTGCTCCATTCAGTTGGGGGAGAATTTTCCTCCATTCTCATGATTAGTGGGGGTTTTAGTAGTTGGACCCCATCAATCAGCTAGTTACCCCCTATTCTTTGGTATAACCTCTATCTAAGAAAAACTCTTCCTATCACATTATAGGCTAGATATACTAAAATTCTTTTAAACAAAGATACTGTATCTCCTAGACTGCCCGTACTTACTTCTGCTGTTTGTCTTTATGTTAGCTAGCTGTCTGATAGAATAACAACACTGACAACAATGAACTTGCTGGACAACTGGGGGTCAGCCACTGAGTTTATTTTTGTAAGCCATCTCAAATAACCATTTGAGTCCAAACGTTTTGAATCTCAAAACTCTCTGAGGTAATCGGTCTGCCGGCCGCCCTCTTCGATGGGCAAGGCACTCTACCCTCCAGGAAATCCTCATCACCATTTCTCCTCCACCACACTGTGACTTAGCCTAAAAGAGAACAAGTAGGGGCACACAAGTGCAATCCATCACAACAGACCACCACCATACACCTTCTCACAGTATGAAAGTACACAAAATCATGCAAATAACCGAGATACATGGATACATGTAGCTCTCTTTTAACTCCTACCAGCCCCACCTCTTCCTCCTAGCCAGACCTATCGCTGTTCAGCTAATCATGCCTCCTCTACCTATTAGCCCACCTCCACATACAGCTAACATGGCCCTATCTTTTTCATTTATTATTAACCCCTGCCAGTCCGTGTCGCCGCAACCTAAGCGGCGCAGTGAAATCCAGAAGGCCAATAACAATTGTTATTCAGCCCAGTATAAGCACAAAATTCTGAATGCAAAATATAAAACCGTCACTCAGGGGAGTCTTTTAATGAGATATTTCTAATCCCAGTTCATTCACTGCTGATGCATCGGAATTTTACTGTATATGGATTTGCATGTGAACTGATTAGAAGCAGCTTAAATGATCAACCAGTATAATCAGTGATGGTAACATTAATTCCATATGTGGGTCAAAATAAGCCAGAGAATCCAGCTGGACTCTTTATATAATATTCATTCAAGTTATAATTTATTACAATATATTTTATGTACAATAACCTTTTTAAAGATATCTTTACATGAAAATACAATTCCATAGGTTGTGCCAATCTGAAATGTGTGTTAATGGCTAATGGCAGCTGTCTGATACATGGTGCCATTATTCCTACCTTTAATAATTGCTACTCATGTTTGTGCTTCAAGTTTTTGTCAGTAGGTGGTGGGGACCCATCTTATTTTGCTATGGGGCTCTGTGAATTCTAGTTAAGGGAGGAAGTACAACAAAACAGCTGTTTGTTATTTCATTAGTGCCTCCCTAAGGGCCTATTCACACATACAGTATCCTGGGGAGATTTGATGTGCAGGATTTGATGCTGTGTTCAGACACTTAGTTTACATTGAAATCTGCAGCTTCAAATCCTACGCATCAAATCTGCGCAGAATACTGTATATGTGAATACCCCATAACTAGTATAATTCTACAACTATTGTAATGGGCCCCTAGGCAAAGTGGGCCATTTGTTATACTAGTGTTTTCTTATGTGCCAGAGGGGCCTCTTAGCCCCCACAGGAGCCTGCATTTGAGTGAAACAGCTACCTCTGCACTCCCAAAAGAAAAATAGAAATATGCTTAAGGGTAGGGTCACGCACAGTGCATCCGCATCGTATTTGATGCTGCAGATGCGCTGATGGCAGCAAGCTGCCTGTAGCTCTGTGTGTCCTCTTGTAGCGGCGGATTTCCCACCAGAAGTTACAAGCTGACACACAGAGCTATCCAGCCACAGCAGGAAGCTCGCTCTGCACTCTGCAACTACGTGTGACCCTATCCTTGAAGCGGTTATTCAGGAAAAAACTTATATATATATATATATATAAATATATATATATATATATATATATATATATATATACATATATATATATATATATATATATATTTATATATCTCAACTGGCTCCAGAAAGTTAAACAGATTTGTAAATTGCTTCTATTAAAAATCTTAATCCTTTCAGTACTTATGAGCTGCTGAAATTGAGTTGTTCTTTTCTGTCTAAGTGCTCTCTGAGGACACCTGTCTCGGGAACTGTCCAAAGTAGAAGCAAATTCCCATAGCAAACCCATTCTACTGTGCAGTTCCCGAGACAAGCAGAAATGTACGCAGAGCACTGTTGCCAGACAGAAAAGAACACCTCAACTTCAGCAGCTGATAATTATTGGAAGGATTAAGATTTTTTTAATAGAAGTTATTTGGGAATCTGTTTAACTTCTGGAGCCAGTTGATATATATATATATATATATATATATATATATATATATATATATATATATATAAATAAAAAATCCTGGAATACCCCTTTTAAAGTTACACTTCCCCCAAAACAAAAAGAAAAGTGCTTTAAAGTTACATTTTGTTTCACCAAATTAATTCTGTGTTCCATTTACATAATGTTTTTGCTGTCCACCACCAGTGTATACCGGAATTCATGGGCCATAGATTTTAGTAGATCAGACTTAGTCTATTTAAGCTATGTTTGGTCTGTTTCACATGGTTTTATTTGGGGGGCACAACAGTGTTATCAATTATTACCATGCTTTGTTATTTGTCAAATAAAACAAAAACATATACCAGCATAAAAAAGATAAACATAATCACAAGTAAACTACATTTGGCCTATCAAAGCCTATTGCCAAACTGTTATTACATCAAATTATGTATTGGAACATCTCTTCTCATGTATGGAATCATCTTCAGACTATTTTATTTACATTCTATACATTTTAACCTACTGATGATAAGGATTACAGATGTATGACTGACTATGCCACCTGTGCTGATATATATTCTCTTCAGATATCTTTATCAGCTGTAACTACACTACGGACTTCTGGAATGAAGACTGTAAATGTAAATTCTGAGTATGGATAATGGTCTTCTGTCTAAGATAAACCACATCCAGTTCCATTTACTTTGCATTAACCACATGACAAATGGTGATTGAAAGCTTCTCAATTGTGCTACTTAATAAGGGCAGAGTCATTTGGAGATAAGATTCCAATATGATTTATTAGCAGTTCAGGTGCTGAAGTCACACAGTCTGTTCCTGTAACTGAGAGAAATGAAATATGGCACTCATAAAGGATAGCAGAAATATAATTAACAGAGTGATATATCAAGGAAACATTTTGATGGATTTACAATAAATTATAAATACATAGATGCATAAACTGCAATAGATGCAAATAGTATGCCTACCAGAATCCAAGGGCATCGCTGTAAGGGGGGCAAATGCTCTATGGTTTAGGAAAAAGCTCCTGTGCCACATTAGAATACACTAGTGTTATAAATGACACCCGGTGTCTGGGGGACAGGCCAGTTACAGATTTTGTGCTGGAAATCCAAGATACACTATAGTGAACTCTTGCAGTGTGCACCTTCTGTCTTTTATATCTAAATATTCTCATAAGAGCAAATGTACGGTGTCCATTTTAGGACATCGTCAGTCATCAGCCACAATTCCCCCCCCGTCTGGCGAAACACCGTCCTGCCTCCTCCCTCACACCAATGTCCATCCTCCTTGAGTTCAAACTCCCTCCTCCGTCATCCAAAACTCCCTCATACCTCAGACGATTCTCCCTCAGACAAAACTTCCTCCCGTATAGCAGGGCTGACACTGCACAGCATATATAGCAGAGTATAAACTGTGAAGCTGTTCTGTACATGTTCTACAGAGCCTGTATAGCAGAGCCAACACTAAATAACATGTATAGCACAACCTGTATAGCAGAGCTGACACTGAAAAGCATGTATAGCAGAGCCCATATAGCAGAGCGAACTGCACAACAAGTACTATAGAGCCTGTATAGCAGAGCCAACACTGCACAGCATGTGTAACAGACCCTGCATAGCAGAGCTTTGAAGTACATGCTGTACAGTGTTAGCTCTGCTATACAGGCTCAGCTATACATGCTGTTCAGTGTTGGCTCTGCTATACAAGCTCTATAGCAATTGCACATTTTTGGCTTTGCTATACGGGAGGAACTTTTGTCTAAGGTCTGAGGGAGAATCGTCTGAGAGAGTTTTGGATGAGAGAGGAGTGAGTTGTGGCTGATGACTGACGGAGATTGGTGTGACTTTTTTAAATATATATAGTGTATTGCTGTATTTGTTCTAAGGCTGCTTTCACACTATGAATTTCTCCATTTAGGAACTTCCGTCAGAAGTTCCGTCACTACAGCTGTGAAACCCGGCCGTTACAAAACCCCTGACGGCCATGACTAAATTGCATTGCAGCCTATGGGGTTTTGTAACTGCCCGTTTGCACCCATATATGCCCGTAATTCATTACGGGTGTTATACAGTGATGGGACATCGTGGCAGGACATCGTGCATGACGGGACATCGTGCATGCAGTAATTTTTCCGCCACGATGTCCCGTCACTGTATAACGCCCGTAATGAATTACGGGCATATATGGGTGCAAACGGGCAGTTACAAAACCCCATAGGATGCAATGCAATTTACTCATGGCCATCAGGGGTTTTGTAACGGCCGGGTTTCGCAGCTGTAGTGACGGAACTGGTGACGGAAGTTCCTAAACGGAGAAATTCATAGTGTGAATGCAGCCTTATGCATATAATAGAGATAACTTGTCGGTTTTACTGTAAAGAGCACTTTGTATAAATGAAAGTTACCAAAATTGACAAAATTTTATTTTACTTTTTAATTTCATCACACAAATAATGATTTTCTTCTGTTTTTTTATGGATATTTTATTGTAAAATGTGCAATTGGTCCTGCAAAAAACTCTCATATGCAAAAAACCCTCATATGGCTTCATAGATGGAAAAAAAATATATGGCTTTTAGAAGGTGAGGAGTAAGAAACAAAAACATAAAAGTGAAAATTGGCCTATTGTTTAGGGTTTCATATCCATGCATGAGTGAGAATGCCATTCATTAATTTCAGGCTCTGCCTGACAAAACATGGTTCAAGTTACTTGCCTGTCATTTTAGAAGTAACAGATGGCTGTACCATTTAATCAAATTACTAATTTAGTCTTACTCTTGACCTCTCGGAGTGACAGAAAAGTCATGACATACTGTAGGAGATATTACTCATTTTCCATTTATGGTGCTATGTGATAGAACTGCAATTTCCAATGCACAGCTAGTGGCTTAGGTATGTGACACTTGATATTAGCAAATGAACAACTCTGAAAATAATTGTCATAAATGTAGTCATGACTAACTCAGTGCATATTCCTGAACTTGTCCGTTTATATATTTTTTTCAGGATTTTCAAACTTTTCTGACACGACATTCTCAGGATGGGTAGGTACTCTATTTGTCTGTCTATCACCAATGAGACATTTATAGCATATTGTTATGATCTGGTCCTTAGGGAAAGTCTTAAGGGCTGATACAGTTCCCCTACTGCCATCCTTGACTGCCATTGGGTTAAGTTACTCAGTTGACCCCAGGAATTTGGAGAATTAATATGTGGTAGGAACATTCCATTAGTAGCCAAACAGGCCAGAGATCAGGAAGCAAAAGCGAGTATATGCCACTTTGTATCAGTTAGAAGTAACAAGGGTCAAATATTGAGAGTCATGCAGGAAAATGATATGGCACTGTACCACACGGTAGAATATTGGACATCACTGACAACTTTTATTCTACGGTATCTTTTTATATAAGATATTGGGCTGAAACTTGGGCTTGCCTTATACTGGAATCACTACCCACCCTTGGGAAGAATTTTATATACAGTACCTTGCTAGATATCCCACAGTAATGTAGTATGCAGCAGGCAAAGCAGTATGGTTTGTAGTAGAAATCACCAAATGACACTCACCAATTCAGCCAACATAGATTTATTCAATAAATCTACCTTTGCTGAAGTGGTGAGTGCCATCTGGGGATTTCTACAACATGCTGTATGAAGATTTGTGTATTCAGAGTAGATTGAGCACCACTGGGATTAACAGCAAGGGGGTTATCCAGAGTGGACCGCTCGGGTGGGAGTCTGTTGTCTTTGAGGTGAAGCAGTGCCGATTTAGTTTCTCTTTATGACGTGTAAAGCTGTATGGTTTGTCATGATGACATTTGTTGATGACATTTGCACGAATCTGTTTTCCCTTCACACATGTGCCCACAACAGTAGCAGCAGGGCAAGCTCTGCAGAAATGCATGGGAATGGAGTTCCTGCACTTCTTCTATAGGAGGAACACCATTCCTATTAGCAGGAGTGATGCAGGACCAGCCCAAGAGTGAAAACCTTAAATGAGTTCCCACACTTTTTTCCCAGGGCCTGACCCCTGAGTACCAGTCTAGTCTCATTACATTAAAGGACTGAATAGTCCTATAAACAAAATCACAACAAGGTGTTGCTCTCTTTGCAAAAGAAAACACACTTCTATAAATGTGACACAGGTTCCCATTACAAGCCAAAAAAGATGCTGATTGAAAGCCATAAATCTGGTCCCATACACATGACATGCAAAGGAAGTACATGGCTCTTATTTGTGAGCTAATATTCCTTACTTTAATGTGTACATTATATTTGCACCCCAAACGAAACAAATTGTATGACCAGAATACTATGTAAAATCCAAACAATGTAAGAAGTCATTGTGCTTGTCGGGGACTTCAACAAAATCTTCTTTTCTGACCTAGTCTCCTCCACTTAAAATAGATCATCCTCTTCTTTTCATAATCTGACAGTCAGGGAGCTTTATCTTGACAACACATGTCTGAATTAGATCACACTTATATTTCTGACACAGACCAGGCAGAACCTTCTTAGATTTAAAGGGATACTCCGGCGCTTAGACATCTTATCCCCTATGCAAAGGATAGGGGATAAGATGCCTGATCGTGGGGGTCCCGCCACTGGGGACCCCCGGGATCTCGGCTGCACCACCCACCTCAGCGGCTTCCGGCAACGCTGGAGGCTTCGGATCTCGACCACGCAAGCGAGAGCGTGACGTCACGACTCCACCCCCGTGTGATGTCACACCCTGCCCCTCAATGCAAGTCTATGGGAGGGGGAGTGACGGCCATCACGCCCCCTCCCATAGGCTTGCATTGAGGGGGCGGAGCGTGACATCACACGGGGGGCGGAGCTGTGATGTCACAACGCCCCGGTCCCGTGATCGACAGTAATCAGACCCGGAGCGAACACGCTCCAGGGACTGATTTTAACGGGGTGCGGCATGCATGATCACGGGGGTCCCCATTGGCGGGACCCCCGCGATCAGGCATCTTATCCCCTATCCTTTGGATAGCGGATAAGATGTCTAAGCGCTGGAGTACCCCTTTAATGACACTACATTAGGCCTGACTACATGGTTGGACCATACACCAGTCTTTTTGACATTTGGATAACAATGGATTTTAGCATAAAGTGGAACTGACAGCTGGTTCACCCAAACTAAACCCAATACAGTGGATTATATTTACTAACATCACATGCCAACCATCAGCCAAAGTTTGACTCTTTTTCTGACCAAATCACTTTTTTTGTGTTTTTTTCCACAATCTGAGTCATTATAATGTTTTTGCCTTGTTTTTGGTGTCTTTTCAGACTGTAATTTTTACTTTCAACAGATAGTTTAAAAATTGGGCACACTTTAGTGTATTAGTAATGTGCAAAAGTATAAAGACATGTTAAACACTGTTCATACATGTGATATAAAATAAATGAAAATTCCCTGTGATAAGGTTGGGGAAAGGGGATTGTACTACACGAGGCCCTATGTGTGTGTAGAAATTCTCATAGGCAAACGAACCCCACTTCCCTCCCTTCCCAATAAAATAATGTGGTTTTTGGTGGAGATTTGGTGCAGACTTGGCATGGTGGATTTTGATGCAGAATATTCTAATAGGAAATAAAATTGATGTAAAACTTACAGTTGCAAATTGCTAATTATGCGGCAGATCCAGAATGTTTCTGCTACAAATGAAGCATTTCTGCAACAGAACTTGACATGCTGTGGATTGTGTTTTTTTTTTAATGTAGCATCTCAATGGAAATTGTTAAAATCTCATCCACTTTGCTGATTCTGTAACACACTGTGGATTTTCCACATTAAAATGCACAACAGAAAATCTGCAGTGTCGACACCCTGAAGACATTGCCTTTTATTCTAACTAAACTAAAAGCAAAAAAAAAAAATGGATATGGTATAAAATTTGCATCAATTTTAACAACACAGCAGAAATCCAATGTGCAAATAAATATATTGTTAGTTTTTTACAGTCTAGGCAAAACTAATCTTGGAAATACAATGGTCTCTGTAACTAATCCCACTTATTGTCCTGAACAGTCGTTCTGTTAATTAAATATTGACCTTTTATGTTGGTTGTCGGCTAGCTTTGCTAATGGAGATATTGTTACTACGTAGCCTTCCTGGCAATGTCTCACTTTGCCAGGAAAAATAAAATACAGTATAGTACAATGTTGCAGCAGCATTTTGTTGTTAGATAGGAACGTCTTAAATAAAGAGATTGTTCTGGATTCATTTACAGCAGTTGCATCACCATGGTTACAAGAAAGTCTGTTAGGCGGTAAGCACTAGGCTTAAACTCAATATATGCTCCTAATGATACTGCTTACAGGTCACAGACACAATATGTTCAGGTATTGTAAAAAGTCTGGGGATGAACACTGTGCAATATCAGTCATCTAGCCAGGCTGTAAGTAACATAGGTATAATTGTGTTTTATTTTATTTATTTATTTTGCTATTACAGATTTTCTGTGTTTTTTTTTTTCCAGCCTACTGCTTTATGGGAATTTACTGGTTAATGGCATACATTTTATTTATATGGTTATCTCTAATAACATAGCTGACAATAATAGGCAACATTGGTTTTAAGGAGTTTTCTCATATGCATTATTTTACTACTTTACATGTGCTTGGCATATGCTCTGTGATCAGGGTAGTGTTGTACCATATATACAGGTATCATGCATGGTCACATCAGGCTACCTAATAAGATAAGTAACTCAAAGAAAAGTAGTTATATCAGCTCACCCATAAATCCACATAGATAGGTAACGTTCCTCACAGCACATCTCAGGTTGGAAGCTCCGGGCTGTGCACTGAAGCCGTGTCTCCAGGTGAGATGATCAGAAAAAGGGAAGGTGAAAAAGTCCGGCTCCCATATGAGTAAAAAATAGTAATATTTTATTGATCCATGATTAAAATTCAAAACACAAAAATGGGTTAAAAGTACATATGCACAGAAGAAAAAACCTCTAAGACTCAGACTTGTTAAGTCGAAATGCGACGGCGGTTTTTTCTTCTGTGCATATGTACTTTTAACCCATTTTTGTGTTTTGGATTTGAATCATGGATCAATAAAATATTACTATTTTTTACTCTTATGGGAGCCGGACTTTTTCACCTTCCCTTTTTCTGCCTAATAAGATATAATGTGCTGCCCAGGGGAAATGGGAGTCAAAAATAAGACTGGATGTGATAAGGCAACATAGCAGGTGTGGTCTTGTGATACAGCTCTTGATAGAACATATTAGGAATTGTATAGGTTGGACTTGATGGACACATATTTTTTTTATTTTTTTTTCAGCACAGCGCAACTTAACTCTTTTGTTAAAGTAATCTATTGGTTAACTGTAACATCTTGCTGGGCTGAGCACTATGCTGCAGGAGGTCGATGTTTGCAGCATAGAGCCATCTACATGTCTGTATACAGGGAAGAAAGAGATACTTACCATCACATCACTGGTCCAGGCCCCTTTTTTAGTAGCCCTGCCTCTATTGATGACATCACTAGGGGTGGAGCTACACATGACGAGGCCCAGACCAGCGACGAGATAAGTATCACTCTCTCCACTGTATACATTTTACAGCAACATAGATGGCTGCATAATGTATATAACCCCTACCCCCCCCCCCCCCCAACGCTCCTTCCTTGCTGGGCTTGAGCTTTACTCATGGCTGTCAGCTGCAAGCACAGCTCAACCCTGTTATTGCCTGCCAATGTTTGGAAGTTCGGCAAGCCGCGAACCCCCTGAAGTTCGAATTGAATCTGAGGTGGGGGGTGGTTGAAGGGGAGCTCTTCTCCAGTTTATATTTTAATGCAATGTTGGATTGCTGCAGGAAAGTCAACATGCACCAAATTTGCTGCAAATAATTTCAGCAATCTGTAAACAAATTATATAGATATTAGTAAGGACGTGAGGAGTTTTTGCTACAGATTTTCCTGTTGAATCTGTAAAGGACAAAAAAGACAATGGTTTCAAAATCCACCATTGTTGATTTTGCTGCTGATTAGCAGGTAATCCACGGCAACAACACAAATTCAGACTATGTTCACACTCAGTATTTAGGTCTATTGAGTTTCAATTTTATAAATATTAAGTTCCATTGAAAAATAGCTGGTAACTCCACCTTAAATGCTTACAGCAAGGTCCTATTTCTCTCAGTTTTTTTTTTACTGAATTTACATTTTTTGGAAGGGTTTCAGAAAACTTCAGAAATAAAAAAAACAGTCTGAATAATGGACCCAATTATTTTTCAGTACATTTTTTGTATGAAATTCAAATGTGCACATATTGTAGCTTCCCATAGGTTGTCATTTTTATTGCAGATCCTATTCATCCCCATTGAAATCAATGGGGGGATTTCCACCAGTTTTACCATGTATCAGGTCATTGTCATGTGTATAGTATTGGAACTTGTGGAGGACATAAATAAAGTCTCATCTACCGCTACTGTATTCTGCTGTGGATTTTACCTGTGCAAATCCACAACTCAAACCTGCAGCATTTCTATTTGATGTGAATTTGCCTTTATAATACAGTCAGATGAGGAATGCATAACATTTTATTTATTCTCTATCTGGTCTTAAGATCACGGGGAGTGGAATTGCACTGATCCCCTATCCTGTTATGGTAAAAATTATGTGGCTTTAAAAAATGGTTTATATGTTCCTAAAAAAATAATCTATTCAATACTTAAAGCTTTAACACCTTTCCCATGCCTTTAATATTTTAGTTTGTTGCCTCGCCTTTTCTTGTTAGTAATCGTACGTGGGTTAGTGTCTGCCAATCTGGTCGCAAGATTTTAAAGGGTACTCTGGTGGAAAACATTTTTTTAAAGTCAACTGGCTCCAGAAAGCTAGACAGATTTGTAAATGACGTCTGTATAAAAATCTTAATTCTTCCAGTACTTATTAACTGCTGTATACTCCAGAGGAAGTTGCATAGTTCTTTTCTATCTGACTACAGTACTCTCTGCTGACACCTCGGTCCATGACAGGAAATTGGGATTTGCTCCTACTTTGGACCGTTCCTGGCAAAGACAGAGATGTCAGCAGAGAGCACTGTGCTCAGACAGAAAAGAACAACTCAACTTCCTCTGGAGCATACAACAGCTGATAAGTACTGGAAGGGTTAAGCTTTTTTAATAGAAGTAATTTACAAATCTGTTTAACTTTCTGAAGCCAGTTGATATATTTTTCCACCGGAGAACCCCTTTAACCTCTTGGGGACACAGGGCGTACAGGTACGCCCTGCATCCCTGATCCTTAAGGATCCAGATCCTTAAGGTCCAAGAAAGCCCCGATCCCCCTGAAGGGATAGGAGGGAGGTGGCAGGGGTGCCATGCCTCCTATTCCTGCTATTGGTCGATCTGAAGCGACCAACCAATAGCAGATTGGGGGCAGGGGTTAAAGTTCGGTTCCCCTGCTCTGCCCACAGTAGTCCAGGCAGAGCGGGGGAACTGTGCTGGGAGTGGCAACAGAGGTCCCTTACCGAAGGCTGGTGGCGATCGGTGGCTGGCGGCGATCCTTCTCCAGGTGCTGCGGCGGCGATTCTGCAACTGAGGAAGCCAGGTGAGTTGTTGCCTAGCAACATCTAAAGGGCCACAGTTTACAGTCCTCTCTAATCTGTAGCCCTCCAGATGCTGCAAAACTACAACTCCCAGCATGCCTAGACAGCCATTTGCTGTTTGGGCATGCTGGGATTTGTAGTTTTGCAAGATTTAGAGGGGTACAGTTTAGAGATCACTGTGCAGTGGTCTCTAAACTGTGGCCTTCTAGATCTTGCAAAACTAAAACTCCCAGCATGCCCACACAACAGTTTGCTGTCTGGGCATATTTGGATTTGTAGTTTTGCAACATCTGGAGGGCCACAATTTGGAGATCACTGTGTGGTGGTCTTTAAACTGTGACCCTCTAAATCTTGCAAAACTACAACTCCCAGCATGCCCAAACAGCAAACGGCTGTCTTGTCATGATTTTCTCAGCAGCTCAAACTCATAGTGGGACACTCACCCTATACCCCCGCCAGTGCTAATGTAACCTAAAAACACTACACTAAACTAACACAAAATAAAGGGTAAAACACTACATATACATACCCTTACACTGTCCCCCCTTCCCCCCCAATAAAAATGAAAAACGTATTGTACCGCAATGTTTCCAAAACGGAGCCTCCAGCTGTTGCAAAACAACTCCTAGCATTGCCGGACAACCACTGACTGTCCAGGCATGCTGGGAGTTTAGCAACAGCTGGAAGCACCCTGTTTGGGAAACACTGGCATAGAATATTTTTGGTAGCAGAGGCAATTGTAAGGCCCTATTCACATGGCAGAATTTCCGCTCATCCGCCCCAATTCTGCTTCCGCTTTTGAGGATTTTATGCTGAATTGGTGCAGAATCCAAATGGAATACAAGCGGAAATTCGCCAGAAGTGTGAATGGGAGTGTGGACTCCTATAGAAGTGTATTAAGCTTTCATTTGAGAAGGAATTCCTCAAGCAGAATTCCACTTGAGTAAATTCTGCTGTGTGAATAGGGCCTAACGCTTGCATCCGGGTCCACCCCTATGCAAATCCCTAATTTAGGCTTCAAATGCACATGGCACTCTCTCACTACGGAGCCCTGTCATATTTCAAGGAAACAGTTTATGGCCACCTATGGGATATTTCTGTAAAATTGCATTACAAATTTTGGGGGGCTTTTTCTCCTTTTATCCCGCATAAAAAGGAAAAGTTGGGGTCTACACTAGGGTGTTTGTGTAAAAAAAAATAATTTACATTAACATACTGGCGTTGACCCATACTTTTCATTTTCACAAGAGGTAAAAGGAAAAAAAGACCCCCCAAATTTGTAACACAATTTCTCCTGAGCATGGAAATACCCCATATGTGGACGTAAAATGCTCTGCGGGCGCACAATAGGGCTCAGGAGTGAGAGCACACTTTGTACATTTGAGGCCTAAACTGGTGATTTGCACAGGGGTGGCTGATGTTACAGCGGTTCTGACATGAACGCAAAAAAAGAAATACCCACATGTGACCCCATTTTGGAAACTACACCCTTCACGGAACATAACAAGGGGTATAGTGAGCCTTAAAACCCCACAGGTGTTTGACAAATTTACGTAAAATTTGGATGGGAAAATGAAAAGAAAAATGCTGGTGTTACCCTAAATTTTTTAATTTCCATACTCAGGAGAAATGGGGTTGCACATTAATGTACACATCCGACTTTAACAAAAAGTTGTCAAACACCTGTGGGGTGTTAAAGATCACTGTACCCCTTGTTACGTTCCTTGAGGGGTGTAGTTTCCAAAATAGTATGCCATGTGTTTTTTTTGTTTTTGTTTGTTTTTGCTGTTCTGGCAACATAGTTGCTTCCTAAATGCAACATGCCCCCAAAAACCATTTCAGTAAAATTGACTCTCCAAAATCCCATTGTCGATCCTTCCCTTCTAAGCCCTCTACTGCGCCAGCAGAACACTTTACATCCACATATGAGGTATTTCCTGACTAGAGAGAAATTGGGTTACAAATTTTGGGGGGATTTCTCTAATTTTGCGCCTTGTAAAAGTAAAAAAAAATGGCTCTACAAGAACATGCGAATGTAAAAAATGAAGATTTAGAATTTTCTCCTTCATTTTGCTGCTATTCCTGTGAAACACCTAAAGGGTTTACAAACTTTTCTCAATGTCATTTTGAATACTTTGACGGGTGAAGTTTCTATAATTGGGTCATTTGTGGGGTATTTTTCACAGAAAGTCCCCTCAAATCCAATTGAAACTTAACTGGCCCCTGAAAAATTTTGATTTTGAATTTTTCGTGAAAATTTTTAAAATTGCTGCTATATTTTAAAGCCCTCTAGTGTCTTCAAAAAGTAAAAACATGTCAACTTTAGGATGCCAACATAAAGTAGACATATTGGGGGACATTTACTAATCTAGTCTATTCTGGGTATGCTTATAGACCAGCGTATGTGGTAGTCTCCTGTCTATTGTGCTCCTAATTTATCAAAGGTCTCACAGCCCTTGATAAATTCTGTGCTCAGACTTCAGGGTCTACAGCTTAAACTGCATTTAGACCTGCTCCAACATGGTCTGACATTTCAGCGTATTTTGGACAGATGCGACTTGTCGCACAAAAGTCGCACTTGATAAATTCAGCACCAATGCATTTCCAATGCATTTCCGTCTAAAATAGACTTGCATGCATCATGTTCTAAAAATCCTCTACAGCAAAAGTCGCAGAAAAGTCGCACATATTTAGACTGCGACTTTCTGTGCGACAAATTTAGACAGGAAAAAACAGTCTAAATCCTTTGATAAATCTCCCCCATTGTATTTGTGAATCAATATATCATATATTTGGAATGTCCATTCGCCTTACAAGCAGAAAGTTTCAAAGTTAGAAAAATGCAAAATTTTCAAGAAATGTTGGGATTTTTCACCAAGAAAGGATGCAAATAACAATGAAAATTTACCACCATGTTAAAGTAGAATATGTCACGAAAAAAACGATCTCAGAATCAGAATAAAAGGTAAAAGCATCCTAGAGTTATTAATGCACTAGCAGAGTATTCGGCGTTGCCCGGTTTTTCCTTCCTAATCCTTGTTGGGGAGGAAAGTCAACAAAGGTGGAAGCTTTTGACTTCATATCCCGTCCTCATATATTGTTGTGATTTCCCATCCTCATATCTCAACCTCATATCCCATCCTCATATCCCGACCTCATATCCCATCATATCTCGACCTCATATTGTGACCTCCTATCCCATCCTCATATCTCGACCTCATATCCCGTCCTCCTTTATCAACCTCATATCCCGACCTCCTATTCCATCCTCCTATCTCGACCTCATATCCTGTCCTCATATCCCGTCCTCATATTCCAACCTCCTATCCCAACCTCATATCCCGTCCTCATATCTCGACCTCATATCCCAACCTCCTATCCTGACCTCATATTCCGTCCTCATATCTCGACCTCATATCCCATCCTCTTATATCGACCTCATATCCTGACCTGATATTCCGTCCTTATATCCTGACCTCATAGCCCAACCCCATATCCCGTCCCCATATCCCGTCCCCATATCCCATCCCGTCTTTGTGAGATGAGGTGTAGCTTGCAAGCCGGACCGACACATTCACCAGGAGATGCAGAGCAGAGCTTGTGGAGTAAGGTACTGGAAGTCCCATATACTTGCATGAGACTTGAAACAAAAAACCATCTTTCATGTAAAGGTGTAGGTAAGGGTTAATTTAACTATCATATATTTTAATTTGACATATTAGTAATATGTGTACCAGGTATTATTGAAATATCTCGAGCCGTACAGAATGTTATGTGGGAACATACATTTCCCATTGATTTGCATGGGACTTTAAACAAAAACCCAGACCCTTACAAATGGTGGCAGTTAAGGGTTAAATTAACTATCCTATATATTAAGTGGATATATAAGTAACATGTGACCAAGTATTATCAAAGTATCTCCAGTCGCATGAAAGTTATGCTGGAACATACATTTCCCATAGACTTGTATGGGACTTTAAACAAAAACTCCGACCCTGGCAAATAGGGTGGGTAAGGGTTAAATTATCTATCCTATGTTTGTTGTTGACATATAAGTAACATGTAGCCAAGTTTCATGTTAATATCATTAGTCGTTTGGACGTGATGCTGGAACATACACACACACATACATACACACACATTGAGTTTTATATATATACTAGCTGAGTACTCGGCGTTGCCCAGTTTTTCCTTCCTAATCCCTGTTGGGGAGGAAAATAAAAAAAGGAGGAAGCTTTTGACTTCATATCCAGTCCTCATATATTCTTGTCATATCCCAACCCCATATCCCAACCTCCTATTCCAACCTCCTATCCCGTCCTCCTATCTCGACCTCCTATCCCGACCTCCTGTCCTGACCTCCTATACCATCATCCTATCCCATCGTCCTATCCCGTCCTCCTATCCCGACCTCCTATCTCGACCTCCTATCCCGATCTCCTATCCCGATCTCCTATGCCGACCTCCTATCCCGACCTCCTATCCCGTCCTCCTATTCCGTCCTCCTATCTCGAACTCCTATCTCGCCCTCCTATTCTGATCTCCTGTCCCGTCCTCCTATCCCGTCCTCCTATCCAGTCCTCATATCCAGTCCTCCTACCTCGACCTTCTATCCCGACTTCCTATCCCTTCATCATATCTCGAGCTCTTATCCCGACCTCCTATCCCGACCTCCTTTCCCATCCTCATATCTCGATCTCCTATCCCGACCTCCTATCCCGTACTCCAATCTCGACCTCCTATCCTGTCCTCCTATCCCGACCTCCTATCCCTACCTCCTTTCCCGTCCTCATATGTCGACATCCTATCCCTACCTCCTATCCCATCCTCCTATCTCGACCTCCTATCCCAACCTCCTATCCCGACCTCCTTTCCTGTCCTCCTTTCCCGTCCTCATATGTCGACCTCCTATCTTGACCTCCTATCTCGACCTCCTATCCCATCCTCCTATCTCGACCTCCTATCCCGACCTCCTATCCAGACCTCCTATCCCATCCTCCTATCCTGACCTCCTATCCTGACCTCCTATCCCGACCTCCTATCCCGACCTCCTATCCCGTCCTCCTATCCTGTCCTCCTATCCCATCCTGCTAGGCCGACCTCATATCTCTTCCTGATATCCTGTCCTCATCTCCCGTCCTCCTATCCCGACCTCCTATCCCGACCTCCCATCCCGTCCTCATATCCCGACCCATAATATGTGTACCAGGTATTGAAATATCTCCAGCCGTACGGAAGTTATGTGGGAACATACATTTCCCATTAATTTGCATGGGACTTTAAGCAAAAACCCTGACCCTCACAAATGGGGGTAGTTAAGGGTTAAATTAACTGTCCTATATTTTAAGTGGACATATAAGTAACATGTGACCATGTATTATGGAAATATCTCAAGCCGTTTGGAAGTTATGCAGTAACATATATTTTCCATTGACTTGTATGGGACTTTAAACATAAACCCCGCCCCTGGCAAATGGGGGTGCGTAAGGGTTAAATCACCTATCCTGTGTTTGTTGTTGACATATAAGTAACATGTGTGCCAAGTTTCATGTTAATATCTTTAGCCCTTTGGAAGTTTTTGTGGAACATACACACATACATACATACACACACACACATTGAGTTTTTTTATATATATATATATATATATATATATATATATATATATATATATATATAAATATATATTTATAAAGTGACAGTGGTCAGAATTGCAAAAAAAAAAGTCTGCGTCCTTAAGGGGAAAATGGGCTGAGTCCCTAAGGGGTTAAACCTACGTACTGTTTCTAAAGAACAAATGTCCCTTTAAAGACATGAGAATGTAAAACAACAGGGAAAAACAAAAGGAAAAGCAATATGTAGAGGATATGATGGCAGCAAAAGATTTGTCTAGTAAATGATCCCCATTCCGCCATGAGTATTTCTAGCTGGAAATGTATTCTGCAGTAGAGGATGTTGTTATAGCCTCTCTCGCGTTGCAGCTACTGTATGTGCTACTTTGTGACAGCTGATAGAGCAGATTTGCAAATCAAGAACTCACATAATACATTTCCAGCTGGGAAATGTACTTAATTGCTTTAAGAGCTAATGCTTAAGTCTGATTCATCACAGTTTCTCATTGTTAGATTGTGTTATATGTTGGAGACTGTTTAGCAGCAGGAGACAAAGTTGAAAGGTCCCATTGATATGTTTACAACTGCAAATAGCACATCTGATGGAGCTAAAAGATATCATTTCATTCAACATGGAGCCTGGACATTCTGTTCTAATGCGTTATTAAAGGCTGAAAAGTGCTGTTCAGCTAAGCTGCTTGGAACTTTTCTGTGTAAACATTTGCTAGCTGGGAGCAATAAGGGAAACAAATGATCTATTTGAGCCTACGAGAAAGCATATTAATGAAGGATGTATGCAAATAGTCTGTAATGGACCTAACATGCATTACGTTCATAGTAAAGAAGAATGATCTCCAGATGGCAGAATGATAGTAATTCAAGTCACTTCTTCACAAAGTATGTCACATAAAGAAAACGCACAAACAAGGAAGTTCACTAGTTTAATTCTGCCCTTGACAGAGATATGGGAAAGGAATATTTTCCCTGCAGTCAAAATAAGTCCTGAGTGAGTGGAGTAAATATGGCTTTGTGGTTTTCTACAAATTCTAGAAACTCAAACTAAAAAACATTTTAAAAAAATGCAAAAGTAGGGAGGGCCAAAGGTGGAAACGAAAGCCCTCCAGGGGTAAGGTTCTAATACAAAAAGATGTTAACTCCCCAGTTCAGAAAGGGCTCTTACTGGAGGGTAAAAACGTAGGGAAGGATAAGGTCAGCAGCATGGGACTGATGGGACATGATCCAGTAATCAAGCACCACTTTTAGAAAACAAATTGACATGAAGGGGGAAGGCTAAGGATTGGATAAGGTATTTTGGCACCTAGCCAAAACAAATGCTCTCCTACTCATCCCCATGCAATTTGCTTAACCTCTTAAGGACCGAGCATTTTTCTGTTTTTGCACTTTCGTTTTTTCCTCCTTACCTTTTAAAAGTCATAACCCTTTCAATTTTGCACCTAAAAATCCATATGATGGTTTTTTTGTTGCGCCACCTATTCTACTTTGTGATGACAAAATGTGAAGAGAATGTCCGTTCGGCACTGCGGATCCTCCACTGCTGGAGGTACCTGGATAAGGGCTTTATGTGTATTGGTTCTTGCTAAGGATGTATTTGTGGGTCTCAGGCTAAAGGGGTATTCAGCAATATCACATCAATGGAATCGAGAAAAAAATAGAAGCCGGCCACTCACCAGTAAACTCTTTCTTCAGGCTTTATTCATGCCAATAAAATAGTCACATATACAGACGGGGGACATGACAAGGAAGAGTAGGGGGGTACAGTGGCAACAAGCTTTGTTTCGTACACTTAAGTGCTTCGTACGACCATCCATAGGATGGCTTATTTGTTGCACCACCAATTCTACTTTGTAATGACATCAGTCTTTTAACCAAAAATTTATGGCGAAACAAAAAAAAATATAATTGTGTCACAGTCTTCCATTTCTACGCAGTACATTTTCCGGTAAAAATTACACCTTATCTTTATTCTGTAGGTCCATACGATTAAAATGATACCCTACTTATATAGGTTTGTCGAACTTCAGGAAAAAACCATAACTACATGCACGAAAATTAATATGTTTAGAATTGTCATTGTCTGACCACTTTAACTTTTTTATTTTTCCGTGTAGGGGGCGATATGAGGGCAAATTTTTTTGTGTCGTGATCTGAAGTTTTTAGCAGTACCATTTTAGTATTGATCAGACTTTTTGATCGTTTATTTTTCAAATTTTTCCATGATATAAAAAGTGACCAAAATTACGCTATTTTGGACTTTGTAATTTTTTTGCGTGTATGCCATTGACCGTGCAGTTTAATTAATTATATATTTTTATAGTTTGGACATTTATGCATGCAGCGATACCACATATGTTTATATTTATTATTGTTACATATGAAAAGGGGGATGATTTAAAGGAAAACTGTCAGATATTTTCTCCCGCACTATCCACAGGTACTGGTAGATAGTGCGTGAGACGCTGATTAAAACGAGCCCTTCCTTGGTCGGATCCGCCCAGCCATTCTCCCGCAATTGTAGTTTTATTATCTGTTGAAATCTTCCTGTAAATGGCACGGGCGGGGCTTCTGCCCTTAACTGGCACTGATGTCAGCACCGCTTATGAATATTCATCCCCCTCCCTCCAGTTAGGAGCAGCAAAGAGAGGGAGATCTGGAGGGATTGGGGGATGAATATTCATAAGCGACGCTGACATCAGTGCCAGTTAAGCGCAGAAGCCCCGCCCATGCCAGTTACAGGAAGATATCAACAGATGATAAAACTACAATTGCGGGAGAATGGCCAGGCGGATCCGACCAAGGTAGGGCTCGTTTTAATCAGCGTCTCCCGCACTATCCACCAGTACCTGTGGATAGTGCGGGAGAAAATAGCTGACTGTTTTCCTTTAAACTTTTAATAAGGAAGGTGTTAATGGGTGTTTTTTAAACTTTTTATTCAACTTTTTTTTTTTTACATTTTTAGTCCCCTTAGGGGACTTTTAGGAGGAATCATTAGATTCATCATACAGATTAATGTGGTTTCATAGAACCACATTGAATTGCGTGTTCTGTGCTCGATTGATAAAGCCTGGTCCTGCCAGACTTTCTCATTCTCAGCCCAGCAGCCGGCATAGGACATGAGGTAAGCCCTCTGGCTACTTCAGCAGTGGATCGACCCCACCCCACTGAACCACCAGGGATGGTTTAAATGTCCTTTTAGACGCTGCTGTCAATTTTGACAGTGGCATTCTAGAGGGTTAATAACCGGACATGGCAATTGCCGCATTTTGGCTATTTACGATGACCCCCAGCTACAGGAATCAGCTGGGGGCTGGCCATAATGGCGCCATACAAAGGTTGTCGTCTCAGGATGAGCCGTCTCATCATAAGGTGGCAACCAGTTAAAGCGTACCTGTCAGATCCCACAAAAAAAATGATAATAATGGCAATGGCCCATACTTATCAATCAGCCTGAAACCCTAATTGTCTGTTTTTTTCCACAGCAACCAATCATAGCTCAACTTTCACTTTACAAATCTGGGCCAATATGTTACTCAGTAAGTAATCCTGCCGCCGTACATCTAATTTTTATGCCTCTATCACCTATATTTATTGTAAAAAAACCTCTTTTCATTAACTCACAGTGTAAAAAATCCTCTCAGGGGAAGGGGGCGTGTCCCCCCCCCCTTGTGGTAGTGCGAGGTGATTGGTGCGTCTGCTCGTGGAGCCTTGTCCATGAGTCATCTCTTGTCCATGACTCATGGACAAGCCTGATGCTGCTGTAGGACTGGTTAGTGTCCCGATAGGTATGGGGACCCCTACTGGTGGGATTTTCAGGAGCCATTTTTTTTATTAAACATTCAAAAAAATTTCAACTACCATATTACAAAGGGTCTTTAGTTTTCATCAGTAACAACATATAAAAAGTTTTTGAATCTGACAATGCCCATTTAACACCCACCTCCCACCCCCTTCTTCCAGTAAAATATCTCTAAATGAACCCCGTAATTCAGCAGTAGAGCAGCACAGTTGCACTGGCTGTTTGGGTTATCTGACTGTTTACCAGAATAAAAAACTGCAGTCAGTGGGCATTGAGCACCTCACTGATATGTGATCTTTACCCATTGCTCATAGGACATTGCTAGGGTGTATAAACACATATGTTGCTCCCCTCTAAAGAATATTCTATTCTCATACAAATTTACATCATAAAGTTACAGAAAAAAAATCCAGCATACCAAGACCATATTACCAAGAAAACCATTAAACAAGGGACAAATAATACTAAAACACCATGACCGCAGTTTACCTCACGTAATGACTAAATGATATCACTATGTACTGAGATCAAGATTGCCATTTTAGTGCTACATTTAAGTGATACACAAGTACTCTTTAGACTTTATAAGTGATTACATTCCAGTTATATCCAGTGACTTTCATTTGATTTCTGGAGTAATTTATGTGTCTTGTCTTTTCCACCAACCACCCCAGACCACCATAAAGACTTTTTTGCATTCCACCCAATAAAAGTGCCCCCACACAGTAATAGAGCCTAATTTTATGTTCTATACATATACAATACTGCTCTTTTATGCCTCCATAATAGATAAATGTTTCCCCTTTATGTTTTCATACATTTGTATGTTTGTAAGCATATAGTGGGTCTAATAGTCAATGGTTTTCTCTACACTAAACCTCCAGGGTCATTGAATCCAGACTTCCGGTAGCAAGTAATGACTAGTTTGTCTACTTGCAAGAAGTGACATTTGAAAGAGTTCTTTTGTGGATTAAGCTATAGATAAATAGAAATAAGAGTAGCTTCAAGAGTGTTAGGAATTACAAAAAACATAATCTTACAAGTTTGGAGAGGTTGAGAGGCAGCTCAACCATGAACTATAAAAGACAAAGTTACCCCTAATGCACTATAGTGGCTACAGAAAGGTGCCATCTATGGAGGGTACTTGGAATACAATGGCATTGCACCTGGATTTTAAGACCCATGGCACATACCTCTTGATAAATCCAGATGCATGTGAAGAAATTGTTGCTAGCTCTGAGCTGGTGAAGATTTCCATCACAAGTTTTGCCTGCTAGCAGGAGAAAATAGTAAATTTGCTGCACCAGGTGACCACAACACCTTTGGTATTTTTTTTTAGGTACAAAAATGGCCAGAAAAAACACCACAAGAACTACCACTAGATTTTCCTGCATGTTTTTTGTGATGTTTTTCTCTTTGTTTGGAAATTGCTTTTTTTGTCCATTTGTGAGTGTTTTCCTGTGTGCTTATTTTTAGGAATTTTGTAAGGTACCATTAAAATAAAAATATTAAAATGATACTGTAGGGATGCAGGAATTTGTAGGGAACAAATCATTTAATTTTTATAACAAATTTTTATAATTTATTTTAAAGCAGGGAACAATTTTCGGGAGGGGGCAGGGGATTATTAGCGGCCAGAAATAATGAAAATGTTAATTTAATAATTTATTTTGTGTAATCAATGTATTTTTAAGTGTAACAATTCTGAAAAGGTAAAAAAGTCGCACTCACCCGAGTATGTTCTTAATCCCATATTACACTTTATTCCATAATGTGCAGTTTCCAAACAAACAGTCAAACAAATGCGGGGAGCAAGAGCAGCCGCTCTCATACGCGGGGCACATCAAAGGAGGCAACTAGTTTTAGGTCACGTTCTGACGCTTCTTCCGGCCATGGTGTATTTTTATGTTTAATGTATGTGTTTAAATTACTTTTTTAACTTTTTCGTTTAGGTACTTTTAATTTCCCTCAGCACTGTGCTATTTCCATTATGGAACAGCCTCTGTTCCATGATGGGAGTAGTAGTTCAGCTGCTGAGGGATCGATGGCACAGGGTCTCAGCTTGGGTCCCTACTACTAACTTCATATTTCCTGGTACAAAGCCCTCATTGGTTGCCTTCAATTTACCAATGATGGCTTGTGGTGGGAAATTAATTTAAAGCCCTGTAAGTTCATATTGACTGCCAGAAGCCCTCATTGGTCAATAAGTGGTGACCAATGAGAGCAGCCAGCGGGCAATATGAATTTACAAGTGACCATATACTTTACACTGAGTATCCTGCACTCCCTCCAAACACCTACCCCCCTAAAGAGCCGCTGATGTCACCACAGCTGTCAGCCCCTATTCCCCGCGCGCCTCTGCATTGCTCCCAGCTACATACAGACAGGAGGACATCCTGGGAGTTGTAGTTTTGTCTATATTTATCGGAGAGCAATGCAGAGGCAAGCGAAGCTGAGGCGCTCAATAAAAATGTGCTTGAACAAAATTCCTAAAGGAAATTTATACATATCTTCAACTGTGTATAATGCGGACCGGCGGTACATGAGGACAGTTATCAAACAGGCTCTGTAGGGGTGGTCAGCTGGAAGGACTGCATCATACTGTGTGTAAAGTATACGGGCACTTGTAAATTTATATTGCCCGCTGGCTGCCCTCATTGGTCACCACTGATTAACCAATGAGGGCTTCTGGCGGCCAATATGAACCTACAAGGCTGTGAGTTCAGGTTTCCCTCCACAAGCCCTCATTGGTCAATTGAAGGAAACCAATTAGGGCTTTGGAGGGGGAAATATGAATTCACTAGTAGGGACCCAAGGTTTTCGGCAGCCCCAGTCGGCAGGGGTAGCAGAGTGGCATGCTTCCTGCTTCCCCTGCTTTCAAGTTATGAAGGCAGCGGGTCTCAGGAGATTGACCCGATGCCATTGATCCCTCAGCAGTTGGACTTTTCATACTGACCACAGATTACATAGTTACATAGTTACTGCTTTTCAAATGGATTGTTATTAAAACCAGTGGAAACCCAGATTGTATGTCACATGTCATGTATTGTATACTCCTTTGACATTGTATGTTATATTGCAGTTGAATGAAAAACAATAAAAAATGTTTGTAAAAAAAAAAAACTGTGGAAAAGGGTCCAACGTTTCTTACACCTCATGGTTAGTAAAGTGTTACCGGTAGTAAAATGTAGCATTATTGAATCCCCTGGGTAGGCCAGAGTGGGGGATCACCTGTAACACCCACATGTCCTATTGGGGCGTATAGACAGACGTTGTTCTGATACAACCCCTTTAATTATTTCGGTCCTGAATTTTCTTTATTTTGACCTCTGTTTTATACTATATGCCAATTTGTTACACACAATTGTATTTTCAAAAGGTTATTTTTTGTGTGGTTATATTTTGTAGCTTACCTGGTAAAATGTTCTTGATGCTGCTAGAGTGAATGTAACCAACGTGGCAACCAGCTTTCAAGGAAAGTGTACTGAACGTTTGTTGCAGGATTCATGAAATAACAAGGGAAAAGTGCTCTAAATCTTTAATCTGCCTAGAGATATTTATATTTAGAACAGTGAAAATGTCAGGCCCAAAGGAACAAAGTGAGAGTAGTAAAGCAAGACTGTAATGATAGCTGTACTGATTTATGAAGGAGGTAAAAAGTCCAAGAAATGCTTGGCAGTCACATGTGTCTCAGATATTTGCCCTTCATTAGATGCTGGCAGGAGAATGAAGAGCAGACAATCTCTGTGTAGAGGTTTCTTGCATTAAAGTAAATATTCCACACACTCTGACATCTCAACTGGTGTGTGGATACAGTATACAACTGGTGTGGGGATACAGTATACAACTGGTGTGTGGATACAGTATACAACTGGTGTGTGGATACAGTATACAACTGGTGTGTGGATACAGTATACAACTGGTGTGTGGATACAGTATACAACTGGTGTGTGGATACAGTATACAACTGGTGTGTGGATACAGTATACAACTGGTGTGTGGATACAGTATACAACTGGTGTGTGGATACAGTATACAACTGGTGTGTGGATACAGTATACAACTGGTGTGTGGATACAGTATACAACTGGTGTGTGGATACAGTATACAACTGGTGTGTGGATACAGTATACAAGGATATATGTGCTGCAGAATAGTGTTGAGCGGCATAGGCCATATTCGAATTCGCAAATATTCGCGAATAGATGGACGAATATTCGTCATATATTCGCTAAATTCGCATATTCGTAATATTCGCGTTTTATTTCCGCATATGCGAAAATTATCAAAAGCAAAAATTAGCATAAATGAAAATTTGCATGTGCGAAAATTAGCATTTGCTAATTTTCGCATATGCGAAAATTCGCATGCCAGTCTCACACAGTAGTATTAGAGCCTTCTTTATACCACACAAGCTGGAAGCAGAGAGGGATGATCACTGTGATGTGTACTGTGAAAAAAAAACAAAAAAACAATATTCGTAATTACGAATATATAGTGCTATATTCGCGAATATTCGCAAATTCGCGAATATGCGATATTCGCAAATAAAATTTGCATTGTGAATATTTGCGAGCAACACTACTGCAGAATAGTAACCTTCCCCGGTAGAGTTACTGCTTACCGTCATTTGCAAAACCTGTGGGTACATAAGAAGGACTGGACGAAGAATTCAAATTGGCTTTGGCAAAGAAAAGTTGTTTATTGATTCAATGTCATTGTATCAGAAAAAGGAAAATAAAAAACAGAGGTGTGTGTGGCATTCCATCCACAGTACCCAAACATGTCATGTGGTGACAATAACATTAATAAATGTACTGTACTGTATACCACTAATGACTCTGCTGTGCCCTCTGCCCTGTCTGGCCTATACTTTATATATATATATATATATATATATATATATATATATATATATATATATATATATATATATATAGTAAATTTGAGTAACCGTATTAGTCCAGTGATGCAGATGCAGATCATAAAATGTTGCAGTATATTGTAATACCTCTTTCATTGAACTAACAGCATTTTGTAGAGACAAGCTTTAGGGATTCCTCCCTTTATCCAGTCTAAAGCAAATCTAAGCTCACAAGGAGAAGACACAGGTTACATCTCACAAATATGCAGAGGTTAAGACAATAGATGTGGAGAATTCACACAAAGATGGGCCATAAATTGTCCTGTTATGGGAACACAGACTAAATAGATAAGGATGAGAAAAAGGGGGAGGGAGGGGGGAGCAGGGGATAGACTGGTAATAAGCAGGACATAGTGAGATGCAAAAGAGAACACAGTGCAGGTTATAAAAGAATACAGTATAGCACAGGTTATAAGAAATTTTGATAATGAGATAAGAAGCTGAAATCCACATTAAGTCCCCTGTTTTTCCCGAAAGCTTGTCTCTACAAAATGCTGTTAGTCCAATAAAAAAAGGTATTACAAGATACTGCAACATTTTATGATTTGCATCTATATATATATATATATATATATATATATATATATATATATATATATATATATATATATATATCTATATATTGTATATGCAGTATGGGCCAGACAGGGGGCAGAGGGCATAGCACAGTCATTTGTCACAGTCACAGTCAAAAAAAAAAGAGGGAGGGGGGTGTAGGATGGGGGGTGTTGATTGGGACGTCTTTGTGGATGTGTGATTGGGGTGTGTGCTTGATTTTGGGAGTGTTTAAATAATAGTTTAGTGAGCGGTGTTGGGAGGTATAGTAAGTAGGCGTGGGCAGTGAGCGATTGGGGGTTTCCACCAGTTTTGGGTTTGTGGTACAATAGTGTCACTATATATGACATAAACAATATAATTGTTGTAAATCATTATGTTGGTCATGCTGCAATTGGTGCACATAGACATCAAATTGATGACCTTATTAAAAATTACTCACATAACACTGCCACCTTTTGTGGCAGTCTGATATTAATAATATATGCACTTTAATATTTAATAAATTCCTCACGGAATTTTCATAGATGGTAGATTTAATAAATAATGGTAATTATGGATATATTGACATGACCAACACAGTGATAATTAATTTACCTAGTACTGTATTCAATCTAATTGCTTGCACCAGCACTTTGTATCGGTAACCTCCCCCCACCACGATAGAGACTTAAAAATGTAGCTGCTAATAGCCCACCGAAGCGCCTTCTTTCATAGAGCGCACATCCCACACAACGGGACACAACGGGAGCGCAGTGCGCTGGGGAGTCTAAAGCTGCTATGCCCATGCCTGGCTATTGCCAAGCCGAGACATGTGCACTGGCATACAGTCGCGGAGACGCATCACAAGATCCTCCGGCAACCCAATGAATGTGCACCTAATCACATGACAGAAGCGCGCACGGAAGTTACTATGGCGTTCTGGAAATTGTATTCACTACGATACGATATATAAGGTGAGATTAGAAGGATAGACACATTGCAGCCCCCTGAGGAAGGCGACGAAACAGCAGCTGTTGGGGTAGTTGAGCGGAGTGGTTCCTAGTCACTATGGGTGAGGATGGTTATGTCACTTCATATGCATACGCAGATTAATGTTGTATAGTACTGTAGCAGGTAATGGTACCTGACTGAGATTCTTCGGAGTGAGCTCTGAAATTTTGGGGACACTAACAGACTAACAATCTATTGTATTGCGTATGATATACTTTTTGTACTCCCTTGGCATATAGTGTTGACATTGATATAGAGTGCATAGTGTTACAACAGTATTGAACCTCACACTCCAATTTGTTTACATTGGTAGATTCTGTCTGCAGAGTTTTATGTTATATTTTAATTATGCTGAATAAAATTGGATTTTAATTTATTTAAGTGTAAGCTCTTCAATCATTTTGGTGTAAAATGTATGCAAAGAGAGTACTTACTCAGATTAAGGCCAGAGGGACATAGTCAATTCAAGCATGAGATTGATATATGATAAAGATCTATGTCCTGGAGGACCTTTTTGTGTATATATATATATATATATATATATATTTTATGTGTGCCATGCAGTACAGTATACTGCACAATAACTCTATAACCCTGTTGTGACATCAATGTATATTAACCAGTAATGTATATATATATATATATATATATATATATATATATATATATATAATTATTATAAAATGTTTTTGCTTGGTCTGCACTCTGCCCCTCCCATCAGCCCAGGCCTATAGAATTGGCAGGAAGCTGCATTAGGGCCCAATTCCTACTGGCAGCCTCCCAGTCTTATACTGGGAGCATATGGTGAGTGAGATTTTTACATCTGTTCGCCCTGGTGCGGTGCTGTTTGGCATCCATTGCTGCCCAGGGACTGGTTTGAGTGGCATTAGGGCTGCTCTGACAGTTGGGTTGTTCCCCCTGTGGGCACTGGTGTTGGGGCAGTGGTGGTCGCCGCTCAGTGCAGTGCCATTTTATGCTATGGATGTTAGGGACCCGCTACTTACAGGTGGCTGTGACGTGGCTAGCGGGCTTGCACTTCATGATCATAAAGTACACTAACGACCTGTCAGTTTAATAAATGTTGCTGAGAAGCATTAGATCAAGGTGCATGTTGTGGATGTGCGACCATATCTGTTTTTTCTCAAGTTGAATTCACTGTATATTAAGCCTGTTCTGTGACATCAATATGTATGCTAACCCTGTACAGTAATGTCATATCAACCTTGCTTTGTGACTTACAGTATAGGGTTAATATGCACAGTGACATCACAGTACAGGATTATTATGCACAGTAAGGTCACAGTACAGGGATAATGTACACAGTGATGTCACAGTACAGGGATAATAAACAGTGATGCCAAAGTACACGAATAATACACAGGGATGTCACAGTACAGGGATAACATACACAGTGATATCACAGTACATGGATAATACACACAGTGATACCACAGTGCAGGGATAATACACACAGTGATGCCACAGTGCAGGGATAATACACACAGTGATGTCACAGTACAGGGATAACATACACAGTGATGTCACAGTACAGGAATAATACACACAGTGATGTCCCAGTACAGGGAAACATAACAGTGATGTCACAGTACAGGGATAATATACACAGTGATGTCACAGTACAGGGATAATACACAGTGATGTCACAGTACAGGAATAATATACACAGTGATGTCAAAGTACAGGGATAATATATATAGTGATGTCACATGTCACAGTACAGGGATAATACACAGTGATGTCACAGTACAGGAATAATATACATGGTTGTTACGCCGAGCGCTCCGGGTCCCCGCTCCTCCCCGGAGCGCTCGCTTCACTCTCCCCGCGGCAGCGCTCCGGTCACGTCCTCTGACCCGGGGCGCTGCGATTCCGCTGCCAGCCGGGATGCGATTCGCGATGCGGGTAGCGCCCGCTCGCGATGCGCACCCCGGCTCCCCTACCTGACCCGCTCTCCGTCTGTTCTGTCCCGGCGCGCGCGGCCCCGCTCCCTAGGGCGCGCGCGCGCCGGGTCTCTGCGATTTAAAGGGCCACTGCGCCGCTGATTGGCGCAGTGGTTCCAATTAGTGTGTTCACCTGTGCACTTCCCTATATCACCTCACTTCCCCTGCACTCCCTTGCCGGATCTTGTTGCCTTAGTGCCAGTGAAAGCGTTCCTTGTGTGTTCCTTGCCTGTGTTTCCAGACCCTCTGCCGTTGCCCCTGACTACGATCCTTGCTGCCTGCCCCGACCTTCTGCTACGTCCGACCTTGCTTTTGCCTACTCCCTTGTACCGCGCCTATCTTCAGCAGCCAGAGAGGTGAGCCGTTGCTAGTGGATACGACCTGGTCACTACCGCCGCAGCAAGACCATCCCGCTTTGCGGCGGGCTCTGGTGAAAACCAGTAGTGGCTTAGAACCGGTCCACTAGCACGGTCCACGCCAATCCCTCTCTGGCACAGAGGATCCACTACCTGCCAGCCGGCATCGTGACAGTAGATCCGGCCATGGATCCCGCTGAAGTTCCTCTGCCAGTTGTCGCTGACCTCACCACGGTGGTCGCCCAGCAGTCACAACAGATAGCGCAACAAGGCCAACAGCTGTCTCAACTGACCGTTATGCTACAACAGTTACTACCACAGCTTCAGCAGTCATCTCCTCCGCCAGCTCCTGCACCTCCTCCGCAGCGAGTGGCCGCTCCTGGGATACGCTTATCCTTGCCGGATAAATTTGATGGGGACTCTAAGTTTTGCCGTGGCTTTCTTTCCCAATGTTCCCTGCATCTGGAGATGATGTCGGACCTGTTTCCCACTGAAAGGTCTAAGGTGGCTTTCGTAGTCAGCCTTCTGTCCGGAAAAGCCCTGTCATGGGCCACACCGCTCTGGGACCGCAATGACCCCGTCACTGCCTCTGTACACTCCTTCTTCTCGGAAATCCGAAGTGTCTTTGAGGAACCTGCCCGAGCCTCTTCTGCTGAGACTGCCCTGTTGAACCTGGTCCAGGGTAATTCTTCCGTTGGCGAGTATGCCGTACAATTCCGTACTCTTGCTTCAGAATTGTCCTGGAATAATGAGGCCCTCTGCGCGACCTTCAAAAAAGGCCTATCCAGCAACATTAAAGATGTTCTGGCCGCACGAGAAATTCCTGCTAATCTACATGAACTTATTCACCTAGCCACTCGCATTGACATGCGTTTTTCCGAAAGGCGTCAGGAACTCCGCCAAGATATGGACTCTGTTCGCACGAGGCGTTTCTTCTCCTCGGCTCCTCTCTCCTCTGGTCCCCTGCAATCTGTTCCTGTGCCTCCCGCCGTGGAGGCTATGCAGGTCGACCGGTCTCGCCTGACACCTCAAGAGAGGACACGACGCCGTATGGAGAACCTCTGCCTGTACTGTGCTAGTACCGAACACTTCCTGAGAGATTGTCCTATCCGTCCTCCCCGCCTGGAAAGTCGTACGCTGACTCCGCACAAAGGTGAGACAGTCCTTGATGTCTACTCTGCTTCTCCACGTCTTACTGTGCCTGTGCGGATGTCTGCCTCTGCCTTCTCCTTCTCTACAGTGGCCTTCTTGGACTCTGGATCTGCAGGAAATTTTATTTTGGCCTCACTCGTCAACAGGTTCAACATCCCGGTGACCAGTCTCGCCAGACCCCTCTACATCAATTGTGTAAATAATGAAAGATTGGACTGTACCATACGTTTCCGCACGGAGCCCCTTCTTATGAGCATCGGATCTCATCATGAGAGGATTGAACTTTTGGTCCTCCCCAATTGCACCTCGGAAATTCTCCTTGGACTTCCCTGGCTTCAACTTCATTCCCCTACCCTGGATTGGTCCACTGGGGAGATCAAGAGTTGGGGGTCCTCTTGTTCCAAGAACTGTCTAAAACCGGTTCCCAGTAACCCTTGCCGTAACTCTGTGGTTCCTCCAGTAACCGGTCTCCCTAAGGCCTATATGGACTTCGCGGATGTTTTCTGCAAAAAACAAGCTGAGACTCTACCTCCTCACAGGCCTTATGATTGCCCTATCGACCTCCTCCCGGGCACTACTCCACCCCGGGGCAGAATTTATCCTCTCTCTGCCCCAGAGACTCTTGCCATGTCCGAATACGTCCAGGAGAATCTAAAAAAGGGCTTTATCCGTAAATCCTCCTCTCCTGCCGGAGCCGGATTTTTCTTTGTGTCCAAAAAAGATGGCTCCCTACGTCCTTGCATTGACTACCGCGGTCTTAATAAAATCACGGTTAAGAACCGCTACCCCTTACCCCTCATCTCTGAACTCTTTGATCGCCTCCAAGGTGCCCACATCTTCACTAAATTGGACTTAAGAGGCGCCTATAACCTCATCCGCATCAGAGAGGGGGACGAGTGGAAAACGGCATTTAACACCAGAGATGGACACTTTGAGTATCTGGTCATGCCCTTTGGACTGTGCAACGCCCCTGCCGTCTTCCAAGACTTTGTCAATGAAATTTTTCGTGATCTATTATACTCCTGTGTTGTTGTATATCTGGACGATATCCTAATTTTTTCTGCCAATCTAGAAGAACACCGCCAGCATGTCCGTATGGTTCTTCAGAGACTTCGTGACAACCAACTCTATGCCAAAATTGAGAAATGTCTGTTTGAATGCCAATCTCTTCCTTTTCTAGGATATTTGGTCTCTGGCCAGGGACTACAGATGGATCCAGACAAACTCTCTGCCGTCTTAGATTGGCCACGCCCCTCCGGACTCCGTGCTATCCAACGCTTTTTGGGGTTCGCCAATTATTACAGGCAATTTATTCCACATTTTTCTACCATTGTGGCTCCTATCGTGGCTTTAACCAAAAAAAATGCTGATCCCAAGTCCTGGCCTCCTCAAGCAGAAGACGCCTTTAAACGACTCAAGTCTGCCTTTTCTTCGGCTCCCGTCCTCTCCAGACCTGACCCTTCCAAACCCTTCCTATTGGAGGTTGATGCCTCCTCAGTGGGAGCTGGAGCTGTTCTTCTACAAAAAAATTCTTCCGGGCATGCTGTCACTTGTGGTTTTTTCTCTAGGACCTTCTCTCCAGCGGAGAGGAACTACTCCATCGGGGATCGAGAGCTTCTAGCCATTAAATTAGCACTTGAGGAATGGAGGCATCTGCTGGAGGGATCAAGTTCTCCTGTTATTATCTACACCGACCACAAGAACCTCTCCTACCTCCAGTCTGCCCAACGGCTGAATCCTCGCCAGGCCCGGTGGTCTCTGTTCTTTGCCCGATTTAATTTTGAGATTCACTTTCGTCCTGCCGATAAGAACATTAGGGCCGATGCTCTCTCTCGTTCCTCGGATGCCTCAGAAGTTGAACTCTCTCCGCAACACATCATTCCACCTGACTGCCTGATCTCCACTTCTCCTGCCTCCATCAGGCAGACTCCTCCAGGAAAGACTTTTGTTTCTCCTCGCCAACGCCTCGGAATCCTCAAATGGGGTCACTCCTCCCATCTCGCAGGTCATGCGGGTATCAAGAAATCTGTGCAACTCATCTCCCGCTTCTATTGGTGGCCGACTCTGGAGACGGATGTTGTGGACTTTGTGCGAGCCTGCACTATCTGTGCCCGGGATAAGACTCCTCGCCAGAAGCCCGCTGGTTTTCTTCATCCTCTGCCTGTCCCCGAACAGCCTTGGTCTCTGATTGGTATGGATTTTATTACTGATTTACCCCCTTCCCGTGGCAACACTGTTATTTGGGTGGTCGTTGATCGATTCTCCAAAATGGCACATTTCATCCCTCTTCCTGGTCTTCCTTCTGCGCCTCAGTTGGCTAAACAATTTTTTGTACACATTTTTCGTCTTCACGGGTTGCCTACGCAGATTGTCTCGGATAGAGGCGTCCAATTCGTGTCTAAATTCTGGAGGGCTCTCTGTAAACAACTCAAGATTAAATTAAATTTTTCTTCTGCATATCATCCCCAGTCCAATGGACAAGTAGAAAGGATTAACCAGATCTTGGGTGATTATTTGCGACATTTTGTTTCCTCCCGCCAGGATGACTGGGCAGATCTCCTCCCATGGGCCGAATTCTCGTATAACTTCAGGGTCTCTGAGTCTTCCTCCAAATCCCCATTTTTCGTGGTGTACGGCCGTCACCCTCTTCCCCCCCTCCCTACTCCCTTGCCCTCTGGTCTGCCCGCTGTGGATGAAATTTCTCGTGACCTTTCCATCATATGGAGAGAGACCCAAAATTCTCTCTTACAGGCTTCATCACGCATGAAGAAGTTCGCGGATAAGAAAAGAAGAGCTCCCCCCGTTTTTTCCCCTGGAGACAAGGTATGGCTCTCCGCTAAATATGTCCGCTTCCGTGTCCCTAGCTACAAGTTGGGACCACGCTATCTTGGTCCTTTCAAAATTTTGTGTCAAATTAATCCTGTCTCTTATAAACTTCTTCTTCCTCCCTCTCTTCGTATCCCTAATGCCTTTCACGTCTCTCTTCTCAAACCACTCATCCTCAACCGTTTTTCTCCCAAATCTGTTCCTCCCACTCCTGTTTCCGGCTCCTCGGACATCTTCTCGGTCAAAGAAATTTTAGCTGCCAAAAAGGTCAGAGGGAAAAATTTTTTTTTAGTGGACTGGGAGGGTTGTGGTCCTGAAGAGAGATCCTGGGAACCTGAGGACAACATCCTAGACAAAAGTCTGCTCCTCAGGTTCTCAGGCTCTAAGAAGAGGGGGAGACCCAAGGGGGGGGGTACTGTTACGCCGAGCGCTCCGGGTCCCCGCTCCTCCCCGGAGCGCTCGCTTCACTCTCCCCGCGGCAGCGCTCCGGTCACGTCCTCTGACCCGGGGCGCTGCGATTCCGCTGCCAGCCGGGATGCGATTCGCGATGCGGGTAGCGCCCGCTCGCGATGCGCACCCCGGCTCCCCTACCTGACCCGCTCTCCGTCTGTTCTGTCCCGGCGCGCGCGGCCCTGCTCCCTAGGGCGCGCGCGCGCCGGGTCTCTGCGATTTAAAGGGCCACTGCGCCGCTGATTGGCGCAGTGGTTCCAATTAGTGTGTTCACCTGTGCACTTCCCTATATCACCTCACTTCCCCTGCACTCCCTTGCCGGATCTTGTTGCCTTAGTGCCAGTGAAAGCGTTCCTTGTGTGTTCCTTGCCTGTGTTTCCAGACCTTCTGCCGTTGCCCCTGACTACGATCCTTGCTGCCTGCCCCGACCTTCTGCTACGTCCGACCTTGCTTTTGCCTACTCCCTTGTACCGCGCCTATCTTCAGCAGCCAGAGAGGTGAGCCGTTGCTAGTGGATACGACCTGGTCACTACCGCCGCAGCAAGACCATCCCGCTTTGCGGCGGGCTCTGGTGAAAACCAGTAGTGGCTTAGAACCGGTCCACTAGCACGGTCCACGCCAATCCCTCTCTGGCACAGAGGATCCACTACCTGCCAGCCGGCATCGTGACAATGGTGATGTCACAGTACAGCGATAATATACATAGTGATGTCACAGTACAGGGATAATATACATAGTGATGTCACAGTACAGGGACAATACACAGTGATGTCACAGAACAGGAATAATATACATAGTGATGTCACAGTACAGGGATAATATACAGTGATGTCACAGTACAGGAATAATGTACATAGTGAAACCAGGTAGAAAAAACAGACATGGCCGCACATCCACAATATTGTATTTTGATCTAATTGCTTCTCAGCATAATTTCAAAAACTAACAGGTTGTTAGTATACATTTTGATCAAAAGGTACAAGCCCACTCGCCACGTCAAGGCCACCTATTAAGAGTGGGTCTCTAATGTCCGTTTTATGCTAGGGACGTTAGAGACCCACTCTGAATAGGTGGCCTTGACGTGGCGAGTGGGCTTGTACTTTTTGATCAAAATGTATACTAACAACCTGTTATTTTTTGAAATTATGCTGAGAAGCAATTAGATCAAAATACAAAATTGTGGATGTGCAGCCATGTCTTTTTTTTCTACCTGGATTCACATTGTGTATTCTATCCCCTCCTTTTTTGTTTTTTCCACTTGGCCTGCACTCCGCCCCACCCTTTCAGTGCAACCCTATATAAGTAGCAGGTAGCTACACAAGGCCCTTTCATTTTCTAGCAGCCTCCCAGTCTGACTGGGAGCACATGGTAAGTGAGCTTTTACACCTTGTTCACACTGGTGTGGTACTGTGCGGCATCCGTTGCTGTCGCGGCGCCGTGTCTGTAGGGCGGTGTGGCCCAGAGACTGGTTTGAGTGGCATTGGGGCCGCTCTGCCAGTGGGTTGTTCACCCTGTGGGCACTGGTGTTGCGGCGGCGGTGGACACCACCCAATGCAATGCTATGCTAGGGACATTAGGGACCCATACTTTAATAGGTGGCCTTGACGTGGTGAGTGGGCTTGTAACTTTTGATCAAAATGTATACTAACAACCTGTTAGTTTTTGAAATTATGCTGAGAAGCAATTAGATCAAAATACTAAATTATGGATGTGCGGCCATGTCTGTTTTTTCTACCTGGATTCACATAATATACATAGTGATTTCACAGTACAGGGATAATACACACAGTGATGCATACCGTGTTCTATCTCACATCATTTCAGAGCTCTATAAGAACATAGAACTATGTGCTGTGTGTTGTTGGATGATACTCTATGGGGGACATTACAGGGGTACTCCGGTGAAAAACCTTTTTAATCAACTGGTGCCAGAAAGTTAAACAGATTTGTAAATGACTTCTATTAAAAAAAAATAATCCTTCCAGTACGTATCAGCTGCTGTATGCTACAGAGGAAGCTCTTTTCTTTTTTAATTTATTTTATGTCTAACCACAGTGCTCTCTGCTGACACCTCTGTCCATGTCAGGAACTCTCCAGAGAAAGATAGGTTTGCTATGGTAATTTGCTCCTGCTCTGGACAGTTCCGGACATGGATAGAGGTGTCATCAGAGAGCACTGTGGTCAGACAGAAAATACATTTAAAAAGAAAATAACTTCCTGTGGAGCATACAGCAGCTGATAATTACTGGAAGGACTAATATTTTTAAATAGAAATCATTTACAAATCTGTTTAACTTTCTGGCACCAGTTCGTTTAATTTTTTTTTTTCCCACTGTAGTACCCTCTTAATCATTGTTTACTTTGGTAAGTCAGTTCTAAAGTCATAATAAGTCAAGCTTTATTTATCATATTAACACAGAAGGCTAATACATTTGGAGCACATAAGCAAAGTCACAGTTTAGACCTTTGTAAGACTTTTTTCTGACTTTTAAAATGTTCTCATGTGGGGGAATTTTGTACTCCTGGAGAATACTTGTCGCGATTTTTTTTGCATACGTGCAACATTCGCACATCATAAATGTGTGACCACTGCAAAGTGAAAACTGAAATTTGAATATGTAAGGCTGTTTGTAACTTTTTGCTTACCCACAAAACTCGCACAAAAAAGTGCTTGGTCCCACATGTGACTTTTTGTGCGCACAAAGTAAGCAAAAGAAAAAAGAAAAAAAGGCTTTAAATACCTTGATAAATGCCCCCCAATATGATTATAGTAGCGTATACATGATGGTTAATGTTTAATAATGGATGCAGCTATATGCAACATTATCCAGGAATAGAAAAAATAGGTAATTTCTTTCAAAAACAGCTCCACATCTGTCCCCAGGTTGTGTGTGACATTACAACTTGGCTCCATTCACTTCAATGAAACTGAGCTGCAGAATCACACCCAATCCAGAGACAGACGGGGAGCTGTTTTTGAAAGAAATTAGCTCTGCTTTTCAATTCCTGCCTAACCCCTTTAAAATAAATAAATAAATAAAATAAAAGATAATTTATTCACAAAGATTGTGGATTGCCATCTTAATTTCTCTGGTCAATTGCATTGAACTGGCCTATCTCAGAACACACTACATAAAACAAATCAAACAAATCTGACAGAAAAACATATAGGACACTGTTTTTTTATTTGTGTATAGGACTTAAAAAGCAGTGTTTGCAACCGTATGGCCGAAGTGGCCTAACTTGGGGGCCAAGCTTTTGTATGTGCCCCATATGAACCGAGCTGTGACAGTCAATATAGACTATAATGATGAATAGAATAGATTCCTTGTAATTCCTTGCATGCATTGTAGAGTTGCACATAACACAAGCAGCATCCACGTCACTTTCTAGACCTCTAAAGCATAATGTGGTCATTTATAAACAGAGTCAAGCTACCTCTGAATTAGGAAATTGGTTTCAATAATGGAATTTGCATAATAATGTATAGTGTATAATTATGCATATTATGTCATTATCCTGTGACCATGGCACTCAGCACTGAAGGAAAATCTACAATTCTTAGTTGTATGCAGTGAGTCAAGAAAACTTGTTTCTCGCTGAACTGCCTCTGTATACCGTAAAAAAGGTATTTTTCCTTCGCTGTATTAAGCATTAATAGAAAGAGAAAATAACAGTCATTACTATCCCAATTATTGCTTTAATCTACCATTTAAAAATACCTGTCCGTGTCGGGACTGAATGTTATTACACAACTATTACACCATTGCTGTCACACGTCTGAATATTTTCTGTGGGCCAAGGCCATCACTTCTGGCTTAAAGGGGTACTCCACCCCTAGACATCTTATCCCCTATCTAAAGGATAGGGGATAAGATGTCTGATCACGGGGGTCCCGCTGCTGGGGACCCCTGCGATCTCGGCTGTGGCACCCCAGATATCTGATGCACGAGCGAACTTTGCTCTGTGCCAGATGACTGACGATGTGGGGTGGAGGCTTGTGATGTTACGGTCATGCCCCGCTCATAATGTCACGGCCATGCCCCCTCAATGCCAGTCTATGGGAGGCCCATGGCGTCACGCCTCCTCCCATAGACTTGCATTGAGGGGGCATGGCTGTGACGTGATGAGCGGAGCGCAGCTGTGACGTCACAAGCCTCCGGCGCTGCATCAAACGTTCTAAACAAACGCCAGGTGCAGCAGGGAGATCACGGGGGTCCCCAGCGGCGGGTTGGAGTCCTATTCACTTGCAGGGGGCAAGATTTGGTTCATTTTTAATAAATCTTGTACATTGTTTCTAATTGGGAAATAAGAATATGAGAATTCTATAATCCATAAAAGGTGTAAAAATCTTTAGATTCCCAGACAAATCCATCAGCATTAAATCGGTCTAGAAAACAAAGTTTCACAGCGTTTTTTTTTTTTGGGGGGGGGGGGGGAAGTACCTTTGTAGTTCTCTAGAAGACACAAGGTACAGTTTTGCATTGCAGTGGCAGGAAACTGTAGGGCAACTATAGCAGAACAAGTTCAAGATAATATTCATTGTATCAGTGGGTAACTCCTTCCCTTTATTTGATGTCCTTAGTGATTCCTATCTTTTTAGCACAAATGAAGAAAATAATTGCTACAGCACCCATGAATGGTCCAACTTCTTTTGTTTTGAGCATGTGTGACACACAGGCAACAAATGTTTTGCTAGGTATAGCTTCTTCACATCCTCTTTTCATTTTAGTAAATCATCTCAGTAGCAGTTTCAGTACTTCGTATAACCTTTTCCTTGTTGTGCTGCTGCTGTATGCGCACAGTCCTGCATTCTGTATCTAATTACTCCCTTTCGCCCCATCCCCCAACCTTTAGTTTGCAGGCTTCTTCCTTATTATGCTGCCTCTATTTTTTACATGTTTGCTCAGATAGAACTTTGCCAAAAAGTGCATTGGTAATTTCTTTTCCATTCACATGCCAACTATGGTAGTTTACTGTGTAAATCATCAGCCCACCACACTGCATACTGTTCATTGCACTTTTACCAGCACTAGATTGTGATATAGCAGACAGGAGTAGGTCGTTTTCTGTAATTGGCCAGGCGACTAGGGGAGGAAGTAACTATGTGTTTACTACTGGCAAACAACTTAACTCTAACCGCACCCCCTGAAATGGAATGAGAAATAGTTGTACACTCTCATGGGCTCAATTACAGCAATGAAAGCTCTAAGATCACTTTGTCTTCACTTTGATCGGTTAATTTAACATAACCATGTAAGAGTTTTAACATCTTTAGAAACAACAGGAATGATTAAACTAATTGAATGCATGAATGAATAAATGAAATAATTGATTAAAAAACGATTGTCAAGGAAGACAATCATGAATAATCCTATTGAGTTTGGCATCACTCCTGAAGGAGCCTGAATAAAGAGAAAAAAGGCCTCAATATGCAAGTTATACAGATCTGTGGTTATATTGAGTGTGTTTTTTTTTGCAGTGATACAAATACTTTGTGAGAAAACAAAAAATGATGGTTTTCTTTCCGATACTAAACATAACAACACATTCAATGTTGCCCAGTTGAAAGAATGTTTGTAAACCAATGTTGTAAATGTCACGTAGTTGCCAAATCCCATTTTATGTAGACCGCATGTGGTTTAGAAGGAAAAATATATTTCTATTAGCAGTGTAGTGCCAATGTGCTACTGAAAACCAAAGAATGTCAAGAAAAGAAATAATAAATAGTGTTTTAGACTTGTTTTTTTTTATTTTTTTAAACGATAAAGTGATTTTAAACTATGCACAATATTCTGTTTTAGGCATAACATATAGGAAATGGGACCTTTGATACCAGTTCTTGAACAGTAGAATAAATGTCACTTCTAAGAATGCTCCTTGTTCTACTTGAAAACCATAGACTGTGGGTGAATCATTTTAACCCATTCAGTATAAAAGCTGCTCACATGCTTTATTAAACATAGTTTGAATAAGATGAGACTTTCCACAGGATTGAGCATAAATATATGACTACAGGGGGTGCAAATGCTGCGATCCCCTACAATCTAAAGACCAGTGTTCTGAGAATCTCTCATTGGAATAAAGGAACAAGTGCACGTGCGCACTGTCGCTCTTTTCATTTTCTATGGGAGATGCCACTTCGGCTATCCCTGGAAGCGACCATGGACAATGAATGAGCAGCAGATTAGGGACCCTGTTCTTGAAATTACAGGGGCTCCAGCAGGTGACATTTGTGCAAACACTCAGTTATAGCTTACCCTTTGAATAGGAAATAGGCATTACTGGCTGGAATACCTTTCTAAAGGGGTACTCTGCCCATGGACATCTTTTCCCGTATCCAAACGACATCTTATCCCCTGGGGACCCCACGATCTCGGCTGCGGCACCCCAGAAATCCGATGCATGGAGCGAACTTAGCTCTGTGCCGGATGACTGACAATGCGGGGCAGAGGCTCGTGATATCACAGTCATGCCCTGCTCGTGACATCACGGCTACACCTTCCCTATGCAGGTCTATTGGAGGGGGCGGATCCTCAGCAGTTGGACCCCCGTGATTAGACATCTTATCCCCTATCCTTTGGATAGGGGATAAGATAGGGGGTGGAGTACCCCTTTAAGGACAGAAGTAATTTTACATACTTGTTTCCTTGCATTCTGACAGCCCTATATTTATGCATCAGTACAATCTTTTATAATGGCAAAATGCACAAAAACCAATTTCGATATAATTTTTTTCCTTCATTCATTGTAAGCCTTAGCAGATGTGATAACTTTATTGTACAAGATTTTATGAGAATGGAGATATTGTTTAACAGTATATTGAGTTTTATCTAATAAAAACAAATCTTTTTGCATTTATTATTTTCATTAACTTTATGTTTAATTTTTGTTCTATAAAGGGACCCTTTTTTTTTTTTTTTTTACTAAAATGGACTCGCTTATCGAATTTCAGACCCACAATAATTTTTCTAGGTAGAGATAAAAATTTGCACAGGCGCACAAATGACAGCAGTTCACACATGCCTGCAGTAAATACATTCGCATTTACTGTCACTGTCTCCATATCTGGGCATACATAGGTGAACAAATACATATCCACTACATAACTATATTCATAACACACAGCACAGTATTCGAACCTGACTAGTACGGCTACAGCTTCACAATAGAAAAGCAGAGCTACTGTTTTTCTGAAAACAGTGCCAACCCTGTCCTCAGGTTTTGTGAGGTATTACAGCTTGGCTCCATTTACTTGAAGGGTTATTCTGCGATTAGACATCTTATCCCCTATCCAAAGGATGGGGGATGAGATGTCTGATCACCAGGATCCCGCCCCTAGGACCTCCCACAATCTCTGTGCAGCACCCAGCATTCTGTGTGTTTTTGTCTTTGAAGCACTGGGTTTCCGAGACAGAGACGTGACATAACACCACGCTCCATTGTGACGTCATGCCACACCCCCTCCATTCATGTCTATGGGAGGGGGCATTGCAGAGTGCTGCACGGAGATTGCAAGGAGTCCCAGCAGTGGGACCCCTGCGATCAGACATTTCATCCCCTATCCTTTAGATAGGGGATAAAATGTCCAGGGGCAGAATACACTTTTAATGGAATTGAGCTGCAATACAACACACAACCTGTAGACAAGGGTGGTACTGCTTTTGGAAGAGAGTTGCCCTTTCAGGAACCAGGGCTCAAATGTCCTTGCCATATCTGTATCTAAACTCCTTCATGTTAACAATATTCCCTAAAGATAAGGTCTTCTTTTAGCATGATAATGCACTATAACACTACAGAAATTCTTCTTGGCCTCCAATTTTCCACACATTTAACCTGATCAACCACGTAGGGGATGTGCCGGACATGACTTGTTCTCTTAATGTTTAACACACATTTCAGAATAAGCTCTCGTATGTTTTATATGAGGAGTGAACCTCTTTCTGACCAGTAAATAACTTGTAGATAGCATATTTTACCAATTTTTCCTCTGTAGGCTCAATTGCTAACTTTAAAGGGGTATTCCAGGAAAAAACTTTTTTTTTTATATATATCAACTGGCTCCAGAAAATTAAACCGATTTGTAAATTACTTCTATTTAAAAATCAATCCTTTCAGTACTTATGAGCTTCTGAATTTAAGGTTGTTCTTTTCTGTCTAAATCCTCTCTGATGACACCTGTCTCGGGAAACGCCCGGTTTAGAAGAGGTTTGCTATGGGGGTTTGCTTCTAAACTGGGCGTTTCCCGAGACAGGTGTCATCAGAGAGGATTTAGACAGAAAAGAACAACCTTAACTTCAGAAGCTCATAAGTACTGAAAGGATTAAGATTTTTTAATAGAATTCATTTACAAATCTGTTTAACTTTCTGGAGCCAGTTGATATATAAAAATAAGTTTTTGCCTGGAATACCCCTTTAAGTAGTCCCTGAGCTAATAGGTGGAGATTTTCTGCTATGATGTCTCCCATACACTACACACACACAGAAGGAGCAGGGCTGCTTCTTTATATTTCTATACAAAACTTTCAGAAGCATCAAAAAATTCCATGTCCTGGTGGGTAAGAGCTGTCTTGACAACGGAAGTGGGATCTACACAACATTAGGCAGGAAGTTTAAATGCTATGGGTAGTCAGTGTTTGAGAAGTGATGAATGTTGGGCCTGGGTATTCAGAACTTTACCTAAGGGAGAAGAAACTTTCTTAAGCTTCAGCATACAGGGGATCCTAAAGCCCCAGTATGACATCTTTCTATGATGTGTTATAAGATGTAGCTCCAGACTATGTGAAGACAACCTGTTATAACTGAGGTGTACAGAACCTCTAGAATAAGTGACTAGACTCTTTATACAATGTTCTTCATATGTTAGCTTTGAAGTATTCATACAGGGTCTAGAACTACTGTCACTTTAGTCCTATATTTTCCTTTTGAAGTAAGAAAAACGCATTATAAGGAGAAAATATTTTTTCTGAACTGAAGGCATAAATGACTACAGCCACTTTGGATACCCTGAAGATAAATGTGTTCTTTTCTCTATTTTGGGTCTCTTTATATGTTTTTGCACCAGTTACTTAAAGTATGCATGCCAATAATGTACAGATGTGGGTACCTCTTTTGTCACCCACTTCTATTTCACTTTCATTGGCTAGAGGTGGTTGGGAAGCTGAAAACTGCTCACCGGTCTGTGTAAGATATTTCTCATAACTCTTGTGGATATGGCAGAAATCTTCCCAATAGGAATAACCCTTTACAGCAGCCCTTTTGGATATATACAGAGTTTGTTCTCTAGGTGTTAAGAAATCTAACTTTAAATGTGTATTCTCATGATTTATCGTCAAGATAGGAGACAGCTTCCAGATTGGTGAGGGTCCATCTGCTGTGACCCCCACTGATTCCCAGACGGGAGGCTGCATTCATGTAGAACACATTAATTGGTCATCTGTTTCTAGCCTCCCTGGCGGTATGATTATGTCTGGAAATTTGTACCAAAAGTGGTACAATTTTTTGCATTGAAATTTCACATCTCCCCCCCGCCCATTTCACATCTCCCCCCCCCCCCCCCGTCACATTCCCCCTCCCTTATCACATTCTCCTCCCCTTTGTCACATCCCCCCCTTGTCACATCCCCCCCTTTGTCACATTCTTCCCCCCCTTGTCACATCCCCCCCCTCCATGTCACATTACCCTCCCCCTGTCACATCCCCCCTTGTCACATTCTTCCCCCTTGTCACATTCCCCCTCTTTGTCACATTCTTCCTCCCTCCATGTCACATTCCCCCTCCATGTCACATCCCCCCCTTATCACATCCCCCCCCTTATCACATTCCCTCCCCCCTTATCACATCCCCCCCTTATAACATTCCCCCCTCCCCCCTTTGTCACATCCCCCCCTTTTTTCACATTCCCCCCCCCCCCTTGTCACATTTCACCCTGTCACATGCATCCCCCCTTGTCCCCTTTTCTTGTTCGGCAGCAACACACATTAGGTTTGCCGGGCAGATTTCAAACCTAGTGTATTTGCTGCAGAACAAGTCCTTTCCCCTTCAGCCAATCACTGGCTTGACAAGTGACACCACTGCAGCCGGTGATTGGCTGAAAAGGGAAAGTTCCTACAAGATGAATAATGAAGAGAGGACACCCGGACCACATGGAGGGGAACGGCATCTGCAGGGATGGGGACTAGGTGAGCAGAAGGTTTTTTATTTTCCTCCCGGTGACCTTTTACACTTAACTCAGTGTTTTTTTTACCAGGGTGCCTCCAGCTGTTGTGAAACTACTACTCCCAGCATGCCCGGACAGCCTTTCGCTGTTCGGGCATGCTGAGAGTTGTTGTTTTGCAATAGCTGGAGGCCCCCTGGTAGGGAAACACTGACTTTTAGTATTTTGTCTTTACCTGTTCTGACCGGCCCCCGCCACGGGAGCCAACCCGAGCAGATAATCACATGTTTTCCCGGGGGCTGTATCGCTATATCGCAGAAAGCAAAAAATGCGATTCCATTGCTTTTGCGATATATCATGCAGCCGGGCCGGCAACTCTGCAATTCTACCCCGAGCGTGACTCGGGGTTACCGCTCCTGGCAGGGAAAATTAACCCCGAGTCACGCTCAGGATAATCGCTAAGAAGGCTAGGATCAATTGATGTCCATAGGGGTCCATGCAGTTAAACCCTGTACAGATCTGCTAGCTATCCTGTATTCTGTGGGGAGAGTATCCCTTTAAAGTGTACCTGTCCTCACAAAAACATTTTATATAATGTAGATAATACATACATTATTATTATTATATAATACATATGTATCTTTGTAATTTACATTGGTTAAAAAATGTGTATATTTATGGGTAAAAAAAATGCTCTCCCTGCAGCTATTGCCTGTGAAGAGTCCAAATACAGGACATGCAGGCTCTGTGCAGGCTCCTGGCTTGTCAATCATCCTCATGTGTGAGCCTGTGGCATGTCACAGATCCTCACTGCACAGAGTCCCGCTTGTCATCAGTGTATAGAACCCTGCTTGTCCTCACTGCACAGAGCCCTGCTTGTCCTCAGTGCACAGAGCCCTGCTTGTCCTCAGTGCACAGAGCCCTGCTTGTCCTCAGTGTACAGAACCCTGCTTGTCCTCATTGCACAGAGCCCTGCTTGTCCTCAGTGCACAGAGCCCTGCTTGTCCTCAGTGCACAGAGCCCTGCTTGTCCTCACTGTACAAAGCCCTGTTGTCTTCACTGCACAGAGCCCTGCTTGTCCTCAGTGCACAGAGCCCTGCTTGTCTTCACTGCACAGAGCCCTGCTTGTCTTCACTGCACAGAGCCCTGCTTGTCCTCAGTGCACAGAGCCCTGCTTGTCCTCACTGCACAGAACCCTGCTTGTCCTCAGTGTACAGAGCCCTGCTTGTCCTCACTGCACAGAGCCCTGCTTGTCCTCAGTGCACAGAGCCCTACTTGTCCTCACTGCACAGAGCCCTGCTTGTCATCAGTGTACAGAGCCCTGCTTGTCCTCACTGCACAGAGCCCTGCTTGTCATCAGTGTACAGAGCCCTGCTTTTCCTCACTGCACAGAGCCCTGCTTGTCCTTATTGCACAGAGCCCTTCTTGTCCTTAGTGCACAGAGCCCTACTTGTCCTCACTGCACAGAGCCCTGCTTGTCCTCAGTGTACAGAGCCCTGCTTGTCCTCAGTGTACAGAGCCCTGCTTGTCCTCACTGCACAGAGCCCTGCTTGTCCTCAGTGCACAGAGCCCTGATTGTCCTCACTGCACAGAGCCCTGCTTGTCCTCAGTATACAGGGCCCTTCTTGTCCTCATTGTACAGAGCCCTGCTTGTCATCAGTGTATAGAACCCTGCTTGTCCACCCACACTTCCTGTATTTGGACTCCTCATAGAGACACACAAGCAATAGCTTCAGGGACAAAAATATACATATTTTTAAACCAATGTATATTACAAATATACATATAATGGTACTTTCTACATATATAAAAAGTTTTTGTTAATGACAGGTTCACATTAATCATTCATAGTAACCAACTTATTATTCTTTCTTCTTCTGAAAAGTAACAAGAATTCCCAGCAGCATTACATTAAAACAATAACAGTCAACTAGGATGCCATAAATATGCATTAGAATGGCATCTCTGACCCTGGCCATTAGTGCCAAAGTGTAGCTGTCAGCAACAGCTGCTCTCCCACTGATGATCAAGCGATCATAGCTGTTCCCATATTTGCACTGGGGCATGTACCAAAATTCTTCAAATAGTTAAGGTCACTCATGTACATCCAACTGCAGAGAAGTGTTAATAAATAAGTGTATTATTTAAAATAATTAAAACAATTCTGAAAACTTTATAAGATAATATAGCCTAATATGACCAATAAGTATAAGTTTAACATACAGAGAATTCTAAACCTTTGTCCATAATACACTTTACTTTTAATAATCCATTCTAAGGACAACTGCAAGTAAGCGACTTGAATTACACATGACCTCTGTGCACAGAAGGGATCGGCAATTTATTAAAAACAAAGGAAGTAAAAGTAGGTGAGACCTTGCAGACTGTATTTCTTATTTCCCTTAAGAAAACTTCATCAGCATGCCATCTTGGTTTACAAACCACTTAGATGTGATTTTTTATGACTATATTCTCTCCCGACTATTATAAATACTCAAAAAAAATATGCAATTATTAGCCTTGTGCTATTTGGTTTAGATTCTTCTCAAGGAACCCCTGACAGCAATTGTGAGAGAAAACATAGAACAATGGCAGTGGCAGCACCGCTACAATAATTGTCTATTTTATAGATAAACTCCACGTGAATGACAAAGAGAAATAAATTCAAGTAACAGCTGTGCACCAAGCTTCTGATTATTTTTATGTTTTACTAGACAATCAGCTTGAAATAAAAAAATAAAATAAAATAGAAAATCCTGATGAGATTTGTTTAATATAGCGAAAGTAATTGTAAAATAGACTTTTCTAAGTGGACAGGTTTTCCACTTATATACTGTATAAACCTTTATGTCAAACGAAAGAAACACCATCTCCCACTCTTTCTTATCTCTGTACATCATCTTCCCTTCTATTTCCCTTTTTCCTCCTTGTTGTATTTGCTTAACCCAATGCCCTACTCAGCTGAACGTCCCTATCCCTCTTCACCACTTGACACCGTTGTATTGCTGCAACCAGGCCTCCTTTTTGTTGTTTATTCACCCCACTAACTTAACACAACAACATCTGTTAAATGATTGCTGTGTTCCCTGTTGCCATGGCCTGGCTACTTACTGGGACCCCGGAGGAAGGCCACTCTTGTGCCCACCTGTCCTTGTTGTGTTAATGAAGTTCTGCACCTATGTTCGCTGTCTTGTACGCCTTTTATGAAAAATAAAAACTTTAATTAAAAAAAAAGAAAGAAACACCATAAAACACATAGTTCATAAAAAAATGCAAATTAAAAAATCTGAAAACAACACTGTATGAACAAAAGTTTAAAGGGGGGGGGGGGGATATAACATAAGAAAGGGGATAAGATATCTGATCACATAGGTCCTGTTGCTGGGACCCCCGCAATCTCCGTGCAGCACCCATGCCACACCTGGCATTCAAAACAGTATGTCACCAAAGGTAAATATAACCCTACATATATAGTAGGTAAAGGTATGTAATTGTAATTATGACACCAAAAAGAGAACCATACCACAGAATACACAGCAAAGTAATAGAATATACAAAATCAACTTTATTAATACAATTTAGTGATAAAAATTTAGATATTAAAATTGGAAAAAAAATAAATAAATAAATAGGCACTGGTGGACATACAAAGATATAGGAAAATGGTAGGACACAAATACATCAAAATATGCAAATATAAGGAGTAAATGCCACAATAGCTGGTAGGATACAAGGGTGATGCCTGCCAAAAATATGCAATAAAGGGTGCCAAACCATACCTACACCTGAACCCCAACGATCGTTTCGCTGTTATGCCGCTTCTTCAGGGGGCGTGGTTTAGAACTCTGGCTTTCCATGGGTGAAGACGTGACATCACGCTGCATCCCCTTGTGATGTTCGCCGTGTCCCTTCCAATCATGTCTATGGGAGGGGGCATGAATAGACATGCTAGACATGAATGGAGGGGCCGCGGAAACCCAGCGTTCGAAACATACTGTTTAGAATGCCGGGTGTGGCATGGGTACTTCACCCAGATCACGGGGGGGCGGGTCCCAGTGGCAGGACCTCCGTGATCAGACATTTTAGCCCCTATACTTTGGATACAGGATAAGATGTCTGTGGGCAGAATAGTGATGAGCGGCATTGCCCATATTCGAATTTGCGATATTTTGTGAATATATAGACAAATCTTCATCTTATATTCGCAAATTTCGCGTATTCGTTATATTTGCATATGCGAATATTCACATATGCGAATACTCGCATATATTCGCGTATTCGAGGAAGAAAACAGTGAGGGGTTGGGCAACTTTACTGTTGGTTGCTAGGGATGTTGTTAATAACCTCTGACAAGTGCATTTGGATCATTCTAATTGGCCTACAAGTGAAAAGAAGGAATATACGAATATATGTGAATATTTGTAATTTTGAATACATAGCAAATATATAATCACAATATTCGTGAATTCGTGAATTTGCGATATTCACAATAAAAATTTGAAATGCGAATATTCGCGCCCAACACTAGGGCAGAATACCTCTTTAGGTGCTGGATAACCCCTTTAACAGGACCAGTTCTTTTTACCCATTGCTAATTTATTTACCTTGAGATTCTCCAACATCTTTTAGAAAACATTTCTATAATCATAAACTCTTTGAATTGTCGCAGTCATTTAGTACTAATAAAGACGCCTTTATAATTTCGATAAAAACAAGATATCTCCAAACAACAAAGCGGGATGGATAGGAGTGCTGAGACCGGGTAAAGACTTAAAAAGGTTTATTCCCACAATGCAACGCGTTTTGCAGTGACCCACTTGAGGAAGCGAGTCACCGCGAAACGCGTTGCATTGTGGGAATAAACCTTTTTAAGTCTTTACCTGGTCTCAGCGCTCCTATCCATCCCGCTTTGTTGTTTGGAGACATCTTGTTTTTATCGTGATTTTAGTCCAGCGGGAAGAAGCTGCAGAGCCCGATGATATACCCTGATCGATTGTTGTACTTAGACGTAGTACAACTTTATGTGGTAAGCGCAGTTTGCACATAGCGTTACCGATTGTACTCTGGTGTCACACTACGGAGCGTATGCCTTTGTGCTTTTTTATTTCAGCCTTTATAATTTGGTAATTATAATACACCTGTGTTTTGTTTGCTTTTTCTTGCTTGCTTTCCAATTATTATTACCTGCTTAGCCAGGTCATGAAGTCGTTTTTTCACAAACCCTACATCTGACTTTTGTAATCCATCACTTATTCTTTAGTTTTTTTCTGCTTCTTTTGAAGCCAAAGGTTAGTTTTCTTAATATATGTTGCAGTGTGGCTAATATTCTCATATTATTTTCATACAAGCATTATGGTCTCCTTAGGTTTGTTTTTTCTTTCCTATGGTGGTTAGAATTGCAACAATAAATGCAAATGGTTTGAACTCACCGTTTAAGAGGTCAGCGCTATGAAGGGAAGCCAAGACATCTTTAGTGGATATTTTATGTGTACAAGAGACACATTAGGATAGGAAATATTGTTTTTGTTTAAACAATAAGACATTTCCCTCCATAATATTAGTGTCAGCAGTTTATAAGAAGACTATATACCGCACTAGCTTTTCATTATTCTCTTACACTCATCATCTTACATAAAATAATGGATAAACAAAGACACTATCATATTGATGTTTGTTTAATAATGTGAAAGTTATGATAATTGGTCTGTATGCACCCAACAGGAGTCAACTTTTTCCTTTATTTCTTGTCCACACAAGATAAATTGACATATTGATTTCTATTTTAATGGACAAATTGATCATTCTGGAACTTTATACAATTTCTATAGGGACTTTAACATGGTTTTTACCACCTCCCTGTCTATTGTGTAGTCTCAGAACAATGTAACACTATGTGTGGCGTCTCAACTCAAGTATCTTGAATTCCTCAGATTATACCTCAAAAGCTGAGACTAAAGTAGAATATTTTTTTTTTTTATGAGACATATTCCATAACTCTATTTACTTTATGGTGTACCCATAAATCTTATAATAGGGTCTTTGTATGGTGTACTCAAAAAGTTATAACAGAATCAGTGCATGGCGTACTCATAAGGCTTATAATAAGATTGGCATATGGTGTACTCATAAAGCTTATAATAGGACCACAGGCTTGGCTTGTTTGCTGATGATATGCATTTTGGCCTTCAAAACATTGGTCCCAGCAGTTGTTTAAATACTAGACAGGTTTCGTTCCATATCATACTATAAACGAATGTTTCAAAGGCACACAATTTAGATCCTGGGGTCCAATAGGACATTAGGTCAAAACTTCAGGGACTATGGGGGGGGGGGGTGCTTTATAAGGCTTATAACCGGTAAAATTTTCATGCCAGGTGCAACAGCAACTACAGAGACAATGGCTTCGCTAAGGAATAAAGGAAGGAGTTTTTTACAATGATGGAGAAATCATCAAACTGTGCAAGCCATATAGAATTATAAGAAAAATGGTATTAATTTATCATTGGTACCATACTAGGTTCTATGCTGGAGGAGTGGCACAGCAATGGGCAATTTTTACCACATTTGGTGGGGTTGTCCTATTTTATATTAGACCATGGATTACATTTTAGGATATACCATCATCCGGTCTCCCACACAAGCTCTGCTATCCTTATATGTGGAATTGCTGCCAGATTTTGATTTGGGAGTGCACACTTTTATGTCTGGGGTGTAATGTACATGTCTGTTTGTAGATTCGTAATCTCTACATATCCCATTTACTGTAAACTTAATAAGGAAATTGAAATGAAAAATACACCTGTGGCATTTCCTAGTTTTTAATTACAATATATGTGGCAGGGGCTTAGAGAACACAATCTAAACATAGCAGAGATTTTCCATTTGGATGAAGGATCTTTCTGTGCATCTCCAAATCTGCACTGACCACATTAAAGGTGGGAGGGGGGGGAGAGAGGGGAGGGGATTGTAATCCAGTGTTTTATAAAAAAAATAATAATAATAATAGTAATATAGTGTGGATGGAAAATAGAAGAAAAAAAAAAATACTTACCTATCCCCAGTTTACCATGGTCCGCCTGCTCCCCCTTTCCACACATACACTCTGTCTGGTCCCCTGATCTTCTTTCTTCTTCCTACTTTCAAGGTGAGCACTTCTTCCAGAACCTGCCCTTCCACCCAATCAGTAGACTGTAGCAGCGTACCATCTTGGCCAGGGATTAGCACAGGTTCTAGAAAAAGTTATTATCTTGGAAGCAGAAAGAAGAAAGTGGATAAGGGAGACTGGACAGAGCTGAACCAGAGCCCCTGGGGACAAGCAGGAGACCAGGGTTAGGTAAGTATGTTTTTTAAAGGGGTACTCCGGTGGAAAACTATTTTTTTTAAATCAACTGGTGCCAGAAAGTTAAACAGATTTGTATATTACTTTTATTCTAAATTCTTAATCCTTCCAGCACCTATCAACTGCTGCATGCTCCACTGGAAGTTCTTTTCTTTTTTTAATTTATTTTCTTTCTGACCACAGTGCTCTCTGCTGACACTTCTGTACATGTCAGGAACTGTCCAGAGCAGGAGAGGTTTGCTATGGGGATTTGCTTTTATTCTGGACAGTTCCTAACATGGACAGAGGGGTCAGCAGAGAGCACTGTGGTCAGACAGAAAAGAAATTCAAAAAGTAAAGAACTTTCTGTGGAGCATACAGCAGCTGATAAGTACAGGGAGAATTAAGATTTTTTAATAGAAGTAATTTACAAATCTGTTTAACTTTCTGGCACCAGTTGATTTAAAATGAAAATTAAATTTAAAAAAAATTCCACTGGAGTACCCCTTTAATTCCATTTTCCCCTTACCCCAGCACCATATTATTTTTTTTTAAACTGAAGAACCCCTTAATACCCAGACTTATCGCATTGAAAAATCCAAACCATAGCAACCAACCTCAGCTCAGCTTTAAATTCTTAAATTGCTCTGGTAAAATTAAAGCTGAGACGTGATTGGTTGCTATGGGCAAATAACAGTTTTTGACATTGAATAATGGTGCTGAGTTTTCACAATGGATTTCATCCTTTTATTGTACAGTATAGGAGTGAAATCTGCAATGATTCTTTAGCACAATCTGCAGACAAATTGGTTTGTAACACTAGAAGATTTTGCTATTACTTTACAATTTGCATAAAGATCCGTAGTGAAAAAGTTCTGCCACCTATAAATGTATCCTTTATAAAGAGTTTCCTTCATGCCTCCACATTGCATCTGACATTTCATTGTCCTTTGTAAATACAATAAAGATGAAAACTGTTAATAAAATTTGCTTTCTCATCATTACCCTCCATAATTCCTCCTTCATTACATTTCAAAGGACTAACACTTTATAAAAAAGAAAGTTTAGTTCGCAGGAAACCAGTTGTACATAAATGGCAGTAAAATAAGCCTCAATACACAACAATAAGTCTCAATAAACAACACTGCCAAAGAGATCTAAAGCCCTGTATAACACTGAAAGGGTCACCTTGGAATGTATTCAAGTAGTTTAAAAGTGGTTTTAAGGCTAAATTAATGTTAATATATAGCGAAATGCAGTAACCCATGGTAACTAACAGCTTGTTTAAAAACACACTGTGGTAACTAATACTAAAATAAATGTACATAAGATATCCCTGTTAGTTGGCATATGTATTCTAGTGTTTAAATGCGCACAGAGGTTTCAGAAGATGCAATGGTCTTTTCAAAGAGTTCTAAAAATTATTCATTTTTGGGAGTAGCAACATGATTTTGACAGTGTCTCAAAAAAGTTAAGAAATTGCTTTTGTAAACATTGAAAAGTTGAAAGAATTATCAAAAATTCTCCATATTTGGGAGCTGCAGCAGGATTTGTGGCTGGCAAGTGATGTAGATGCTATGGCTTTTCAAGCAGTCCAAAAATTCTCCCTTTTAGGAGTTGCAACAGGATTGGTGTCCCAAAATGGTAAATAATAAAATAGCCTATGTATTAAAAGCAAAATAATATTACTTTTTTTTTGGGATCATGGGTTGTTCATGTATTAGCCTGGCTGGTAGTAGCAGCAAAAAAGGTGATGGACTGATGGTAGGGTAGTGGTAGTAGCCAGTGGAATTCAGGCAGTGGTGGACTAGTGCTAGTACTAGCCAGCGGACAGCAAACCATGTGCTTTTGTAGAGCCGTAATTCGTAAACTAGAACCCTTGCTATTCCTAACTTTCATTTTGCAGAGACGGCACTGTGCCTGGTCTCCTGTATCTGGCAAGATAGAAAAAAATTCCACCTGTTCCCCTCCTCTGAAAGGCTTTTTCTCAAGCCTGGAGATACAACAACCCCGCTGTCACCTCCTTCTGAGCTGATGAGACAAACAGGTCTGCTGACATTATCATGATTAGAATCCTTTTCATCGTCTCCACCATTCCTCTTAATATGAACTTCAAAACATGATGCCTTATAATCTCATCATCACGCCTACCACTACAAGCCCCACTAGTGCTTTGCTTGGCCACTGGTTCCCACTCTGAATCTTTTGCAACACACTCCAGAGGCTGACCATAACATAACTCATCCTCATGGCTAATGCACGACCTCGAACAAATCAACCAGTCCACAAGGACCTTATTATCTTTAGAAACCACACAACCTCTGAAAGGCAGTGATAACTTTTACTTGGAGGTTATTTTTAGGTTTTTGAGGTGATTTGTCACTCACCTACTAGTTAACTCTCACTCTCAACATTAGAAATGCATATTTATGTTAAACCCATCTACAAATGATATATATATTTTTTTCTTAAATTAGAAAATACATGTAACTGAGCCTTAGATGACTTTGCCACATTCAATCTCAATGCCTTTCAATGTGTAGTTATGTTCAACTCAGAAATACTATGTGTTTGATTAAACCCAGAAAATACATGAAACCTAGCTTTAGATGACCATTCTGCATTTAATCTCAATGCTTTTAAATGCCCAGATATTGTTTAACCTAGGTAGAAATACTGCATATTCGATTAAACCCAGAAAATACATATAACATGTCCTAAAATGTGTATTCCACATTCAAAATACTTTTAATGCATGTTTATGTTAAAATACTGGTCAGCCCACTCCTTTGCTCAGTTTGCTAGGTAATGTAATGTGATAGCTTTTATGGGCTCATTCACTTCTGGCTGGGATTTGTAGTATACTGACTGGGCACAGAATTACAGGTGACAGGAGGTCACAAAGGTCAGCCCACTGATCAATGCTTTTCTCAGCTTGCTTTAAAATTATGTTTGATTTGTGAAGGCTTTCTGGGATCAGAAGTTTTTACTCTGTCACTCAGCTTTCTCTCTTCAAAATGGCTACCGGAACACTTTGATTAGGCCTTTTTCAGCCTTATAAACCCACCCTATGTTGTCTCCTCATGGGCCTGGGAGCTGTATGTCTCATAAATGCAAGCAATTATTGGATAAACTGGGATCATGTGATAGCTGCATGGTATGCTGGGCTACCCGGACCTAATGTCAGTGTTCCCAGTACTTTGTTTCCTCAGTTCATTCAGGTGCCAAAATGTCATGTGTTCCTCATCCCTTTTGCTATTATTACTGCCCTTGCCAGGCTTATGCGAGCTGAACCTACCAATGTTCAGACTTTCTCCAAGTCCCTGTTACCCCAAAGTTCTGAGCAAGGCTGGGTTTGCAGGGCTTGGCTCAATCATTTCTATTTTCCAGCTCCTTTTTTTTATAGCAGTGTACCCATTCATGCATTTTCACATCCCGCAAGTTCACTTCTTGCTGCTACCACTTCACTGTCATTCTGTTGTTGCATAGTAAGTAATTATTTCACCTTTGCCATCTAGAAAGAGCAGTAGGTAAATTGCATGTGAAATATTACAGAAATTAAGCTATATAAAAATGAATAAAGTAAAAAATGCATTTCATATAAAAATATTCTACTATTTCTTATAATCTATGAAAATTAGTCCGGGAAATGTCTCTGTTTTCTTTGTGTCAGTCATTTTCCACTCAATTGACTATTGGATGACGAAAAAGTGTTTTATAATAACAATCAATAACTATTTCATGATGGTGGGTGTCACGTTGTATGGTTCTCCTAGGTAAAATTAAAGAACAATTCTATCTCAACCAAAATAAAATCACATATAAATATAAGTCCTTGAGGTGACCTCTTCTCATCTAAGTTATTAACAATCCTGTTCAGCCTTTTCTTTCTTATATCTGTTTCTTCCATCTCTGGCTGATTGTTGTCATTATGGTCCCACAGTGGTTGTTACCCAGCTTTCATGGACTCTTGAAAAGTAAATTTGCCTTGCAGTTTTATCCTTATCTTTGTTGTTATCATTGAACCACAAAACTAGGGGGGTTACCGCTAACTCAGAGTGCAAGTCTGCATGAGAATATACACAAACATCAAACCAACAAAAGCACATGCAAAAAAGTCACAACTTAGATTTGATATTTTATTATTACAAATGGGTATCCACATAAATACATTGCATACACCTCATGGCAAGTTTCAATTCAAATCTATAGCACAAAAAAAAAAAGACACCCCAAGGAAGCTATGGTGCATGGCAACACGTGTGAAGGGATCCCCCATTGGGCTGACAAGAAATTGTAATGCCATAATATTTTGTATATTTCTTTTTATACTGCATTATTCATAGTTATTTGTGTTTTTTTTTTTTTTTGGAACTGTTTATGTGATTTCCTTTTGAATACTATAGAATACTTATGCTTTCCATGCCTCCTCAAGATCCTGCCCAGTGGGCGTTCCTGCATTTAGCTTTCAGCATGAAGTAATGTTCACTTTGTCATACTAAATGGTTTTAAATGTGATGTTTCTCTGTACATTTTGTATAGTTATTTTTGTGCTGTGGATTTGAATACAAATTTGCCATAAGGCATTTGTTATATATTTATGTAGTTAACTATCTGTGACAATACAAAAATGGTCTCTAATTGGTTGATGTGCAATTGTGCATGAGCCTTTTTTGGTTTGGTGTTTGATCATTGCACAGATAGGACTTATGATTATTAAAAATGTCCAGTGGTGGGGGGGCGTGGCTTGCCGCGAACAGAGATGGCCGCCTGAGCTGTGAGCTCCGTAAACCCTGAGGCCATTCATTTGCTTAATCTGCACTCCCAGCCTGTGCTCTCATGCCGAGGGGCACCCGCCGGCGCCGGAAGACCCCGCCATCCTGCACGAACCCTCAACAGCTCCCTGGGGCCATTACACGATACCTGCGCCAGGTCTCTGCCTCAGCCCCGGCCTCTCCTCCGGCATCACCAGGCCTCGAGCGCGCGCTCCGTTCCCGCTCAGTCGGCCCTGCGGTGGTGCGCTCTGCTATTAGATCGGTCCTGCCCGGCTACCCTCCTGACTCTACGGGGACCCCTGCACCATCACCTTTGCTGCCGCTGACTGCTCCGGACCTTGGTGTGCTGCCTGGAGGGACAGCCTGCCCGCCATCTTCCTCTCCCCCTGAGGTGGGGGTGTCTGCGGGGGACCTGGGCTCCATTCCTGTGGATTGCTGCACTGTGGAGGTAGGTGCCCCTCCGGCCCTGTTTCGCCCCATACCTCCATCTGGGACTGCCTCTCCTCCTCTAGACCCCCTCATAACAGCCTCGGCCCTGCTAGGCCCGGACCCCAGGGACTCAGAGCATTCGCCTGGAGCTGTGCTGTTTAAAGGGCCATCACTTCAGTTCCTCCCCCATACCCAGACACAGGGCTTGTCACCTACAGTCCCCTTGGCCTCCTTCTCGGCTCCTCTCGTGCCTGGGCCCTTTGCTGGAGTTCCAGGTTCTGACAACCTTGCAGCTGAAGTTGCTGGGACTGATCCCCCTGAGGCCCTTATCCCTTGCACCTCTCCTAAACCGCAGAGGACTATGTCTGCCTCCAGGAGCTCGGCTGGGCGCCCTGGGGCACCTACCCCTCGGAACACACTCACACAGCCTCAGGAGACTCCTTCTTTGTCTGTAGCGCCCGGTGGCTGGGAGGATGGCCTGGATTCTGAGTTGGAGTGTTCGGGGGTCCCTGCTCCTATCCCGGCTACCCCTGACCTCTCTCTATTGCTTTCTCAATTGCCGACAAAGGGGGACTTCAAGGTTCTTATTGCAGAAGTCAGAGAGGCCTGCAGGGCCGAAATAGCAGATATGCGCCAAGATCTCCAACATGTCTCAGGCCGAGTGGACGACTTAGAGGAAGCTCATGACTCTACTAGGTCCTACATTGCTAACCTGCATGAAACCGTCTCTGCTCAATCTGCGTTTCTGGGTGACCTGCATTCACATGACAACAGGGGTAGGAAAAATAATATTAGGGTCCGTGGATTGCCTGAGGCTACCCGGGACGAAGATCTTCATGCTACTCTGGAAGCTATCTTCAACTTGATCCTGGGTGAACCCTCGTCCCACAAGATTGCACTGGACCGAGCCCACCGGGCCCTCCGCCCTCGCCCTACCTCTGGCCCTCCAAGGGATGTGATTTGTTGTGTCAATGACTTTCAACTGAAGGAGAGAATTATGGCTAAATCACGCACTCTTCGGGACTTTGATTTTGATGGGGCACCTATCCAGCTGTTCCAGGATCTATCCTGGATTACCCTACGTAAGCGCAAGATGTTGCAACCTCTCCTGTCATCTCTACGCTCGGCACAGATTCCCTACAGATGGTCCTTCCCGTTTGCTCTCCAAGCCCGTCGGGACGGACGCTCTGCAGTTCTACGTTCACATGCTGACATCCCGGAGTTCTGTGCAGCCTTTGATCTCCAAATCCCGAAGCTTCCTGACTGTGCCCTACAACCCCTTCCCCCTCCGCCTCCTCCTGTATGGCAGCCAGTTAGAGGGAAACGCCGTGGAGGTGGTGGGGGCCGGCCTGCTCAATCCACATCTGGATCACGTCATGACCCTACCTGAAGGATATACTGGAACTAAGTTCTGGGCCCACACGTTCTGTGACTACTTGTTTGGTTCTCATTTCACCTGGCGGGGTGCTGTGTTCTTTTACTTGCAATTTACTATAGTTGTCTTTTACTGCTGCCTCTAAAATAACGGGTGCCCTTCTGGCTCCCTTTGTACAGTAGGGATTTGGCATGGCCTTTGGGTGGAAGGGGTTTCTATTCTTTGGTGTGACCTCCCTCTGATGCGTACTTCCACTTCCCCCAATGAGGCCATGACAAATATAGTATCGCTGTTGTTTATTCTTCTTGCATTATTGATATGTTTTACTAAGGTCTCCTCTCTGGCTCTAGTGCCAGTGGTTTGTTTACCGTTTTGTATCCCTGTTTGTCTTTCCCTTTTGTCCCCCCCCTTTTGTGTCCTGCTCTTCCCCTCTCTTTCTGAGTCTCCTCCTGTTCTTTGTCTCTGCTCTTCTTTTAGGTCCAGTACTGAACGATGGTGGTCTTTGGACTCGGGCTGGCCCGCTGATGCGTTCTCTACTTCTCTGAGTGAGTACTTACCATGGCACCTTCCTTACACCACACCTACCCCTCATGGCTAAGTGCGTTTCCCTGAACGTGAAAGGCCTTAACTCCCTCCCTAAAAGGCGTCTCCTACAACGGGAGCTGGTGGCTCTCAAGGCGGATATTGTCTATGTTCAGGAGACGCACTTTGACAAGACGGGCTCCTTTCACTTCCTACAACACCTTTACCCTCAGGTATACATGGCCTCCTCGGACAGGAAGGTAGCGGGAGTAGCTATCCTAGTCTCACGACACTGCCCCTTGCAGGTTTCCTCCTCCTTTGCTGACCCCTCAGGGCGGTTTGTAATTTTATGTGGCACCCTTGGGGGGAAACCTCTGCTACTTTGTAATGTTTATGCCCCGAACTCTACACAAATCCCCTTCCTCCGACGGGTCTTGAAGCGATTGTCTGCATACCCAACCTCCGCCTGGCTGCTGGGCGGGGACTTTAACTTGGTTTTTTCTCCCTCTGCCGATCGCTACTCCCTAACGGACTCCCCACCACCTGCCCCTCAGTTGCGTCTCTCTACGTTTTTTCGTCGGTTGATTCGTTCGGCAAGGCTCTATGACCTCTGGCGTATTAATCATCCATCCGATCGCTCTTTTTCTTTTTATTCCCACCCTCATAAACTCCATACGCGAATCGACTATTTTTTCGGGAACCTCCCAATGCTGCGTATGCTCTCCTCTGCTTCCATGGAACCTATCTCCTGGTCTGATCATGGCCCTGTTCTTGTGTCTTTTTCCCCTTTCACTTCTTTCTCCCGCCGTTGTCATTGGCGTCTCAATGACTCCTTGCTTAAAACTCCTTCTTCCCGGGACTCGATCCTGCATAGCATAACTACTTACTTTGCGGAAAATGAAGGCTCTGTGTCCTCCCAGGCTGTACTATGGGAGGCACATAAAGCGGTGGTCAGAGGCCATTGTATTGCATTGGGCTCTAGACTGAAGCGAGATGCCTTGGCCCGCTCCCGGGAACTTAAGGATCAAATTTCTGCCCTGGAAGCTCTCTTACTAACTAACCCTTCCCTCCCGATACTGAGACGACTGGTAGTTGCACGGTCCCAATTGGGTGACTTGGCCCTTCATAAAGTTGAACGTCAATTACTTTATGCCAAACAGAGGTTTTATGAAAAGGGCAATAAGGCACATACAATGCTGGCTAGACGTTTAAGGGATCGTGCGGCTGCTCAGTCTCCTTCTGCCCTGAAGGATGCTGCGGGGACATTACACTATCACCCTAACACCATCTCCCGCCTCCTCCATGACTATTACTCCAAATTGTACTCTCTACCCTCACAACTCCCCTCGGATCCGGGAGGGCGTGACGCTGTGTTGGAGACGTTCCTGTCCAGGTGCAGCCTTCCGACTCTCTCTGCGTCTGACAGGGAGTCCCTGAACGCTCCCATTGTATTGGAGGAACTCCCTGAAATTCTCAAGTCTCTCCCATCTGGGCGCTCTCCAGGACCTGACGGATTCACCTATTTATACTATAAAACCTACTCGTCTGTCCTTCTCCCTCGACTGGTCCCCCTTTTCAATTCTTTTCTGCGGGGGGAGGGGATTCCGCAGACCTTTTTGCATTCCTTGATTACGTTGATTCCTAAACCTAATAAAGACCCACATGATTGCTCCAGCTTTAGGCCCATAGCCCTGTTGAACTCGGATCTGAAGTTGTTCTCTAAGATTTTGGCAGCTCGTCTCTGTTGTTTCCTCCCCGCCCTTATTCATAAGGACCAAGTGGGTTTCATCCCCTGTCGTCAGGGAGGCGATAATACTAGAAGGGTTGTCAATCTTATAGATATTGTTAACAAACGATCTGAACAGGCTTTAATATTGAGCTTGGATGCCGAAAAGGCTTTTGATAGACTAGGCTGGCCATTCATGTTCGCCACTCTACAGAAATTTGGGATCACTGGCAACTTCCTCACTGCGCTGCGGGGTCTCTACTCCTCCCCTACTGCCTCTCTCAAACTCCCGACTGACTCCTCCCCTCCCTTTACCCTTTATAACGGCACTAGACAGGGATGTCCGTTGTCCCCACTGATTTTTGCCCTTTGCATAGAGCCGCTGGCGGCTCTGATCCGGGGGAGTTCGGATGTCTCTGGAATCTCCCTTCATGGGAAGACCTTTAAGATTTGCCTTTTTGCAGATGACGTTTTACTTACCCTCACTAACCCTCTCTTGTCCTTGCCTGCGCTGTACAAACTCTTGCATGAATATGGCTTGGTATCGGGCTACAAAGTCAACCTTTCTAAATCTGAAGCAATGTCTGTAAATCTCCCACCCTCTCTGGTCTCCCTACTTCGTTCTAACTATTCTTTCCGCTGGTCTCCCTCTGCCATTAAATATCTTGGAGTCTCCATCACCCCTACATATGCCTCGCTCTATTCTGCAAATTTCCCTACTTTGTTCAGAGAGCTACGTTCTTTGCTAGAAAAATGGAAATCGCAATACATATCCTTTTTCGGGCGAATTGCTGCGGTTAAAATGACTATCCTTCCTAAATTACTTTATTTTTTCGAAACGTTACCGGTACGGGTTCCGTTGGCTATGCTACGGTCCTTTCAGTCGGCTATTTTCCGGTTCATTTGGGACGCTAAAAGACATAGGCTCCCTATGACGGTCATGATGGCGAACCGAGTTTCTGGAGGTCTGGGGGTCCCAGATGTCACAAAATATTATTGGGCCGCACACCTCCGTCACCTAGCTGCATGGTCTACTCACTTTGCTTATAGTAAGTGGATGGAACTTGAAAAATTGTGGTTGGCACCTGTCCACCCTAATTCTTTCCTGTGGTCCTTTCCGCTTCCGTCCCCTGCATGCACCCTTTTAGGTCCTATGTCTTTCACGAGATATGTCTGGACTTATTGTTCTAGGCGATTCCGACTCCTGTCCCCTTTCTCCCCAATGCAGTCTTTCCTCTACCACCCTGACTTCCCTCCTGGAGGCACCTCACTTATGGTTCGGGAATGGGGCTCGAGAGGTTTGTTCTGCTGGGCTGATGTGGTACATCCTATTACTCGGACTCTTCTGTCTTTTGATGACCTGAAATCTCGTTGGGAACTCCCAGCCTCTGCGTTCACTCACTATACCCAGCTCTGACATTACCTATCCTCTCGGAAGGGCTCGCTAGTGGTTTCGCTCCCTACGAGTTTTGAGAGGTTGTGTAGGAGTGGACCACAGACGAAGGGACTGCTCTCGAGTATTTACTCCCTTCTAATCTCCCCCGCGGACGGAACCCTCCCCTCCCATCGTTATATGGATCGCTGGGAGGAAGTCCTTAAAACTTCTATTACAATTCCTCAGTGGAGGGTAATTTGGGATAGGGCTTCTCGGGCCTCCATATGTACAGCTTACAAAGAGACACAATACAAATTGCTCATGGGTTGGTACCATACCCCTGTTCTCCTCAATAAATTGAACCCTGACATCCCCCCGCAATGTTGGCGTTGTGGTGTGGGACTGGGGGACACTTACCATATATTCTGGTCCTGTCCGCTGATCTCTCAATTTTGGGTAATGGTGCAGCGGCTTATCCGTGACATATTGGGAGTCGGGGTGCCCCTAGACCCTTTAATCTATCTCTTACATTTGTCGACTAGGGCCTTGTCTGGTCGACCATTTAAGCTATTTCTACACATCATCCTGGCAGCAAAAACTCTCATTGCAAAACATTGGAAACAGACTTCCCCCCCGTCTGAGGGTGAACTCCTGGCCCGGGTCCGTGAGATTCGCTCTATGGAATCTCTTACTGCCTCTTTGAATAACACTATCTCACAATTTCTTTCAGTATGGGATCCATGGGACAGATTCACGGATAGGCAACCTCCCTGATCTCTTAGCTCCTTTTGGACCTTTTCCTCTCTTCTTGCTTCTCTCAACCCACTTTCCTATTTCTTTGTACGTTCCCTTTTCTGTTCCCTTGCCCCTCTGTTTGACGTTGTTGTCTTAGTCACCCACCCCCCCCCCCCTCATGTCTTGGACTATTTGATCCAAATGTGCGGTTGTTAACTATAGCATTACTGGGTCACAGCTGTGACTACCTGACTTGATTGTTGTGATTTGAATTATTACTTGCTTGCATTTTCACTTACTGTGGGGTATGTCACCCCGATCATTCCTACTGGTGTGTATTTTCCTGTCTGAATATAATAAAAATTTACAGTTGAAAAAAAAAAAAATGTCCAGTGGTAAGATCCCACAGGATAGGGGATAAGTGTCTGATCATGGATCATGGGGGTCCCAGCGGTCAGACCTCCCACGATCAGACACTTATCCCCTTTCCATATGGGGCCCTGGCTCTGCTCCTGTATGTGACATATTGCACATACCACGACTGCTGGTCCAAACACGGGGCTGGTCCAATTCACCCTGTAAATAGGGGATATGTTTCTTATTGCTGAGAATCTTCTTTAAATGAGTTCTCTAAGCTAAAACTTTTAACCCCCGCTGTGCCCGGGCTGTAAAACTATACATAATAACCTTTCACTTACCTGCCTATGATCCCCCGTTGTTCCGATATCGCCGTCCTGTTCTCCAGTCCCGGTCTCTTCCTCTTCCTGCGGATCGGTGACTTCACTCTGCGCTCAGCCTATCAGCGGCTGCAGCAATGTCCTGTCGCAGCCGCTGATAGGCTGAGCGCAGAGTGAAGTCACCGACCCGCAGGAAGTGGAAGAGACCAGGACCGGAGAACGGGACGGCGATATCGGAACAACGGGGGATCGTAGGCAGGTAAGTGAAAAGTTATTATGTATAGTTTTACAGCCCGGGCACAGCGGGGGTTAAAAGTTTTAGCTTAGAGAACTCCTTTAATATCCTCTCAATAATAAAAAAAAAGACCCTAATGGCCAGTATTTGTCATGTACTGGATCTAAGTGCCTATTATTGTATTGGACTATCACACTTACCATTGCTTATTTAATTTTGGACATTTAAAGCATATGTATATTTTGCATTTAAGAAAAAGATAGGGGAAAGAACTAACAAAAAAAAAGTCTAATGCATGACTGGGTACTGTCAAGATTGGTACAAATGACATTTGTAAGAGTTCCTAGGCTGACTGAAAGGTTTGATCACATCTTTCCTCTTCATGCTTGATATTTGTATACTGTACAATATCCATGCATGTTTAATCCCTTTCATTAACCTCTTATCAGATATTTCCTTTTGGAACATTCTCATAATAACTATTTTATACACTCTCATATGACTGACAGGAAGACAAAAACAAACATTTTACATGGTTATAAATAAATCTCCTTTCTTCAATCTGTATTACATTTCTGTAAACTTCTCAAATGACCCATTCTCTGTTGTTTCAAAGTCTCTGCCTTCTACATCTTTTTTCAAGTGTTGATACTTCACATTCAACCTCTTTCATTTGTACATAATCCAAGATTGTTATCCATCACCAAATCAAAGTATTTTTTCCATCTCAACATTTCCAACTTTTGTTTTATATCGAAAAGAAACATAAAGAAAGATAGCACCCCTTTCAAAGTAGAAATAAAAGCAGAAATATTCATTATAAAACATGGAAGGGGAAGGATAAAATTTAAATGCATTGAACAAAAGCTTTGTACTTTGTTATTATTTTCTAGATAAAACAATGCTGAAAGTTGTGCATGACTGTAGCTTCAAACGTTTTGATGTAAACTTAAAAAATGTGAAAAGAATAGGAAATCATAGCAATCAATCTTGTTTTATTGGGATCATGGCATGTGTCTTGTTTTCTGTTTACCTATCTGTCCTTAATGTAGGAGAAGATGAGATTAAGCAAAAAAAAAAAAAAAAAAAATATATATATATATATATATATATATATATATATATATACAAAGAAAGAGTAAACAAGCAGACCAAAAGTCATGAATTACCAGAAACCTTATCCAGTGGTCCAATGAGACCACAAAACTAAAAACTGATTTGGTTCAGATAGTGTCAAGCGTGTGTGGCGGCAACTAGATGAGGAGTACAAAGACATGTTTTGCCTGCAGTCAAGCTTGGTGGTGGAAGTGTCATGCTCTGGGCTTGCAGTTCACAGGGAACCATGAATGCCACAAATGTGACATACTGAAGCAGAGTATGATCCCCTCCCCTCAGAGACTGGACCGCAGGGCAGTATTCCAACATGAAATCGACCCCAAACACACTTCCAAGATGACCACTGCCTTGCTAAAGTGTAAAGGTGATGGACTGGCCAAGTATGTCTCCAGATCTAAGCCACTATTGAGCATCTGTGGGGCATTCTCAAACACAAGAAAGGAGAGCGCAAGGTCTCTAACATTTACCAGCTCCGTGATGTCATCATGGAGGAGTGGAAGAGGACTCCAGTGACAACATGTGAAGCTCTGGTGAACTACATGCCCAAGAGGCTTAAAGCAGTGCTGGAAAATAATGGTGGCCACACATATAATTTTGACAGTTTAAGGCCAATTTGGACATTTCCACTTAGGGGTGTACTCTCTTTTGTTGCCAAGGTTTATACATTAATGGTTGTGTGTTGAGTTGTTGTTATATGAAAAGATATAGTAAAATATTTACAAAAATTTAAGGTGGTTACACTTTTGTGGAACGCTATATATATATATATATATATATATATATATATATATATATATGTAACGCCGAGCGCTCCGGGTCCCGCGGCTTCCCCGGAGCGCTCGCGGCGTTATGCTAACATCTGTCTCTGTCTCTGACCACGAGCGCTGCTGTGTTCGCGGATCGCGCCCCATTCTACTCACCCTCCTCCTCCTCCTGTGGCTGTCTCGTCCCAGCGTGCGCGGCCCCGCTCCCTAGGGCGCGCGTGCCGATGTTCTAAGATTTAAAGGGCCAGCATACCGCTAATTGGCCCAATCAATGTAATCACCTCCTACACATAAATACTCACTTCCCCTTTCCTTCCTTGCCGGATCTTGTTGCCTTGTGCCCTGTGAAAGCGTTATAGTGTGTTCCCAAGCCTGTGTACCTAGACCTCCTGCTGTTGCCCCTGACTACGAACCTCGCTGCCTGCCCTGACCTTCTGCTACGTCTGACCTCGCCTCTGTTTAGTCCTTGTGTACCGTGCCAGTCTCAGCTGCCAGAGGGGTCGAGTCGCTACTGGGGAACACGACCTGGTAGTTACCGCTGCAGCAAGTCCATTCCGCTTTACGGCGGGCTCTGGTGAACACCAGTAACTGCTCAGAACTGATTCCCCAGTACGACCCGCGTCATCGCCTCTCTGGCACAGAGGATCAACCTCCAGTGTCCTCACCAGCCGCCAGTCCGGACCCTGACAATATATATATATATATATATATATATATATATATATATATATATATATATTTATATATAGTTACATAGTTAGTACGGTCGAAAAAAGACATATGTCCATCAAGTTCAACCAGGGAATTAAGGGGTAGGGGTGTGGCGCGATATTGGGGAAGGGATGGGATTTTATATTTCTTCATAAGCATTAATGTTATTTTGTTCCAGGAATGTATCTAATCCTGTTTTAAAGCTGTTAATTGTTCCTGTTGTGACCAGTTCCTGAGGTAGACCGTTCCATACATTCACAGTCCTCACGGTAAAGAAGGCGTGTCGCCCCTTTAGACTAAACCTTTTTCTTCTCCAGACGGAGGGAGTGCCCCCTCGTCCTTTGGGGGGGTTTAACCTGGAACAGTTTTTCTCCATATTTTTTGTATGGGCCATTAATATACTTATATACGTTTATCATATCCCCCCTTAAACGTCTCTTCTCAAGACTAAACAATTGTAACTCCTTTAATCGCTCCTCATAGCTAAGATGATCCATGCCCCATATTAGTTTAGTCGCGCGTCTCTGCACCCTTTCCAACTCCGCAGTGACCCTTTTATGGACAGGTGCCCAAAACTGAACAGCATATTCCAGGTGAGGCCGTACCAATGCTTTATAAAGGGGGAGTATTATGTCCCTGTCCCTTGAGTCCATGCCTCTTTTTATACATGACAATATCCTGCTGGCCTTGGAAGCAGCAGCCTGACATTGCATGCTATTCTGTAGTCTGTGATCTACAAGTACACCCAGATCCTTCTCCACCAGTGACTCTGACAGTTTAATCCCCCCTAAGACTTACGATGCATGCAGGTTATTAGTACCCATATGCATAACTTTACATTTATCCACATTGAACCTCATTTGCCAAGTGGATGCCCGGACACTTAGTCTATTCAAGTCATCTTGTAACTTATGCACATCATCTATAGACTGTACTGTGCTACAAAGCTTGGTGTCATCTGCAAAGATAGAAACAGAGCTTTTATTACCATCCTCTATATCATTGATAAATAAATTAAACAACAGCGGGCCCAGTACTGAACCTTGGGGTACACCACTAATAACCGGGGACCAATCAGAGTACGAATCATTGACCACCACTCTCTGGGTACGATCCATGAGCCAGTGTTCAATCCAGTTACAAAATAAAATTTCCAAACCCAAAGACCTTAACTTACCTGGCAGACGTTTATGAGGGACAGTATCAAATGCTTTAGCAAAATCCAGAAACACTATATCCACAGCCATTCCTCTGTCAAGGCTTCTACTCACCTCTTCATAAAAGCAAATTAGATTGGTTTGACAACTTCTATCCTTAGTAAACCCATGCTGGCTATCACTTATAATACAATTATCCCCTATGTATTCCTGTATGTAATCCCTTATAAATCCTTCAAACAATTTACCCACAATGCACGTTAAACTTACCGGTCTATAGTTTCCTGGGGAAGACCTAGAGCCCTTTTGAAGATTGGCACCACATTCGCCTTGCGCCAGTCCCTTGGCACAATACCAGACACCAGAGAATCTCTAAATATCATGAACAGGGGTACAGATATTACTGAACTTACCTCTCTAAGAACTCTTGGGTGTAGTCCATCCGGTCCTGGAGATTTGCTTACATTTATATCACTTAACTTACCTTGTACCATCTCTACATTAAGCCAGTTCAGTACATTACATGATGTGTTACCAGCACTGACCTGGCCAATGTCAGCTCCTTTTTCCATAGTGTATACAGAACTAAAGAACCCATTCAGTAGCTCCGCTTTCTCTTGATCGCCTGTGACAACCTCCCCATTATCATTATTAAGGGGTCCTACATGCTCTGTCCTTGTTTTTTTTGCATTTATATATCTAAAAAAATATTTAGGATTAGTTTTGCTTTCTTTGGCCACCTGTCTCTCGTTTTGAATTTTTGTTGTTTTTATTAAATTTTTACAGATTTTATTAAGCTCTTTGTACTGTTTAAATGTTATCGCTGACCCATCAGATTTGTATTTTTTGAAGGCTATTTTTTTGTTGTTTATTGCTCTTTTAACATAATTTGTCAGCCATGTAGGATTTAGTTTTAATCGTTTATATTTGTTCCCCTTTGGTATATATTTAGCTGTATAGTTATTTAGAGTTGATTTAAAGATGTCCCATTTACCTTCTGTATCAGTATTTGAGAACACCTCCCCCCAGTCTATGTCCTGTAGTGCAGCTCTCAGCCCAGGGAAATTTGCCTTTTTAAAGTTATATGTTTTTGCCTTCCCCGCCTGTCTTTGTTTTCTACATTTTAAAGGGGTAGTCCAGTGGTGAAAAACTTATCCCCTATCCTAAGGATAGGGGATAAGTTTGAGATCGCGGGGGGTCCGACCGCTGGGGCCCCCTGCGATCTCTCTGTACGGGGCCCCGGCTCTCCGCCGAGATAGTGGGTGTCGACCCCCGCACGAGGCGGCGGCCGACACGCCCCCTCAATACATCTCTATGGCAGAGCCGGAGATTGCCGAAGGCAGCGCTTCGGCTCTGCCATAGAGTTGTATTGAAGGGGCGTGTCGGCCGCCGCCTCGTGCGGAGGTCGACACGCCCCCTTCCCGCGGGCTGTCGGGGCTCCGTACAGGAGATAGCAGGGGGCCCCAGCGGTCGGACCCCCCGCGATCTGCAACTTATCCTCTATCCTTAGGATAGGGGATAAGTTGCTCACCACTGAATCACCACTGGACTACTCCTTTAAGTCAAAAGTAACTATATTGTGGTCGCTATTACCAAGGGTTTCCCGCACAGTTACATTACCAACCAGCTCTGCGTTGTTGGAAATGATCAGATCCAACAAGGCATCACTTCTTGTTGGGTCCTCCACAAACTGGCCCATAAAATTATCCTGCAATAAATTTAGGAATTGTCGCCCCTTTGTAGTTTTAGCCAACCCCGGAACCCAATCTATATCTGGATAGTTAAAATCTCCCATTATCACCACTGTACCTGCCCACATATATATAAAAAACATTTCTTTACCTTGCTCTACAAGTTTACATACCATAAGCTAGTTTTCTATTTTTACTGACTTGATATACAAAGTATATACGCATTCAAATGGAAGTAATTTACTAGTTAAGCAGATATTTCAGTCAAGCCACACATTAGAAAACTGTTGGGACAGATATACATGCTAGCGATTTACATGCTAGCTTGACTTGGCCAAGCATATGTGTTCAGGTTAAGAATAGGGAAGTAAAGCTACTTTCACATTGCCGCTGTAAACCGAACCTAAACGGCCGTTAGGCTTTATATCTTTTTTTTTCTCATCCTCTAACGCTCGTTATCGGGGCTGGGCACAACGGGCAATAACATTATTTACTATAATGGGATCCTTCAGGACCCGTTATTTTGTAGCTTGAGTGGTAGGAGAAAAAGACTGCATATGCAGTAATTTTTCTCATTCTATTCCCCCGGGCTCCCCCAACAGCCATCACACTGGCAACGGCAGTGTGAAAGTAGCCAAAGCCATTACCAAATTTCTCTGGTGATAGCTTATCTATTTTTGGAACAAAATCATAGGGCATGTAAAAATCTAACTGCCTGATCTTCCTATTGCCTGACATCTGCTGTTAGGGAAAAGTCCAGAAACCCCCCTAAACTTTAGGATGTGAGTATGTCCTTCTGAGATTGTTGAGATTTTTTTTAAATATTAGACTTATGATAAATTATTAGGCAAATGTTGGCACTCACTTAAAGTATTCCTGAAACTAAATAAGATATTAGCTATAACCCCCTTATGGTATAATAAACAATTAGAAGAATTAAAGGGTAGCTCCCACCATCCTATTATTTTTTTTTTGCTAGCCCGTTCCCCCCCCCCCCCGCTACGGCACTAGCCCGTTCCCTCCTCCCCCCCCCGCCTACCCCATTCCCTCATTACACTTGCAGTTACTGCAGAGTCCGGCAGCGGGCGTGCCGGGACAGCGGCGGCAACGAGGCGGCGGCGATGTGCGGGAGGAGTGGCCTCCCAGACAGTGGCCGGGGAGCCAATGCGCTCGCTCCCGCCTGTCTGATTGACAGACAGGGAGCGAGTGCAGCCTAACTGAAAAAGGACCGATTGCCACTCCAAAATCAGTCCTTTTTCAGTAGCCGGTTTTTAAATGTAAATTAAAAATTTGAAGAAACTCTTTGATATATAAAAATGTGTGTGTGTGTTTGAATAAGAAATGCGCAATTAAGAAATATCTAAAATATTCCCAAAAATTTATAACTTGTCAGTTATGGCAAAGTGAGTTTGGGAAGATAAGTGAACATCAATGGAAATGGAAATATTCTTATTTAAAACATGTATTCCCTAACAGGAATCATAGAATAACACATTATTCATGGATTATACTTGATGATACTACTATATTATGTGCACTATGTACCGTATATACTCGAGTATAAGCCGAGTTTTTCAGCACGATTTTTCGTACTAAAAACACCCCCATCGGCTTATACTCGAGTGAACTCTCCGCCCTCAGTGGTATTCAACCTGCGGACCTCCAGATGTTTCGAAACTACAACTCCCAGCAAGCCCAGGCAGCCATCGGCTGTCCGGGCTTGCTGGGAGTTGTAGTTTTGAAACATCTGGAGGTCCGCAGGTTGAAGACCACTGTGGCCTTCGACATCATCCAGCCCCCCCCCTCTCACCCCCTTTAAGTACTCACCTCCGCTCGGCGGGACGTTAGGGTGCGCTGGTCCGGGCCATCTGTGCTGCAGGGACAGTCCGGTGCGGAGGGATAGTCGTTCTGGGCTGTCCATCCTCACCGGGGGGGGGGCCTCTTCTCCGCGCTTCGGGCCCGGCCCTGGAATAGTAACGTTGCTTGACGACGACGCACAGGGACGTTCATGAGTAACGTCCCTGTGTGTCGTCGTCAAGGCAACATCTCTATTCCGGGCCCGAAGCGTGGAGAAGAGCCCCCCCCGGTGAAGATGAACAGCCCGGAACGACTATCCCTCCGCACCAGACTGTCCCTGTAGCACAGATGGCCCGGACCAGCGCATCCTAATGTCCTTGCTTCTGATGTTCATGTTGATGTTACTAAAACATGTCAGCTACTTCACAGTGTTGCAGACCAAGTACATCCTTACATTGCATCACTATTCCCTAAATGCAGTGGATATATTTAGCAGTAGAATGGACCCTGTCATACAGCAAAAATGATCAGAAATGGTTTGAGAAACATGACAATGAGTTCAAGGTGTAGTGTTATCTCCAAACTCCAAGTCCAATCCATAAGAGCCCACCTTGCAACTTACAGGAATGGAAGGATTTGCCAGATACCAAAGGGCACTTTCAAAGACTGACAAATGGTCTTGTACAGCCAGGAGTTGCAGGTTGCATCCATCTTCCTGACGCCTATGGACTTCTCTATGAAAACAAAGTTGTCAGTCAGCGGTGGGAGAAGCCCACAGCTAATGAAAATGCTGAACTCTTAGTCCACAGCACTCACAGCGTGCTACAACCAGGGCCAGCCCTACCATGGGACCCGATGGGACCTTTGGTCCCAGGTGGCACTTTGCTGCCTTTTTTTTTTTGTAGTCCGGACCGGCCCTAGCTACCGTGGCTCACTGTTGTAGAACTGCTTAATAGTCAGCCAGCCAGCACCTCAGCCACTGTATTTGAGTGGGCCTGATACTGCTACTGCTGCTACTAGAAACAAAAAGGCACAGGGGGATGGGGGATATGCTTCTACTACAAATATAACAGCACAGGGGGATTGGGGGGGGTCTGCAGCTTGCAGCACCCCCCTAATACCCCCGTGCCATTTTACTTGTTGCAGCAACCAACCCCCTATCCCCCTGTGCTTTTTTATTTGTTACGGCATCCATCCCCCCCATCCCCCTGTGCCATTTTAATTGTAGTAGTAGCACCCCGCCTCAATCCCCCTGTGCCGTTTTATTTGTAGAAGCAGCACCCCCAATTCCCCTGTGCCGTTTTATTTGTAGTAGCAGCACCCCCAATCCCCCTGTGCATTTTATTTGTAGTAGCATCACCCCCAATCCCCCTGTGCCATTTTATTTGTTGTAGCAGCACCCCCAATCCCCCTGTGCCCTTTTATTTGTTGCTTATAGCCTGCAATCAAAAAAATAAAGATGATATAAACATGCAGATGTACTCCCTTTATTGAACTCAATTGTATCACCAAAAATGCCAAAATGCCTTTCTGTACCTTTAAAATCCCCTCTACAGGGCAGTATCAATTCATTTTGGGCTTTATTAATATGGATTTTGCTGAAAATCCCCCCGGTTAATGAATATTTTGGCTATGAAGCCCTCTTATGATTACGTCTGCGTTTACCATTTCTGACAATGCCATTAGAGGGTGAAGAAAATTATTCATGTAATGTATTAATACATCCTGCATGGAAGCGGCAACCTGCCTAAAATGTAGAAACCTAATGACTAAACAGTACATGAAAGCGGACTTAATGCATTTCTCAGCCAAACCCCCCTGGGCAGTTCCTTCACAATTTTCTAATAAAGAAGTTTGATGCCGGATGGAAATGTGCATCCAGAGGGCCTTTGTTCATCAAAGAAAAAAAAAAGTTTGATGCTTGAAATTCTGTCCTGTAAGGTTTAAGAGTCTTTATTATTTCTTATCACCAGCAAAGTAATATTGTAACATAGTGCTTTTCTTTTGGGAGAACTTCATCTTGACAAGCAGAATAAAAGCAAGAGGCTTCACGTTGCAAGGCGGTTACTTGGTAGGGAAGAATTATATATCACAAGAGGACCTATTAATCAAATGAGTGATCATACTATCCTATTCTATGAGCATGACTCATGAAAACGTCTAAACAGAACTCCGCTTGATGAATGGACACACTTTATATACTATAGACAGTAGAGGAACCTGTAGCTATGGAGCAGCTGGGGAACTAATGATCTCAGCCATACTTTACATTGTACTTCAAGGTTTTATGGGTTTAGTTGCTTATTAATAATAATAATAATTATTATTATTATTATTACTATTTGTAATACACAGCTTGAGACCTTATGAAAGATTTAGAATTAGTCAGTTTTTGCCTACTTTGGGAGTGAAATAAAAGCCCCCTGGTGTTACTTGGTTATAAAATAGAGGTATAGTGCCATTGACAGATTATAAAACAATGCCTGGGATAGCTTTATTACTTATAATAACTCAGCTTGGTCATAAAGAGGTTGACTGGTTCAGGAGAAAAACAAAAAGCTAAAGCGTAGAATGGCTACAAAGAGTACCTCTTTCTTCATGGATTATGCAAAAAGTCCACTTATTAATCTTTACTGCGTGTAATGTTTTTTTGTTTTTTTTCTATGCTGTTGCTGTAAGGGAAATGAACACTTGCTTCCAGATTCTCTTACAGGTTATAGCGGATTGTCAGTGACTGCAGCAGAGGGATATACATCGGTCAGCTTTTTTAAGTGACCCTGTGGAAAAAGGGCTTGCCCACGCCTAGCTTACCTCCACTTGTTTATTGGGTCATAGTCCTGTAATTCCTGGTTAAGGAGTTATACAGGACTACATTTCTTAGAATGCATTGTTTTCCCTCCCTGCCTAATTCCCTGCCACAGAAGAGCTTTCCCAGAACATCTGTTTTCACAGCAGACTAATACAGTGAGGTGGCAGCATCTGCTGCAATCAATCTCTGTCTGCTCCTCTTCCTGAGGCATTGCTCAGCACAAGGCAGAATGCCGTGAAGACCCCTGATAGGTTGTAGGGGCTGGTCAGAAGTTATGACAGCATTCAGGGGCGAGGCTAAAGTTCAGAGACAAGATCCAGCCAAGTGTTCTGAGACAGCAGAGGCTGATGCCTTGCCTTGGAAAAAAGGGAATAGAATAAAAACTAGCTTACATGACTTGCACAAATTGTGTTATGAGTTTGTCGCTTGAAAAGAGGGCAGGACTTAGCAGGCCGCATTGTTTGCACTCCCTTTGTCATTTTTGTATTTAAAGCAGACATGGTTTAGTGTGCACAGACAGATATGTTGCATTTATTATCTGTGCAAACACTATTTTTGTGCAAAATTGCAGAAGTATACACCACTTCCTAAAAGGTGCAATGTTAGTTGTTGTCTGTCATGTCCCCCATCGCGCATCCTTTACAAAATTCATTCATGTACATATGTTGCATGCACAATATCTTAAATTAGTAAAAGAAACACTAAAAAAAAGTGATGCATTTAGTGCACCAACTAGTGCATCATCTACCCTGGGAGCGCAGAGCAAGGAAAATGACAAAGCCAATGCAAACAACATAAAAATAGAACAAAGTTAGATAATAATTTAGGCACAAGCCAATATGCAAAATTAAAACACACCGTGCACGCAATTTTGTAGGTGCATGCCCCAAAGTGTTTTTCTTATAGTGAAATGTTTAGGATTTTCTAATATACATCACCTTTTTTTTTGTTTGTAGTTATTGAATGGAAATATTTATTGTTTAAGTAAACAATAGTTCTTATTGAAAGGCAATAAGCGAGATCTTAATATCTACAAAGCATTGGTGAATAAAAGTATGATAGGATAAATTATTTAGTGTACTGTAACTTGAATACCATGTTAAGTTCATTATAGCATACCAAAACATTTTCTCTACATGAGACCTCTTACAGTGATTTTGTGTTTAATAGGGTTAAGGGTTATGAAGTAGGGCTGTTGTTATTACAGAGAATAGGAAATGTGACCCTGGGTCATCTTACCATCAACTCAGCTTGAGATAATAACAGCAGACAAAGCACATTGTAGAGAAAATGAAAAATAAAGAAAACAACTATTGTGATTAATTGCATTGTCTGCAACAAATTGCTTGGTAATTGGAATAGTTGACTTTGTCTACATACATTACAATAACTGTAATCCAGGTTTTCACATGTTTTGTCATTGAATTGCTATTAGGATAATATTAGATGGCTGCTGATGCCAGTGCCAATCAAATATTACACATGGTGATATGCAGCCAATGAATGATGATTTTTTAACTTGTTAAAACCGAGCGATCAGCAAACAGGCCTATTACATAGGACCCTTACTTTCCTAGTCAGTGAGTATCACACATGTGACCACCCTTTACCATTCCAGAAGTGTCACACAATTTATAAAGATACTGTCATGCAATATATAGCATATGTCATGTATATTACCGTATATAACATGGGAGCCTCTGCTAGTGACAGGTGGCTGACAAATGTCCAATGGATGGACATATACACCTCTTATTTTTTCATATCTTGTTTTTCTAGTTTGTTCAACATCTTGGAACATACATGTAACAATCACACCTGGCCACGGTAGCAGGAGCGAGCAGTATATTTAAAGGGGTAGTCCGGGCAAAAACATTTTATCCCCTATCCAAAGGCGATAAAATGTTTTTGCACGGAATGCCCCTTTAATGCTTGCTCTGTGTCCCAGCTTTGCTTGCAATTACAGTTCATTATGGTGTCTCAAGCTATAGTGCCTCTTATGTTTCTCTGAATTCTGCCTGTTTACTGACAATTCTTTAGTCTGTAATTTTGTGCATTGTCTGTGTGGATTGACCATTGCTTGCCTTTGACTATCTCTCTGCTAAGTGTTTTGGCAATGTGTTACTGTCTGGTTTTACCTTTGGCTTGTTTGACTCTGCTTTGTTTGTCAATTGTTCTGCTTGTAGTATTATGCTCCTTAGTTTGTGCTTTGCTTAACTTTTTGTGTCCTGACCTGTTCCTTGACTTCCATATAGTGTTAATTATTATTTTTTTTTTATTCTGCTACACCCAGCAATTACTCAGAAGTAGGACCGCTGTCCATTTGAGGATTCATTGCTAAAGGTCAGAGGAAGGCCGAGAAAGTGGCTGTGAGTGAACCTAGGGCTGCACTTTTCACTGCTGAACATGACAATATATTTTAGAATATGTTGGCATTAGAAACAAGTTAAAGGGGTATTCCAGGCCAAAACTTTTTTTATATATCAACTGGCTCCGGAAAGTTAAACAGATTTGTAAATTACTTCTATTAAAAAATCTTAATCCTTCCAATAGTTATTAGCTTCTGAAGTTGAGTTGCTGTTTTCTGTCTAACTGCTTTCTGATGACTCACGTCCCAGGAGCTGTGCAGTTCCTATGGGGATATTTTCCCATCATACACAGCTCCCAGGACGTGACATCATCATTGAGCAGTTAGACAGAAAACTTCAGAAGCTAATAACTATTGGAAGGATTAAGATTTTTTTATAGAAGCAATTAACAAATCTGTTTAACTTTCCGGAGCCAGTTAATATATAAAAAAAGTTTTTGCCTGGAATACCCCTTTAACCCCTTAAGGACACATGACGTACTGGAACGTCATGTGTCCACTCCCGATCTATAACGCGGGGCCACGGCGTGGCCCCGCGTCATAGCGGTTCGGGCCCGGCCTCTAACAACGGCCGGGACCCGTGGCTAATAGCGCGCGGCATTGATCGCTGTGCCGCGCGCTATTAACCCTTTAGACGCGGCGTTCAAAGTTGAACGCCGCGTCTAAAGTGAAACCGAAAGCATGCCGGCTAGCTCAGTGGGCTGTTCGGGATAGCCGCGGTGAAATCGCGGCATCCCGAACAGCTGACAGGACAGCGGGAGGGCCCCTTCCTGCCTCCTCGCTGTCCGATCGCCGAATGACTGCTCAGTGCCTGAGATCCAGGCATGAGCAGTCATCCGGCAGAATCGTTGATCACTGGTTTCTTATGAGAAACCAGTGATCAACATAGAAGATCAGTGTGTGCAGTGTTATAGGTCCCTATGGGACCTATAACACTGCAAAAAAAAAGTGAAAAAAAAAAGTGAATAAAGATCATTTAACTCCTCCCCTATTAAAAGTTTGAATCACCCCCCTTTTCCAATAAAAAAAAAACACAGTGTAAATAAAAATAAAAATAAACATATGTGGTATCACCGTGTGCGGAAATGTCCGAATTATAAAAATATATCATTAATTAAACCGCTCGGTCAATGGCGTGCGCGCAAAAAAATTCCAAAGTCCAAAATAGTGCATTTTTGGTCACTTTTTATATCATTTAAAAATGAATAAAAAGTGATCAATAAGTCCTATCAATGCAAAAATGGTACCGTTAAAAACTTCAGATCACGGTGCAAAAAATGAGCCCTCATACCGCCCCATACACAGAAAAATAAAAAAGTTATAGGGGTCAGAAGATGACAATTTTAAACGTATTAATTTTCCTGCATGTAGTTATGATTTTTTCCAGAAGTCCGACAAAATCAAACCTATATAAGTAGGATATCATTTTAATCGTATGGACCTACAGAATACATATCAGGTGTCATTTTTACCGAAAAATGTACTACGTAGAAACGGAAGCCCCCAAAAGTTACAAAACAGCGTTTTTTTTTTCAATTTTGTCGCACAATGATTTTTTTTCCCGCTTCACCATAGATTTTTGGGCAAAATGACTGACGTCATTACAAAGTAGAATTGGTGGCGCAAAAAATAAGCCATCATATGGATTTTTAGGTGTAAATTTGAAAGAGTTATGATTTTTTAAAGGCAAGGAGCAAAAAACGAAAATGCAAAAACGGAAAAACCTCCGGTCCTTAAGGGGTTAAAGAACGACATACCTGTATGAAAAAATAATAGGCTGTATATATCATGCCTACCCACATGATGCATTTATAGGACTCCTGTGAAATGCTGCAGTATACTTTGTGGCAGGGCATACTCTGCATGCCTTGCAACTTAGTGAACATTCCCTGTGCCAGTCTTAGAATGTTGGGGCTGGTGGATTTGTCAGGCCATCTGGAGGACCCATGTATCTCAATGGTAACCAATTGCTATCAAATCTTGTAAAGTCTGCAGTAGTGTCTACCATTAGCACCCTACTGGCTTACCTTATGTATGTAAAAAAAAAAAGTTAGAAGACAGATGGATGGGGGTTTAAGATTAGAATAGACAGAGTCGTTGTAGTTTATTCGAATGGTGACAGTTTGGTCTCCTTGGAAGCTGTAGAAACAAAACAGTAGGACATTTTTAGGCAAGATATATTACAAGGATCCTTCATTTTTCATTCCATAACCGTGTGACTCAATCAAGTAGGTGATGTGCAATATGGTGTTAGACAAACATGTAAAATGTTCTCAGAAAGGTATAAAGTTTAGGGGAAAATAGCCACAAATTGTAATATAAAATACATAATCATTTTGTAAATTTTTTCATGACAATTTCCTATCTGGTCATCTCTGCTCTCGTCTGGCCATAGGCTTATGAAATTCAAGACTGTCATGCAATTCTGAACATTGCTGAGAACATGTTTATCGTGTCAGATTAGAGGATTCATACTTTAAATCTACAGAGGATTCATATATTGAATATTATTGTAAATGCTTTTTTTTGTGAATTGTAGATAAATATTGCATATGTTGCCTTGTTTTGACACATGTCATGAATATTTATTCAACAGGTTAGGCTTCTTTTTATTGTGTATTTTTTTTTCTTCCAGTTTGAAGATCCATAAATTCCAGTAAGGTTAAACTGCATGGGAATTGTTGGCAGAAGTGTTTAGTGTCTGTGAGGACATATGAGCTTCAGCGCTTTTTAATAGATTGCTGGATGTTGATCATACTGACAGTTAGGATTAAATAAACTGTTCCTGGGTGTGACATGCCGCTCTCTGGTGCCCGGTTTTCAGGATCATCACTTTTCATCGCATCTTTAGTCTTCTAAGAGCTTTTTTGGAGCAGAATGCCTCCATATACTTTATTCATAGGTCATCCGCTCACACTTAGGATCGGGAATGATAAATGATGTTTAGGGGATGCAAGCAATAATGAAAATAAGTCAGTGGTTTTCATCCCTATTTGTATTCATACTGGCATTTCAATACGCACTGTACAGTGGATAAGTAGTAATACATAGCAAGAGTTGAATCTAATGTGTAGTTATAAGGAATGTAGAGATGGCAGTCCCTTCTTGGCCCCTAAAAGGACTCTAGACTTCTCTGCCACATAACAAGAAAGCAGTATGTAAATGGTTCATGAAAGGTATGGGCTCCGTATTGATTTAGATTAGACCTTTGAAGAAAGAAGGTGAAGTCCAGCACAGCGACATGCATGTAAAAACGTATTTCTTTATACAGGCTTCATGTAGACATCAGTAACAATGGGAACAGACAATGAAGTGATGCGTTTCCGCGGACGTGTCCGCCTTAGTCATACTACAATCACAAATGATCCATCTGGACTATATAGGGGAGAAACTCCACCCACGGCAGTTGAAAGCACCTGTCCAAGATGGATCGAATCTCCACCAACAGAGTCCAAGACTGACACACAGACAACAATGCTAGTATAAAACCATACATATGAAATAGCTTTAAAATAAAAACAAGTGTCTACCAACAAATGTATTACAAATATGTTGCAACAATGGTACATCCAGATAATGTTGAAACCAATTCATTCAAAAACCTATCATAACTCGATAAATGTATGGTTTCTGACATGTACCATAAAACAACCATATTAAAGGAATATAACTGGAAAAATTTTTTTGCGGTATATGAAGAGGCAACTAATAAACATATATGTGGCTTTCTGACATATACAGCGGTACAGATGTATACAGAAGGGGAAAATCTCGCACTAAATCTGACTAAACAAAGAGAACACAAGCTATTCCTCAAATTATTATGTGTTATTAAATATTTATGATTATTATAAATATTACTGATAATTCTAGTTTTAGACTGTAGTGCAATTATTTGGTCGTATGTATATGCCAAAACGGGGTACGTATAAGGGAGAGCAGGAAACAAGGTATATATAGGCCTCTAATAGTGCAAAATAATGTCCTGTCTCCTGTTCATCCCCATAGGGTGTCGAGTACCAAACCGCATAATCCAAAAGACCTCCCTGCTTAATATTTTTTTTCTATGATCTCACCCCCGGTAGGGGCTTTTACCCTCTCTATCCCCTGCAAGGGAATACTTTGAAAGCTGCCATGATGATGGTCAGCACAATGCTTGCTGACCATGGATACGTGCCGGGAGTTAAAATGTGGGATGTCGGACAGATGTTATCCTAACTTTTAGGGCATTTGTGGTGTACCCCACATATTAGATTTTATACTCCTGGAACATAACAAGGTATACCACATAGATAGTATTACAATTGATAAATTGTTTCATTTTGAACTTCTCCCGATTAGCTGTTGAGACAAACTCGGTACCATTAGCCATCACTGTGCAACAAATGCACCTCGTATGCCCACACTTATATGATCCTACATGCGTAAGCCAGGTAGGTTTACTTGGGCTGCTACTAGAAAAAAGATTAGGGGATATTTTTGTAGCTATCATGGTAGCTCGTCTTGACATACATAAAAAAATCTTGTAGAAAGACCTTAGCATGGGCGGGATCTCCACTGATCATGGTGATGTATTTTTTCATAATCTTCTGCACATCATTAAAATCCTCACTGTACTGTGTAGAAAATATTAAGCAATGATTATCATGCAAGGCTTTCTCTTTTATTTCTATAATTTTTTTTTGCCACCGGATAAGAGGATGTTATGTTCTTTTTGACTAGCTACGTCTATAGCTCATCGAATATGACACGAACATCTTAAGTCACTGTAAACCGAAGATTAAGGGAATTATCATTGAGATAACAGGTGAAATTCGGTACGGCCGTAACATCTGACCCCCATATAAATATGAGGTTGTCGATGTAGCGGCCATACCATTGGATGCTCGTGGCAAAATAATTTGTGGGGTCGAAGAGTGTCCCCCTCTGCCACCTACACATGTAAATGTTAGCAAGAGAGGAGGAGAAATTCACCCCTAGACGCTCCAGTTGTTTGCAGGAAGAATTTATTATCAAACAAGAAAAATTATGGATTAACAGAAACTCAACCAATAGTATAATATATTCCTGCAAAACTTCTGGATAAGAAGAATAAGTTCAGAGAAACCATTCCATGGCCAACTTAGCTTTAGAGTGGGGGATGACAGAATATGAGGAAGTGACATCTGCCAACACCCAAACAAAAGCTAGCTGCCATGTGATGTGTTCCATCATGGCTAACAACATATTGCCTATGAGAAGTTGGAGCATATTATCTACCCATGCTCACAGATGTTCGTTAAGGGATGAGATACCTGTGACTATAGGTCACATAGGAGGTGGAAAAGTATTTTTATGTACCTTGGGAAGGGAGTGGAAATGGCCAGGCACGTTGTTTAACACTCAGGTAGCCATTTTTCACCCCCAAATCTACAAGGCTCTGCATCACAGATCTAAACACAGGTGTGGGGTCCCGTCCCAAGGGCCTGTATGTGTTGACATCTGATAGCATGGCCAAATCCTGGCTCTGATACCACCAGCATTATCCTCCCCTTTTCCCCACGAATGCCTTCAGCCTCCCACACACATGCAATGCCTCCAGCCCCCCTCCCCCCACACACACGGCCTCCTGCCTCATCCAAATGCCTTTAGCCTTATCCATATCCACAATGCACCTTGTAGATAGGACCCCCTGTAGGTAAGGCCCCCCTGAATGTAACACCCTACTGCGGACAGCTTGCACACTACATGTTGGACCCCTCCCCTTGTAGATAGCTTGCCCACTGTAGCTATGACCCTACTGTGGGGTGTCAGAGGGGTGTACATGGGTGACGAGGGGTGTACATGGGTGACAGAGGGGTGACAGAGAGTGTACATGGGATGACAAAAGGGGTGTACAGGGGTGACAGTGGGGTGTACAGGAGGGACAGAGGGGTGTACATAGGTGACAGAGGGGTATACAAGGATGTAGAGGGGTTTACATGGGTGACAGAGAGGTGTACAGAGGATTACAAAGGGGTGTACAGGGGTGACAGAGGGGTATCAGAGGGGAATACAGGGGCTGACGAGGGGTGTACAGGGGTGACAGAGGGGTGTAAGGTGGGGTGACAGAAGGGTGTACAGGGGTGTCAGAGAAGGAACAAGGGGTGTACAGGGGTAACAGAGGGATGTACAAGAGGTGACAGAGGGGTGACAAAGAGTGTAGAGGTGTGTCAAAGGGGGGAAAGAGGGGTGACAGAGGGGTGTGCAGAGGTGACAGGGGTGTATATGGATGACAGAGGGGTGTAGAGGGGCATACATGGGTGACAGAGGAATTATTGGCATCGTGAGGGGTGACAGAGTGGTATAGAGGAGTGTTGTGGGGTGTAGAGAGGTGTACATGAGTGAGAGAGGGGTGTACAGGGGTAACAAGGGGGGCACAGGAGTATAAAGGGGTATAGAGGGGTGTCAGAGGGGTGACAGAAGGGAGGAGTGCATTACCTGAAGCTAAGTAGGCCTCTGTCAGCACTGCCCCTGCTCCTTCTCTATATCCCCATCATTCTGCTGAGGGACCAGAGAGAATCTGAAGTCCAAAGCTGTTCCACAGGAGAAGGAGGATACACAGGGAGCGAAGCTGCAGCATCCCCATCCCAGCACTGCTCTTCTCTTCCTCCCGGCCTGAGCGCCTGTGACTTAATTACAGGTGTGCAGGCCTGGGTGGAAAAATAAATAATAATTTGATGTCAACTTTCCCACCAGAGTGTCCCGACACCCCTGCCGGCCGCCCTGGTTGAGAATTGCTGCCTCAGTGTAATGTGTACCAGACTCCCTATGCAAGCAGGCGCAGCTGCCAGGGCCAGTTCATCCCTGACTGCTGTGCCCACTTGCAGCAGCATGCCTGAGGAGATCGCCGCACTCGCCTCATGGGAAGCTACAGCCCTGCATAGGCCCTCCTTCTGTTGTCATATGCTACCACCATACATAACATTATATCAAACATAGTCTTTATTAGAATAAATTTAGGGCAGAATGTCCTTTATAGAGTGGAAAAAAGCCACTACAGATCTCTACAGGAAGGATGTGTACTTTCCTTCCCTTCTAGATCCTCTTTTCAAGGGCATTCAAGGGGTACTCCAGTGGAAAAAAATTTTTTTAATCAACTGTTGTCAGAAAGTTAAACAGATTTGTAAATTACTTCTATTAAATAATCTTAATCCTTTCAGTACTTATGAGCTGCTGTATAATACAGAGGAAGTTCTTTTTGAATTTCTTTTCTGTCTGTCCACATGGCTCTTTGCTGACACCTCTGTTCATGTCAGGAACTGTCCAAAGCAGGAGAGGTTTGCTATGGACAGTTCCCGACATGAACAGAGGTGTCAGCAGAGAGCACCGTGGAAAGACAGAAAATAAATTCAAAAAGAAAAGAACGTCCTGTGTAGTATATAGCAGCTGATAAGTACTGGAAGGATTAAGATTTTTAAATAGAAGTAAATGACAAATCTGTTTAACTTTCTGGCACCAGTTGATTTAAAAAAAAAATCCACCAGAGTACCCCTTTAACTTGTATAGATTGGAAGAAAGATGTGACTGAGGGGATATAATAGGAACTTTTAAATACATTAAAAAAATCAACACGATAAAGGAGGAGAATATATTTACAAGAAGAAAAACTACCACAAGAGGACATAACAGAAGAAAGGACATGTCAAGAGCAGGTAATGTGCAAAAATCTTGATCTTTTATTGTTTAAAATCCAGCATTACAGGAAAAAAGGTGACGTGTTTCAAGTGTTATAATAATAAATATAGGGGCTCCCTGTGCATAGGGTACACGTGGTCACTTGAGTGCTCCGTACTCAGAAACAATGCATTCAATAAACAAGGAGAGTGCGACACACGTTTTAAATGCAGCTTTGATTTTTCTTTATGTATATATTCAGCAAATATACAATTTTCAAAAATATTCACCCATGTGCACAAATAAATCAGTAGCGTCCAGCGGGAGACATCTTTCAGCTCATCAGGGTTTCTTAACTTTTATAACCTGTGTACGGCCATCTCCTACACCAGCAGGTGAGTAAGTCCATGCAATGTTTCGAAGGAAACACTTTCTTTGTCATGCTGGTTTGGTTCTGTCATATTTGCAATATTGTTGTATTAGGGTTTTATCATGTGAGGGGTTAAACGTGGAGTCCCCCCTAAACGAGTTTCACCTGGAGGGGGCTGACCCCACATTTCCCTATAAATGTGTTTGTTTCACATTTTATGTCATGTAAGAGTGCAGATTGGCACTTGAAACGCGTCCAATAAACAAGGAGAGTGCGACACACATTTTAAATGCAGCTTTGATTTTTCTTTATGTATCTATTCAGCAAATATACAATTTTCAAAAAACGTGTGTCGCACACTCCTTGTTTATTGGACGCGTTTTAAGTGCCAATCTGCACTCTTACATGACATAAAATGTGAAACAAACACATTTATAGGGAAATGTGGGGTCAGCCCCCTCCAGGTGAAACTCGTTTAGGGGGACTCCACGTTTAACCCCTCACATGATAAAACCCTAATACAACAATATTGCAAATATGACAGAACCAAACCGTCAATATACATACAAACACAAAATAATATTCAGTAGAGAGGAAGCTGTATGTTCACATTAGCAATAATAACCTGCGGTATTATAACATAAATGAGTACAGGCGCTTATATGTGGTATGCGTTAAATGGGTTGTCCCAAAAGGAGAAAATAAAATTCACAGGGAAGAGAGATACCTTACTAAGATCCAAAAATCCAGATATACATGTATATCTGTGTTATATCATATATATTGACAGTTTGGTTCTGTCATATTTGCAATATTGTTGTATTAGGGTTTTATCATGTGAGGGGTTAAATGTGGAGTCCGCCCTAACCAAGTTTCACCTGGAGGGGGCTGACCCCATGTTTCCCTATATATGTGTATTAGCTGAGTACCCGGCGTTGCCCGGTTTTTCCTTACTCATACTCGTTGGGGAGGAAAATCAAGGAGGAACTTTTGACTTCATATCCCATCCCCATATATTATTGCCATATCCCGATCTCCTATCCCAACCTCCTCTCTTTGTGAGATGGGGTGTGGCTTGCAAGCCGGATTGACACATTCACCAGGAGATGCAGAACGGAGCTTGTGGAGTAAGGTACTGGAAGTCCCATATACTCGCATGGGACTTGAAACAAAAACCCATCTTTTATGTAACGGTGTAGGTAGGGGTTAAATTAACTATCATATCTTTTTATTTGACATATAAGTAATATGTGTACCAGGTATTATTGAAATATCTCCAGCCGTACAGAATGTTATGTGGGAACATACATTTCCCATAGATTTGAATGGGAGTTTAAACAAAAACCCTGACCCTCACAAATGGGGGTAGGTAAGGGTTAAATTAACTCTCCTATATTTTAAGTGGACATATAAGTAACATGTGACCAAGTATAATCAAAATATCTCCAGCCGTTTAGAAGTTATGCAGTAACATATATTTCCCTTAGACTTGTATGGGACTTTAAACAAAAACCCCGACCCTGGCAAATAGGGGAGAGTAAGGGTTAAATCCCGTATCCTATGTTTGTTGTTGACATATAAGTAACATGTGTGCCAAGTTTCATGTTAATATCTTCAGCCGTTTGGACGAGATGCTGGAACATACACACATACATACACACACACATACATACATACATACACACACACATTGGCCCTGATTAACTAAGAGTGGAGTGTTTATCTTTTTTTTCAGGCTTATTTACTATTCTGTCGCACATGTCGGTTATTTTTCTGTCAAACGTTTTTTTGTGTCGCACTAGTCAATTGTGTCGCACAAACTCTGAGCTAAAGAAATTAGTTGTGTGAGTCAAAATGGTTAAAGGGGTACTCCGCCCCTGGCATCTTATCCCCTATCCAAAGGATAGGGGATAAGATGTTAGATCGCCGCGGTCCCACTGCTGGGGACCCCTGGGATCGCCACTGCGGCACCCCGCCATCATTACTGCACAGAGCGAGTTCGCTCTGTGCGTAATGACGGGCGATAAAGGGTCCGGAGCAGCGTGACGTCATGGCTCCACCCCTCATGACATCATGGCCCATCCCCTTAATGCAAGTCTATGGCAGGGGGCGTGGCGACCGCCACGCCCCCTCCCATAGACTTGTATTGACGGGGGTGGGACGTGTCGTCACGAGGGGCTGAACCGTGACGTAACAAGGCTCCGGCCCCTGTATTGCCCGTCATTACGTGCAGAGCGATCTCGCTCTGTGCAGTAATGATAGCGGGGTGCTGCAGCAGCGATCCCTGGGGTCCCCGGGGACTGCAGCGATCTGACATCTTATCCCCTATCCTTTGGATAGGGGATAAGATGTCTAGGGGTGGAGTACCCCTTTAAGACTTGTTTATTTAAAAAAATGTCCATGAATCAAATGTATTCATGTGTTATAATGTAAAAAGAAGAAAAAAGTTATGAGCTTGGTTGCTCCATTGATTATTTTTTTTTTAAATTTTAAATTAACCCAAAAAATATATATATCATCCAAGCATTAAATACTTTATTAATAAAAGTGTTTAACTGTACAAAATGTTTTCCAGTTATAAACCAAGTTATTTTCACACAAAACACAATGGTAAACAGTCCCTTGTTAGAAATCACTCCATTTTTGGAATTTCACTCAACCTCTTGGCTGTCGGCAACTGTGTGAGGCAAACTCCCACTTTTTCTCAAGTGATTTTCCAAGTACTCCGAGTAATTTTTGTTTTTTGTCGGTAAAACACCCATTTTTGCATAAAACACACCCATTTCACATTGAAAAAAATGTATGCGACAAAAAAATTTTTGTCGCATAATTAGTCGCACAGACGTTGCGATTAAAATTTAGGCGCAATAACCGAGAAAAAGAGTCGGTTGGACTTTAGTAAATGAGAGCCATTGGTCCTCATTTACAAAGACTGGAGTGTCGGTTAGGTTTTTTTTTTCAGTGTACCCGTCTTTTTTTTTCTTTTGATTTACTAATCTGTCGCATGTGTCGGGTTTTTTTGTGTCGCACAATATTAAATTCTGTCGCACGGGAATAAAAAGTGTTGCACTGGAAAAATACAAATTAAACCAAATAAATAAAGTAAAGTTACTCTGCACAAGGATGTAACTTTACATTCATGATTGTTAATGGGTTAACAACCCAAAAGTTTTTAAAATATATACATATTTAAAAAAAAAAATATATATATATATATATATATATATTTAAAAAATCTATTACATAGTTTAATCATAAAAGCGTTGAGGGTTTAAAAATGCTTTTAAAGTATAAAACAAGTAATTTAATCATGAACCACAATGGCCAGCTGTCCCTTCCTCAAAAACACTACATTTTTCCATTTTCACTTGACCCCCTGGGCTGTCGGTTTTTCAGAGTTGAGAAATCACACTTTTTTCAGAGTGATTTCACAATTACTCAGAGTGATTTTTTCATTTTGTCAGGTTAACACCCATTTTTGAGTAAACCACGCCCATTTTGTAGGTTAAATTAAACTCTCGGAGAGTTTTTGAAAATGTAGGTTGTGCGCCTAAATTTTGGGCGCAGATTATGTCGCACACGGGATGTGACCAAATTTTGGGTGCAATAACCGAGAAAAAACGTTGGTTCTCCTTTAGTAAATGAGGGCCATTGATTTTTATATATATAGATTGTTTCACATTTTATGTCATGTATGATTAAGGATGCAGATTGTCCCTTAAAACGTGTGACCTTTTTTCCTGTAATGCTGGCTTTAAACAATAAAAGACGATGATTCTTGCACATTACCCGTGCTGGACATATCCTTTCTTCTGTTCTGTTCTTGGTGCCTTCCATAGCACTGTCCGGGCTGTGGGCGGGATACACAGTGAGCTGGAGGATTGCTGCTGCTACACATCCTCACAAAAGGACATCGTTTTATATTGCAGGGCAAAGGTTTATGCAGTAATATCAGGAAGTATTACTATTAATAAGAGAGTAGTGGATGCATGGAATGGACATAAGGCTATCCTTGATGTAAGATAATATAAAATCGAAGTAAGAGCGGCACTCCAGTAGTAGGTGAAACCAAAAGTTGGACATTATTCACACATCTGCGATACACACGACGTTTAGGCTCATCAATAGAGCCTTTTTATTGATGAGCCGAAACGTCGCGTGTATTGCAGATGTGTGAATAAACACCAACTTTTGGTTTCACCTATTACTAAAGTGCCGCTCTTACTTCAATTTTGTATTGTCTTTGGGACTTGAGTATGGTCCTGGAGCTGAGCACCCGGACGGATCCAGAAACCAGGCATTGTGCCGCTCACGGTGCTCCTTCATTTGGATTGATATAAAATAGGGACAGGGATAATTCATAGTTCAGGATATTGGGCAGACTAAATGCTGATACATTATATGTTTCTATGACACTGGCATAACAAAAACTACAGTTGTATTTGTACAGTAATTTCTTAAAAGTATTGTCCTGAAGTACACTGGAATATGAAAAACAAAAAAAAGACAATGCACCCGTCTATGTGCCGTAAATCCAACCAACAAGTGGGTGTAATAACACAAACAGAGTGTGCTCACCTGGCGATGTTATGCTAAGAGCATAACATCTAATGTTGCTTCGGGGGCCCAGCTGTTGTGGGTAAGGAGTCACGGTGGGCTGCCTGGATCCTCCCGTCCAGCTGGACGGTCTAAAAGAAGTGTTCAGTGATGAAAAAGAAGCGATCCTGTTGTGGCGCTCGCCCGTGTGGCAGGAATGGAGTTCAAAAGCCGATGGTAAGTAAATACTTTATTCAGAATCAATTCGGACTTAGCTAAGGATTGGACCTGAGGAAGAGGGGAGCGTGTCCTTTCGTAACGCGTAGTCCGAATTGATTTTGAATAAAGTATGCCTTTACTTACCATCGGCTTTTGAACTCCATTCCTGCTACACGGGCGAGCGCCGCAACAGGATCACTTCTTTTTCATCACTGAATTGTCCTGAAGTAAGCACAGTTTTGTCTTTGTTGTATAAATTAAGCTTGATGGAAATAGTTCATGCTCACATTGAGAGCTTTCCTGATGTATACAGCAAATATTGGACTAAAATACAGTGGGGGGAATTTATCAAAACCTGAGTAGAGGAAAAGTTGCCAGGTTGCCCATATGTACCAATTAGATTGCTTCTTTTTTTAAATGAAAGAAGGGATCTGATTGGTTGCTATGGGCAACTTTTCCTTTTCACAGGTTTTGATAAATCTCCCCCCATTGTGATTAAACCCTTAGTCCTAATTCAAACCTTCTAGTCTGCTTAAACTAATTCTATGCTGGAAAAGCATTTACAAAGAGAAAAGTCACTAATTAAAGATGAGCCAAGACGTGTGACTGTCCTATAAAATATAATAGAAAATCAAAGGAAATCTGTGGAATTACTGCTGAGCATGCAATTATCAATGTTAATGGCTCAGTGAAAATCAATTATAGATAAATATGATGTACGTTCATAAAATAGTACTGAATTATCGCCCTTTCTCCTTCATTATATTCGAGAACCTGTCCTTTCAGGCTTTTAATATAAAAACATTTTTATTTTTAATTTAAATAGACTTTGTGTTTCTTTGTTTTTAAACTCTTAACATAGAAAATTGGTTTAAAAAGGAGACAATTTAATGGACCCATCAAACACCAATAATACATAGAATTAACCTATTGGGGATGGAGGGAGTACGGGTACGCCCTCGCGTCCCGATACTTAAGGATGGAGGGCGTACCTTTACACCCTCGTCCCGTTCCGGGTGTTTGAAGCATGCTTACAAGCTGAGCGCACTTCAAACCTGATGTGTCCCGACTGCTATCAGCAGCCAGGACCCAGGGTTAATGCCGGTCACCACCAATCAGGACGATGTCTGACGTTAACCCTTTAGACACCCCAATTAATCTTCATCGCGGCGTCTAAACCGAAAGTAAAAGTGTCCCGGCTGCTCAGCGAAGCTGATCAGGACCATTGCGGTGAAACAGCAATGTCCCGATCAGCTGAGAAGACAGCGGGAGGGTGCTCATCTGCCTCCTCACTGTCCAATCGGTGATCTGCTGCTCCAAGCATGCATAGCAGGCTGGAGCAGAAGAGCATTGATAACATGCTATGTTATAGAATAGGATTGATCAGTGTATGCAATCAAAATAGCCCCCTACGGTATAGCCCACTATAGGGGGGCTAAAAAAAAAAGTGTAAAAAACAAGTTTATTAACCTCTTCAGGACGCCGGGCATATGCATACGCCCATGGGAATTCCGGTCCCCGCCGCTAGCCGGTTGGGGACCGGACCGGGATGCCTGCTGAAATCATTTAGCAGGCACCCCGGCACATCACCCAGGGGGGTCCTGAGACCTCCCCATGTTGGCGATCGCAGAAAATTTTTTGCTATTCCGGGCTGATCGGGTCTCTAGTGACCCGATCACCCGGAAAATAGGGATGATCGGAGTTGTCAGTGACAGCCCCTATCATCCTGAGGGCTAGGAGTGAGGTCGCAGTGCTGCGATCTCCTCCTATCCCCTGCCATTGGTCAGAACTGAATCTGACCAATGGCAGCGCAGGACAGTGGGTTGCCATGGCAGCCCCCCGATCTGCCCACCCCTGGATGTCATGGGGAACATGGGGAGAAGATGGAGGCCGGTACCTGGAGGAGAAGATGCCTGGGGACCCCCGATCATGGCTGGAGACAGGCACAGGTAGGGAACCACTAGGAAGGCCAAACTGCAACTTCCTGCATGCCCAGACAGCCAAAGGCTGTCTGGGCATGCTGGGAGTTGTAGTTTTGCAACATCTGGAGGGTCACAGTTTGGAGACCACTGTTACAGTGGTGCCCAAACGGTAGCCCTCCAGATGTTGGCAAACTACAACTCTTAGCATGCCTAGACTGCCCAGGCATGCTGGGAGTTCTAGTTCTGTAACATCTGTCCCTTCAAATTTTTTCTAATTTTTTCAAAAAGCAAAAATATGTCCATTTTATGATGCCAACATAAAGTGGACATATTGTATTTGTGAATAAAAGTAACATTCATTGGGAATATGCATTTTCCTTACAAGCAGAGAGCTGCAAAGTTAGAAAAATGCAACATTTTCAAAATTTTCATGAAATTTAGGGGTTTTTTTTTACCAAAAAAGGATGCAGGTAACACCGAAAATTTACCACCAAAATAAAGTAGAATGTCACGAAAAAACAATCTCAGAATCAGAATATTCGGTAAAAGCGTTTTCGAGTTATTAATTCATAAAGCGACGGTGGTCAGAATTGCGAAAAAGGGCTCAGTCCTTAAGGTGAAAAAGGGCTGCGTCCATAAGGGGTTAAAGTGAATTAACCCCTTCCTAATAAAAGTTTGAATCCCCCCCCCCCTTTTCCCATTTTTTAAACAAAATTCATAATAAAAATGATCATATGTGGTACCGCCGCATATGTCAATGTCCAAGATATTAAAATATAAGGGCAATTTAACCGTATGGTCGATGGCGTACACACACACAAAAAGAAAAACTATGTCCAAAATTGTGCATTTTTGGTCACTTCATATACCATAATTTTTTTTTTATAAAAAGCGATCAAAAAGTCCAATCAAAACAAATGGTACTGATAAAAACTACAGACCACAGCGCAAAAAATGAGCCCTCGTATGCAAATACATCCCCGTATGCAAAAAAATTAAAAAGTTATAGGAGTCAGAAGATGACAATTTTAAACACACTAATTTTGGTGCATGTAGTTATAATTTTTTTAAGTAGTAAAATAAAATGAAACCTACATAAATCCGTATGCACCTACAGAATAAGGAGAAGGTGTAATTTTTACTAAAAAGTGCACTGCGTAGAAAAAGGAGCCCCCAAGTAAAAAAATGGTGGTGTTTTTTTTTTCTTTCACCTCACAAAAGTTTTTTTTGTTTCACCGCAGATTATGTTATAAAATAAGTGATGTCATTACAAAGTACAATTGGTCAAACAAAGAACAAGCCCTTTTATGGGTCTGTAGGTGCAAAATTGAAAGCCTTATTTTTAGTAGGAGAGAAGGAAAAAATGAAAGTGCAAAAAGAAAAATTCGTCCACAAGGGGTTAAATATAGTAAACTCATGATATTCTTCAAAAACACAATGAGGCTTTGCATGAACATTGTTTTTTATTTGTTCATAGAGATAAACAAGTCAAACCCGGCAAACTGGTCTTGCACAGAAGTTAGGGGGTGGCAGCGGCTCACCGAGCTTTCGAACTTTGCCAGGCTCAATTTGCATGATCCTTACATCTGCGGTAATGATAGCAGAAGGGATGAGGAACACATTGGTGGAGATTTATCAAAACCTCTCCAGAGGAAAAGTTGTTGAGTTGCCCTTAGTAACCAGTAATCAGATTGCTTCTTTCATTTCTTTAAAAGGCCTCTGAAAACTGGAAAAAAGAATCTGATTGGTTGCTTTGGGCAATTCAGCATTTTTTCCTCTAGAAAGGTTGTGATAAATCTTCCCCATGGTGTTTTGGTGCCTAAATAAAAGGAGGAAGTACTGGGAACACTAAGATTACACTAAGAAGACATTAGGGTAGCCCAGCATACCTTGCAGCTATCAGCAAGGTCACATGATACCATTTATGTGACATACAGCTTCCAGGCCAATCAGGAGATTGCATAGGGGTGGATTTAAGAGGTTGATAAAGCTTTACAGTCACCATCTTGGAGAGCAAAAGCTGAGAGAGAGCAGTGTACATGAACTACTGATCCCAGAAAGCCTTCACAAATCCAACAGAATTTGAAAACAACCTGAGCAAAGCATTGATCAGTGGGCTGACCTCAGACAGTGACCTACATTACATTGTCCAGTTGGTGCACTGTAAATCCCAGTCAGCACAGCAGTATCACGAAAGAATGAGCCCATGAAAGCTATCACATTACAAGATGTCATGAACAACACTCACAGAGGACCAGATTCTGGGGATACACCCTCTTCTTTCTTTTCTCGTCCAATGCTGTCAAATTGATACCTGTGGGTATCCATGGCCAAACATTCTTATACTAGTATCACCTATGAAGCGAGAATGATCTTTATGGTCTTTTCTGTCTACAATGCTATTATTTCAATGGAAATATCCAAATAATGTTTAAAATAAAATAAAAAATACATACTACATAAGATATGTGCAGTTGTTCTCTTATTTTTATATGTATTTATGTTGTCTATGTTGTACAGGGAACTCATTCTCATAGCTTATTTCATACTGAGAGCATTTCAGACTTTATTGTCACATAGTAATGTCCCATATTTTTGCAGTGGTAAATTTTATTTCTTTATCTATATCATATTTTGGAGATTATGGTCAGGCACTTACACATTAGCACATGACATGAAAAGATCTTGGGAAGGAAATGAAAGGTTATGCAATATTCACCTTTTTACATACCTATCCACCTGAAATTATTTGTATACAGCCTGCATAGGTTTAGCTTTGCACTCAGTCTTGATGTATACTTTGTACTATTTTATTAGTATATGTGAGCATGCTATTTGAATGTTTTCATAAAGTTATAGATCAGTTATAGATCAGCAGATATATTTGTCTATGTTGTGCAGTTTATGGAGTAAGATGTATATGTGTATCTTTATATATCCCTGCCCCTTATTGTAAGACGGTATTTCATAGGGTATTCAAATTCCAAGATAAATATCCTACTATGCCACTGGAAATCTTAGGCAATTTTAATACAATATTAGATAAGATAGTCCATACTGTTAAAGTCTTTTCTACATCTATGTTAACATAAAGTTTGCCTGGAATCTGCTCTAAATACTAACATTATTAAAGGATAGAGGATAAGTTTTAGATTTCTCGGGCTCTGACCGCTGGGATCCCCCACGATCTCCTGCAGGTGCTCCCTGCTCTCCCTGGGAATGGAGTGTCCTGACCCCCGCATGAATCGCCGATAGTGTTCGTCTATCTCTGACTCTACCATTGAGATATTTGGAGGGGGTGTGTCAGCCGCTGCTTCTTACAGGGGTCTTGATGCTCAGTTCCCGGGGAGAGCAGGGGGCCCATGCAGGGGATCATGGGGGGTCCCAGCGGTCGGACCCCCTGCAATCTAAAACTTATTCCCTGTCCTGTGGATAGGGGATATCTTTTTATGCATGATACTACTTCTCCTTTAAAAGTGTTGGCATATATTACAATTCATTGTTTGGTAAAATGGTTTTGGTTCACCCTGTAAATTCTATTGCTAATAAAGATTATTTTATGAAGGCAGGAAATATATTACTTAATAAACAAGTTTTATACAATGAATCTACAGTGCATTATGTGCATTCCTATGAATGTTTGTATTTAGATCTTATTCTGTTGTGTGTTAAAAATATGACTTCTTTTATTTCTCGCTGAAATATCCCAAAGGGCTAATGAGGTTGTTTTCCATTTGACTTGTAGGTGCAGCATTCTCATCTTGGACCAAAGTGAATGACGGTTTACTTAACAAAAGGTTCCTCTGAGTGTTTTGTATCCAGGGACCTTTCTTCTATACAGAAAAAGAAGTGGTGTCATTTTCATTAAAACGATGCTTCCAAGAATCCGTGCTCAGGAACTGAAAGCAGAGAGAATGAGAGAAAGCTGTGTCAGCTGATCAGCTTTCAAACCACCTTCATACGCTCAATTTTCTCAAAATGATCTGTCCATCAATGGCATCTCTAGGGTCCCTCTTTGGAACCTTTATTGGCTAGGAGTAGACTGAACAGGAATGGAATACAGAGCACAGTCACTTGAAAAGAAGCCGGCTTTTATTTTTACAGCACACTGCTTTTTAGTGCAAAGAAATGTTTTCTCCTTCAGATAATTTAGAGATAGTAATATCTGTAATATATAGTAATATAACAGCCAACTTCTGCTTAGATATTCTGTTTGTGTTCATAAAAGAGGATGTTGCAAATGGAAAGTGGCAGATATGGAAGCTGAATAATTAAACCAGTAAAAAGGCTTTTAAAATAAACTCAGATAATGTACAAGATATGGCCAAGATAATTGCAAAATTTCAGAGGTATTTTCGACGGAAGCCTGTACGCTTTTTTACATTTATAATCTTATATTTAACGGCTGGAAGTGTTGTATTTTTGCACGCAAGTTTTGAAGGGGAACATGTTGTGTCAGACACCGACAAGAACTTGGGTGATGCTGTCAGTGATCGAGGAGTAGTACAGGAACCTGCAATAGCCCAAATGGGTAGGGTGTTTAAGGAAGCACCAGAGTCACCGAGCACACCACGAAGATATGGACCATGGTTTAAGACATCAGGCAAAGAATCATTGGAGAGAAGTAAACCAGGAGACTTTGGGGGTGCATGGAACAGAGCTCTTAAAGGGAGAACTATGAGAGAACAAGAAGAAGGAAGAGGTAAGATAAGGCTCAGATTGTGTCACAAATGTTCTTTGTCTATATCCTTATGTTAAAAAAAAAAATGTGCACATTATTGTGGTTAACTCAACCCTGAAGAGGATTTTTAGTGAAGTAACAACAGCCTAAAACTTTAGAACTAAAAAGAAGTTGTATTAGTTGAGAGGAAAAATAAGGGCTGTCCATTGGCTTCCAAAATATGCAAACCACAATTTGAGAAAATGGTCTAACAAATGTATTAAGTTAAGCTAGAAAATTATGCAATAAGCGGTACAAATACAATTTTCTGACTTAAAGACAGTTCTATGGTGACCCATACTTTCACAAATGTCCATAAAGGTAGACTGCATTGGTGGGGACTTTTTTTTTTTTTTTTTTACATCTAAAGCAACGGGACTGTAAAAATTCCCTGAATGTAATGATAAAGGTAAGGTGTGTCACTATATTCCGTGTTGTTTATGTACATTTGTTAATGTTTTCATCTTCACATTAACAGTAATACCACAATTTCAACAATGTTGTAGTTTTTGTGACCACAAAATAGCTGGAACATTACATAGCATATACATTTGCAATATCGGATGAAGTAATGCTGGGTTCACATATATCAGGCGTCCGGCATAGTTTCCCTCTGTCGTGCATCGGAGGGAAACTGATGCCAGAACTGATCCCACAATTTCACAATCATCCAGCATCTCAATTTTGACTCTGGATGGTTGGCCACACCGAACATTCGACAGCGGAACCCCTGTCCGCCATGCATAAACAATGGACACTGCATGTCATACAACTGATGACAACTTGTCATCAGTTGTGGCATCAGTTGCGTCGAGATCTAGGCTGAGTTCACCTATGCCGGATGCCGGGCATATTTGAATCCAGCCTCAGTCAAATGGTTTTCAGAGAAAAAACAGAGAGTCTATTATAAGAACAAAACATGCTCTGTGTGCCCAGTGAGAGTCTTTAAGTCAGACATGTTACTACATGTACAGGTTGGAAACAAACTGCTCGCCTGAGAGCACATTTTTGTTGTGTAGCATATGTTTTGACCCCCATGAGGATTCTTTTACAGTGGTCCCTCAAGTTACAATATTAATTGGTTCCAGGATGAACATTGTATGTTTAAACCATTGAATCACCATTGTATCATAAGACCATCTTCTTTATGGAAAAGTAGAAATTGGTTTCAAAGTCTCCATAATATCAACTCAAAATAAGAAAAATGAAGATGAAAGAAAAATGACAAGATAACCAAAAAAAAGTTATAGCAAGTCATTACATATAATAGTTATAAATAGCCGCTAGAAGCTATAAATCACTTATGGGTCCTGTACTATATGTACTTTAATACAAGGTATTTACCAGTGAAAGGCCCACTCTGATTGGTTGAATCTCCCAGTACAAGTACATGCCTCATGGCAACAGCATTCCCTAAAAGTTATGGCCCATTTCAGTAAGACGAAGAGCCCAAACACACTGTAAATAGAGTTCTGGAATGGTTTGAGTAACATGAGTTAATGGTGTTGGCTTGGCCTTCCACAGATCTCAATCCAATCTATGGGATATGCAGGAAAAACAAAGAAGTGATTTTCATGTTATGGCGGATGGGTGTACATAGCTGGTATATTTTATGCTGATATAAAAGAGCATCATATAAAAACACAAAAGATTGATTTCTATAAAACCAATCTCCCAGCTTGTTGTACTGGATGTGTGCTGGCAGAGATGAAGTAGGCTAGTGGAAATATATAGTATAACATATTGCTACAGCACAATGCTCCCTTGACAGTTGAATAATGAAGTACTCTGTTATTTAGGGAAATAGTTGTTGCCATAACTATAATATGAATAAGAATTAGAAGCAACAATGATGACGGATTACAAACAGGGCCTCTATTTATGCAAAAATACCTCTGTCTATTATTTAACCATAATTTGCCTGGAGTAATAAAGCACTAAATTCAAAGTCTACAGGAACTATACTATACCACAAAACATAGGCACAGTATAGTAAATATGCACTTGCTTTTCTTATGAAAACAGGTGACAATGTAATTTTATGTCTAGTAAAGTCCATGCACATGTATAGCGGAAACCAGCTCCCTATGACACCCAAGTGTCACCTTGTAAAAGTGACTACGGGACGCCAAGGAGTTACAATAGCAGTCAGGCGTCTAGCTAAGACTTCAGGCTACATTTATACCAGGAAATTTCCAAGTGGAAAAATTTTGCTTGGAAATTCCAATGCAGCATTGTCTATTGTCTTCAATGGGATTCTGCTGCACCGTGTACACTATAGAAATTCTGCAGAAAAATTCTGTAGTAGAAATGTAAATACTGGACTCTGCCGGAAGATTGATCATGTTTATCGTTTCAGAAATGCATTGTCGCTAATGGAGAAGGCACATGTCCAAGCGGTTCTAATGCCGACTGATCCATTTGGTGCCTGTTGTATATGGAGGCCTCAATGTCTGTAAAGTGTGTATGCTTATTAGCCCAACAAGGCAGGGCCTAACAGATTACCTGTCAGCAAGATGTTGACAGGCAGCAATACACAAAATAAATTTAGCAATATATTATACCATTGATCAGAATACGCCAAAAAAAGACCCACATGAAGTGAAAATGCATAGGATAAAATACAGTTTGTGTAAAATACGAAGTCACTAAAATCCATTTTGTCTATTAATTAAAACCCATATAGTGAAAAAACTGTGAGATAAAAAAATATATACATTGTTTTTATTGCTGCATTAGTAATAATGGGGGAGATTTATTAAAACATGTGCAGAGAAAGAATGATGCAGTTGCCCATAGCAACCAATCACTTATTTCAATTTTCCAAAGGCCTTTTCAAAAATCAAAGAAGCAATCTGATTGGCTGCTATGGGCAACTGCACCCCTTTACCTGTACACAGGTTTTGATAAATTTCTCCCCATTGTGCATGATAAAAATTCTCAAAACAATGGCAGAATTGCTGCCTTCAAGCCATTTTTGTGTAGCTGTACTTTGCTCAAAAGAAGGCTGTATTTTTTTCTCAAAATACAGCCTACAATGATTGTAAAACAATAAAAGGAATGGTCATTGGTAGAGATGAGCGAAGTTAAAGTAATTATTTTCGTCACGAACTTCTCGGCTCAGCAGTTGCTGATTTTAGCCTGCATAAATGAGTTCAGCTTTCAGGTACTCTGGTGGGCTGGGAAAGGTGGATTCAGTCCTAGGAGAGAGTCTCCAGCCCACCGGAGCACCTGAAAGCTGAACTCATTTATGCAGGCTAAAGTCAGCAACTGCCGAGCCGAAATGTTTGTGACGAATCGAATCACTGTAACTTCACTCATCTCTAGTCATTGGGGTTGTTTTATGTGAATACTGGATTTCAGGAGTAGTGATGAGTGGCATTGGCCATATTCGAATTTGCGATATTTCGCAAATATATAGACGAATATTCGTCCTATATTCGCAAATTTTGCGTATTTGTTATATTAGCATATGTGAATATTTGTATATTCGAGGAAGAAAACAGTTGATAACCTATGACAAGTATATTTGCATCAATCTAATTGGCCCACAAGTGAAAAGAAGGAATATGCGAATATTCAGATATGCGAATATGCGCATATGCGGAAAAAAGTGAATATTCGTAATTTAGAATATATAGCGAATATATTCGCAATATTTGTGAATTTGCTAATTTGTGATATTCGCCGAAAAAATTCAAAATGCGAATATTTGCACCCAACACTATTTGGGAGGTGCATATATCATCTAGGTAAAGCTGGGTGAGATATATGAAATCTAGAAAATAGTTAAAATCCCTGGTGGGACTTAGCTTGCCTGGAACGTTGGTAAGTCCTGTTATTGGGCCTGGATTCTTATGAAAAAAAAGTTTAATAGTAAGGCTTTTTATACCCTTCCTGGCTCACTCTAGATTTTTAGACTAGTCCAGTGCAGCACAAGTTCCTGAGATAGCACGTCACTGGGCTTTAAAACTATGTGAAAGTCAGCATGCAAGTGAGGCTGTAAAAAACCTGTACAGCTGATGAGAGTTTAAATTTGGAGCTTTGTGGCCTCAAAAGGAGACATTGTGACCTGTGGGAGTAACCATTTTTTTGGGACGCTGGTAGTAAGCCACCTGGATAGACAGCAAATAGATCTGTATAGTGGACAAGCACAATTTATTTTTTTGTTTATAAGTGTGAAAGTTTTGTAACTGAAACACATCTACAGGATAAGCCCTGTTTACTGTAAATGTTACTTCCATGCCCCTTTCTCTGACTGCTATTTGGCCACTATTTGTTCTATTGATCTAAGGCCCAGATGTATTAAACTATCTGAAACAAAAACATTCTGGTTTTGCCTATAGCAACCAATCACGGCTCAGCTTTCATTTTACCAGATTTTACCAGGCAGTTGTGGTTCATGCAGACTGATATATCTGGGCCAATGTGTGCATTACCAGCCATCTATCTATTGAGTACTATATAACTCAGTTACTGTAAAAAGATGGCTGTTTAAGAAAAAAATTTAAAACCACAAAAGTGTAATCGGTCAAGTCAAAACAATAGAAAAAATGCATTATAAAAAAAACACCACAGAAACATAGTTTCTCTAGCATTTTTCATGATGCATTTTTTCTACTGTTTTGACTTTTAACATGACCAAATAGATTGTTGTGGTTTTAAAGATTTTTTCTCATTAAGAGCCGGAGTATATCCATGTTTTTTCCTGCATTATTACCGAGGAGACGGCTCGGCTTTTCTCCTGTGCTTCAGAATCACATTTCTGCATGGCAATGAGCTAGTTAATGTTTCCTTCTTTTGCATGACATATTTGTACAATGTTCTTAGATATCACAGACATCAGACCTGTGTTAGAACCAGTGGCTGGCCTGGATACCTTAGTTCGATGCTTGTCACTGGCCAAGGTCACCTCGATTTATCTAATTCAAACAACACTGCACTTTGATCCCTTATTTTGATGACTTGTCTCTTATAGTAGCAATACCTTCTGACCTATTGTTACCTATGTCATCTATCCTCATCTGCTGTAAAAGTATAAGATCTGCTTCCTTGCCTTCTCTTGTCATTACTTTTCCATACCTACAGAACATTTATAAAAATAAAAAATAACTTCGTACAATTGGAACGAGCTAAAGAAAGTGCTTTGTGGCTCAAATTATTACAATTTTTTTTAAATACCACTTTTAGGCTACATGCAGAAAACATTTTAACACAAACCGCAAGGCAGCCTTTTTAGGTACATTTACTAGAATTTTGTTATATGGTAAAATATTTGCCTTTTTTTATTTTAATTGTCAAAAAAAATTGTTTATGTAAAAATTTGGACTAGAATCTCTAGACCAGTTGCAAAATTGTATTTATGGACCCTGTTGGAATCAAGAGCCATCGCAAATCCATATTACAGGCCTTATTGCCACTTGATGTGTGGCTTAAAAATGCTTTCATGAGACACTATAGCCCCAAGTAGCACTGCATGTAATCCCCCTTAATAGGACATGAGGTAGAAAATAAGTTTTTAAAAAGAAGCCTCATTCTTTTTCTTAGATTCCACATAAATCCATGAAAAAGAACTGGATAGGCCCAAAAATGTCTATAGGCATCATTATGAGTGATAGCACTTTAGCACAAGGAAGAGACTGGCTCCAAGTTGTTGATCTGTAGTTTAGGGCGGGAGGGTGTTTTTTTTTTTTATGGACAGCTTTAGGGCTCACTTCCCATTAACCCCCCTCATTCATGACAACTGTGCATTGAACTTTTTATCCTTCCGTTCCGTTTGACAATATATATATATATATATATATATATATATATATATGCACAACACAGATCTGCAATACACAGATGTGCCATTTCTTTATATTTCTCTATTCACAACACTTTCTGACACGGATGGTATAACGTTTCCTGTTTTTCACAACAACATGATTTGGTGACATTCTGTCATTAGTAACTACATGTGGGCAAATAGTGTCATCATTGTCATGTAAATGAAGCCTCTTGAGTCATCTGATAGCATATGCAGAAACAGTTTCATGAGAGATTGTAGCCCTTAACCATATTAGATATAAGTTATTGTGAATATATCTTTATCTGTGCTTATAAAGGCCTTAAATGGGCACTGTCAGAATAAAAAAATATAATATATATATATATATATATATATATATATATGTTGTACATCTTGACAAAACATTAAACTTTTTAATATACTTCATAAAGAATGTATCTCCTTTTGTATAGAAATATTGGGTTATAAAAAAGACCATTAGGGGTTTCCATAGCACCCAAAACATCATCCTTGTCCAAGTTAAAGGGGTATTCCAGGATTTTTTTTATTTGATTTTGCTACAGGGGCTGTAAAGTAGGTGTAGTTCATAATATAGTGTCTGTACCTGTGTGTGATGGTTTTCTCACAATACTTATGTGATTTTCACCCCAATATTTTTTTAACAGCATGCAAAATGACTGCTGTCTCAGATTTTTTCCCAGGTTGCAATGCGGTCGAGACCTGAATCACTAGTCAGCTGATGACAGGGAGCCTGTCTGCTTCAATGGGTGGAGTGATCACTTGGTGGGAGAGAGAGATCAATCTGCAACTAATGCAACAGCTCAACAGCTGTAGGCCCCCTGATTGAAAATCACAGGTCTTTTGAATGGATGCAGCTCATTTATGTTTCATTGGGTGGGGTGGCTGATGTGTGGGTGGGAGGAAAATGGAATTATGGGATTTGTAGTCAAAAAAGGAAACCGAAACAGGAAATACCAGTTCACAAAAAGCTAGCCACAGTATAATGGTAATCTCACAACATAGCCATTTAGCCCCAAAACAAGCACAGATCCATTCAAAACATGCCCATTACTGTCTGCCAGGTACATACTAAAATCACCTTATGGTGGAAAACCCCTTTAAAGCAGAGGCTGGGGCAAAGTCCAGCAAGTGAGGGTGGTACTTGCGCTCGTCTGTGCTCACTCCTGTCCTATCAGCCTCCGGTCTGAAAACAGAGAGGAGGGGTTACAGAGCAACCTGCAGTGATTGGATAAGGAGACCCAGCACTGCACAGCAAACTCAGGGTGAGTCAGGAGCAGAACAGGGATTTGTGAGCCAAATACAGGAGCTAGACACATAAACAATAAACAATATGTAAAGCATCTGCATGACCCAGTGAGTAACAAATAACACATATTATTATTTTCTATAAAATTACAGATAGCTTTGATGGAAACTTCAAAATCCAAAATGAACAGTGGCACACCAAGTGTCAAAAAAGAAACGTGGTTTATTCAAAAAACGTGTTAGGCAACGTTTCAGTTGGCTCACCCAGCCATTTTCAAATGGTAAACTTGTTACCTTGAACATGCAATATTAGTTAAAGGATATATATATATATATATATATATATATATATATATATATATATATATATATATAGTCAGTAGAACTCACAATCTATTAATTTATATCCCTTCCCATTATGTTCTTAGGAGTCCAGTGGGTGGGAGATATCTTTACCCCTGAACTACAGCTAATCCTGTATGCACAGTCACACACAAAACACAGTCCATGACCTATTCACTTTATAAACCTAGAATGAGCAGGAATTTAAAGGAACATAAAACAAGTTACACTTTCCCCACTAAAATATATAAATCTACTCAGCTCCCCATATTCTATACTAGGATGTAACATAATTTTTTATGCGACAGGATCTCTTTAAACTGTACATATCCCTTGAAGACAATCACAAAGCCATTACTATTACAAGTCTCCTTTTTGCTTTTGATCTCCTTCATTATTTATTTTCCATATTTGGTAAATATTAGTGATCTGGCCCAGTTCTGCTCTCCTGGATACCAGATGATCAGTAATGCACTGTATAACAGATGCAATGTCATCGAAGGTGGTCTACATCTACAATTGTAATCAAGTACAATGACAAGTGATCTGGAGTGTAGTAAATGTGAGGCTCCGGAACTGCGCTCATCCGAAAGCCTGGTCCCTTTCTATCAGCCTGATTGTTCCACATGTTTCTGTACACTAAATGCTTAAGCTGTACTTTGATTCTGCTATAATTCCGCTCCTCTTCAGATCCTTAATTAAGCTTTTGTGGGAAATGAGAGAGAACTAGAGTAAGGAGGAGGGTATGCGATATGGCGTCAACAGTTATAATTTGAGGCTAATTTTAATCAAAAACATTCCAGAAAAAAAGACACACTTATCCTAGCACCTAAATCATTTTTCTAGCTATTAATTGTTAACCCCTTACCAAACCATATTTTGAGCTTAAATGACAAGGCACAGTTTAACAATTTTACACCAGACAGGTGTAATGGCTATATTGCTTTAATTTCACACATAGTAAAATACAAAAAATACAAAAACTAAAATACAGCATTAAAATATATAAAAAGCAACAGGTTTTTTTTTTTTAACCCTAAAAGTCTATTTAAAAGTGTTTATCAGAGCACATATTGTAGAATTAAACTGCAGTAATTTCAGTGTATTTTTATGCAAAATGTGGACTGACATGTGGCATACATATTACCTACAATGTAGGTATCAAGAGTAGATGTATGCAGGACCGGACTGGGACCAAAAAAAGGCCCGAGCATTTTAGAATAAACAGCCCATTTTTTTGGTGACGGTCCGACTGCTGAGACCGCCAACCAATCACTTCAGTTTAGGTGGCTTTCCAGATGTTGTAAAGCTTTAACTCCCATCATGTCTGGAGAGCCTCAACAATTATGGGAGTTGTAGTTTTGCTACAGCTGGAGAGCCACAGATTGAAGAACAGTTTAATCCATCATCACTACAGAACTTAAAATTGACTACAGCTCTGAGACAAGCAGGAGAATACACAATATCAGTTACTACAGCTCTGATGGGACAGTCAGAAGAATACACAATGATATCAGTGACCTGAGTGATGTCTTCTCTGTTGGACCAGACACCAGGACTTCATCCAGCTACATCTTCTCTGCAGAGTGTGATGTCCGGACATAACTAAATAATAATGTAAGATAGGCACCACTGACCACAGGAATGGGTTATACAAGAATGGAGACAATGGAGATACAATGGAGAAAATGTCTCCTTAGGGTTACGCATGGCACGACCAAAGTGGGTTTCCTGCAGGTAAAATCTGCATTTGGCACTACAGAATTTTGCCACCTGCTTATAGGGGGAGATTTACCAAAACCTGTCCAGAGGAAAAGTAGCCAGTTGCCTATAGCAACCAAAAAGATTGCTTCTTTCATTTACAGAGACCTTGTTAAAAATGAAAGAAGCAAGCTGATTGGTTACTATGGGCAACTGGGAAACTTTTCCTTTCGACAGGTTTTGATAAATCTCCCCCATAATGTTCATACAAACTGACTTTGCATCCTTTCTAAGACAAGCAAAAAAATATGTAAAATGTATTGCAAGCTTATTGTGTTGGATTTCATTGGTCTTTGGAATAATAGTAATATTTTTAAGTGGACATAAAGTGGTTGTAAAGCTTGTAGAGCTACTATGGTACCCATTGTTTCTATTTTGCAGCATCCTTACTTGTTCACTTTGTTTTCAGCTGGCACTTCGCAATATATACCAATTCACCACTTGTCACCTTCAAAGTGTCTTGAGATCACATTATGGTCTTCTGATGTTAAGCCAACTAAAGAGAAAATCCCTTAATGTACTTGAAAGATTCATGTGAAAATTGTTTTTGCAAAGCTACACACATTCAGAATGACTTAACTAGGCACTGAGCACATTAATAATGCCTGTTGCCTGGAGAGATTGAAGTATTTGGAAGGCTCCTCTTGCACTAGAGAGAATTAGCATGTCTAATATCACCTACAAAATGAAGCTAATGACAGCAATTAGAATAACATTATGAGATGTCCAGGTTTTCCTTCCTGGAGGATAAGAAGCATAAGTGGATTTTTACATGTGACTGGAGAATGAAAATGTGATTGGTTTTGTGGTAAAAAGGTGTGGTAAGAAGGATTTATCATCAATAAAAAATGAATACAGCAGAAAATATACTTGCATTGAGTTATAACAAAATAAAACAATGGTACTTTTTATTGGCAATTCATTAAAAATCCAAAATTGACACCAGAAAGGCACATGGATATACAGAGCATAAAAAGCACAGGAAAGACCCCAATTTCTAACACATTTTAGGTCAATGGACCCTTTTTCATAGTATATGTGGTACTTTATGTAACACCTGTTAACATCATTCCAGTTAACAACATTATTATGAGAGGAACAAGACAGTAATGCAAACAAAGTATAAGGCAGTAAATTGAGACTATTAGTAGTGCAGAATTAATTGTATACAATTAAGGAAGAAAATCTGATTATTTTTTTATTTCTAGGAGTATGTTCATGGTCTCCACCTCTTTCCCGTTTCTTAAGTCTCTCAATGCTCAACATACCAGTCCCTGTGTGCTCCAGCTCCCATCTTTGGAGACGCGCTCATGGTGAACAGGAGTGACGGTCCACTCATCCAATCTATGACTGCAAATATTTTAAAGATATGCCATAAATATCTGATAGATTTGGTTTGGACCTTTGTATCCCACTTATATGTCAAATAGGTTCCTCCGATCCTCTCTAGCCTACTTTAAGTGGTTGGAGGAGTTCATGAAGCTGAAAACTGTTGACTATGGTCTGTGTTACACATTTTGCATAACTCCTGTGAATATGCCATAAATACCCCCATTTAAAATACCCCTTAAAATGTGCCCTTAGAGAAACTGACTGAATTAAAAGATTATCACATCACCACAGCTTACTTTTCTGTGCCCTGTATGTGTGTGTACACACACACACACACATATATATATATATATATATATATATATATATTGACAGTGATCTCTTTCAATATAGTTATAAATATATATATATACTGTATATAATGTTGTAACTATATTTGCTGTAAAGGTAAACTACATGTGTTATATTCAGTTACATTTGCATTATGAAAATGCAGATATACTTAGATTTTTCACTGTATTGTTTGAAAACAGCTATGTAGTTTATCAGATGAGAACATATTTAATGAATGTTGCATTTTCACAGTAGCACTGTAGCATTTTCACAGCAACTCTGTTGATACAGCACCTGAAGGTATATAGGTAATTTTATCCCTTGCGAGAAGGGTTACAGATGAAAACATACATCATAATTCATTCAATGGGCTTAAAAAATCAATAGTAAAAGAGAAGCAAAACAAACAGTATGCTGTAATCCTAGACATCTACATGAATGCCTATGGTTAGAAAAAAAAAAAGGAAGGACAACAGCGATTAAGATTCTAAAATAGGATGCATAAGATGGCACTAACTGGTAGATGTAAAAACCATTAGCTTTACTGATATAATATAATAAAAATGGTTTTATTAAGGACAACATGTTTGGAGAGGGTCTCCTATCTTCACCAGGTCCTTACACAATGGATGGAGTTACAAGCTTAAAGTTTTATGATTCAAAAAAGAACAATAAACCCATATGAAGACTTTTAGCATGTATGTCAGGAGCTTTCCTGAAAAATTTGGAAAAAAAATGAGCTTCCCGAAAAATATGTGAAAACTATGAGCCCAGTCTTATTTTGACTAGAACATGCCTGACTGACACATCAAGAAAAGAACTTGTAGTAACCATGCAGCCTTGCATAGACCAAACTTATGGCACAAACAACTGGAATTGTTCTTGTTGAGTAAGTTATAATAATATAGATAGGCTGAATCATAGATAAAGAGTGTGACCCATCTAGACATCCCCTCTTAGAGGAAACTAACCAACAATTGGCTGATGTAACTGAATCAACTCAACTGTTATTGCCAAGGGATGCTAAATGTGAGTGATATTTTGCTCTTAATATAGACAAAACTGAGAGCAGCTCTTTTTAAGTTCTTTTCTCCATCCATCTATGCCATCCTTTACATAGCTATGGTGGGGGGCGGATCCACTGGGTTGGCAGTGGGAGGGCTTACCTTGGCTTCCGAGGCTGCTGTGGCTCTTCTATTGAGAGGGCTTGTCTGAAGCAGGGTCTACCAATAGAGCACTGATAGAAAACAATTGCTCATAAAAGCCCACATGGTGAATGGAGTAAATGGGAAAAAAATTATATCAAGCTCCATATTTCCTTCTTTTTTTTTATTGCATTACTTCCCATAACAAATTTATTAAAAATACAAAAATATTTATTGTATTCGTACCAAGCTGAAGAATCAAGATAACATGTCAGTTTGACCACACAGTGAACAGTGTAAAAAACAGGTCCCTGTTATAAAAGTGTCTCTGTCATTGCAAAATGTCATAAACATACATTGCAGAGGGCAGGGAAGAGTGAGCACTAAGCTGACCCTGAACCTCTTTCCCTGCCTACTTGCTCAACTGCCCTATTGGCAGCTAACAACTGGGTGCTGGTCCCTACCTAACTACAGTGCAGGGGGCGTCATAGTCAACATAATAAACATGTGCTGTATAGACCAGGGACAACATCAATAAACCAGAATACAGAGTACAGCAGGAATACAAAGTAGCACAAAACAAACATCATGGAAACAGGGTAACAGGAATATAATGTACAGACTACAGCCTAAGAACCAACACAAGATAAATGACAGATATAAAATATGAACTAGACAGGAAAACTAGGAATTATATATGGCAAGATAAATCCAGGGATGCAGGGGATGAACAAGGTTAGACTAAAGACAAACACTATATAACTTAAGAATATGTAAATGCAAAATAACATAAAACTAACACAAAAACTCTCAAAGACCACCACTGGTCTGAACATGGACCCCAACCAGAATACACAGAACTAATTCAAAACTGGATGCAAAACAAATTGACTCCTATGTTAGGGACTGGGAGAAACCGGATAAAACTACAAAGCCAAACTTCAATCATGGAAGGACAAAAACCACTGTGTGAATCAAGATCTAACCCTGGGATCTAACCTTGGATCCAAATTTAACCCCACCTAGGATTTGAATGGCTATAACAATTAACTCTAAACTGGCCAGAGTGCAGCATGCACAAACTGACCAATGGAGACATTACAGTTGGGGTCTCAGTGCTGGGACCCGCATAATTATGAGGTCAAGCAGAAAGAAGAATGAGGTTATGCGTTTCATTCCACAATCCTCTTGGGTGTTATATTTTGGTTTATAGAATAGAGATTACAATAAGACTTAATAATAGCCTTGTTATCCTTGATGCAAGACATAAATTTGTTATGAAGGAAGAGTTGATGCTATGCTTTTATACTTTTTTATGCTATGCCTTTATAAAATCTCCAACCAGTGTTATTGTCTGCATCATAATATAATTTAGTGATCATCTACATATTGCAGATGCCACCATTTCTTTTCATCTTAGCACCAGTTGTTGCTTCAGGGATGTGTGTGAAGTAGACCTCATCAATGATGTAGGAATTAAGACGATTCTGCCTCAAGGTCAGGACTTTGTTTTGTATAAGAAGTGAATGCTATGGGAATAAAAATAAAATGTCAATTCTGAGATTATACATCTTCTTCCTTGTAATTTGTAGACATTTGCAGAACAATTAAAACTTTAAAGAAGCTATTTGGGAAGGTTTACTGTAGCATCTAATTACAACGTGAATCCTGTCGACTCATTTCGGCTGCTGTACAGCCATATATAATTTGGAGTACCCTGAAATGTGTTCCTTAAATGTCAATTTCCTGAGGTACTGAAGGTCTGTCAGTAGATTTGTATTAAAGGGTTTCTAACATGTACAGGCATATCATATATATCCTGGTGTTATTTGAAGGACTGTATTGTGTTTGCTGCTGTTATTATTATGCATATATCTTCAGCTGCTATTATTCCTTGTAAATATATAGTTTTAACAACTAGCTAAGCTTTCTTCCATGAAATCACATATATGTTTAGTTTGTGAAACCTATGGGGTCTGTTATACCTCTGTGGTATCATGAGACAATCTCTCCTGACTGCATATTTTCTTAGCCTTTCTCGGAATATTATGTAATGGTTGTTGTTTAAATGGGCACTGTCATGAAATAAAAAAAATTGATATGTTGTAGTACTTAAGTACTACAACATATCTCTAATATACTTTAATTAAAAAAAAAGTGATTTTAAACCAGTTTAAAATCACTTTTAAATTCGGCCACTAGGGGTCGCCCTCCTAGTGGCCGAATGCATTCGGCAGTGACATCACTACAGAATTTCGACTCATTTAAGCCTGGCAATGAGTCGAAATTCAGTCACTGCGGTGCTCGCTCCCTCCTGTCAATCAGACAGGCGGGAGCGAGCGCTACGAAGGAAGTGGATGCGCGCAGGCTCCCGAGGACAAGGTAAAGTATTATGCCGGGGGCGGGGGGGGGGGGGGGTTGCGTGTTCACCTATACAGTATGCCTCCAGTTTCCCCACTACAACTCCCACCATGCCCTGACAGCCAATAGATGTCAGGGCAAGCTGGGAGTTGTAGTGGGGAAACAGCTGGAGGGACACTGAATGGGTGAACTAAGGGGGTTGGGCAGGGGGAGTGGGTTGAGCGTCGGCCCCAGCAGGCATAAGTGACGTGGTGCCTGCTGGGGAAGTCTGCCTGGTAGTGAGCACACTACCAGGCAGACAAAAAGGCATTTTTAATATGTAAAAAAAAAAATTAAGGCAGGGAGGGGGTTAGGGATAGATGGGTAATAGGCAGGGACAGAAAAAAGAAAAAATGTGATGGTGGGAGCTACCCTTTAAAGAGTAATTCTTCAAAAAATGTATTTGCCCATTATGCCTGGGCTGACACTATTAAAATAAAAAAAAGTTTGACTTACCTTTCACCGCTTCCCCGATGCTGCTGGTATCACTCTACCGTTCGATGCAGGATTCTTCCTTCTTTTGGGGCCCATCACATCACACTGTGGCTTAGCTTGTCTTTGGCCAAAGTGATGTCCCATCCTGGCCTTTGATAGGCTGAGAGGTAGTGTGATATAACAGGCCTGGGCCAGGTAAAATGCAGATACTGAATTTTATCATCTAAAGAATTACCATCAGACTAGTTAGCAATACCTTAGTTCTGAGGCCAGCTTAAACCTTTATCCTAACTGGTCATGGAAAAGTAGAGAACTGTAGATAAAATTATTCTGTCTGTTCTTGTTAGACACAAGATAAGTTTCTTAGTTACAAAGGAAAATCTAATCTTACATATTTGTGAATAATCAGAAGCGATAAAGAATGGAAACCTAAGGAAATTCTTGCAATGCGATCACCTTGAAGACAATATAGAAGACTAAAGAAACTCAACACAGTGGGAGCATCAGAACAGATTTCTAAGCTAAACTGGTTCAATCCATTAGATTGATTTGAATTGACATGTAAAGATTTGTCAGCAGATGGTTAGTGAGAATAAGCCGCCAATCACTGATAAAGCGTGCAGCATTTCAGTTTTACCATATGTGAAGTGTCCACAGCAATTAACCTCTAATAAAATATTCTGTAATCCCTAAGATGGATATCTATGTTGACTTGGCAGTGTTGTCTTATTATCAATTATATGCATGCAGAGTTACAGTATTTATGTTGATCTCAAGGCCTTAGTGCTGTAACAACAGGGGTAACCAAATGGAATTGGATAATATATTGCTTGGGCTGCTTTTAACAGCATTAAGAGATGTCCTTTATGGCAAGCCCTATAAACATAACAATAATTGACTAAAGGTTACCCTATTAACTTTTATGGGAGAGTTTTCCAGGCATGCTCTGGGACCTGTTCAGAGGTTATTGTGAAGAGAACTAAAGGAGGGGAAGTGTAACCAACACCTATTGTACATGGCTTGATCCCAACTTATCTACATATAGGCGTCACCTTTCCCTGTAATTATTTCTGTGATGATAATAAAAAAGAAATTCTGAAAAGCTTTAGGAATTATCAGCTTATTATTAGATTTAGTAGGCAGAGTGAAAACTACAAAATCCCAGGGTTATTTTATAATATAGTTAGTAAAATGGAAAATTAGAAAAGACACAACCAAACACTATTCTAAAAAAAAAGACATTCCCTTTAAAAACCAAATCAGCCTCTCTGTTTAAATCATTACATAATCTTTTACAGTCTTAGCCTTTCTTTTTACTGAACAGTTTCCCAAATATAGTATAATGCATTCAGAAAGTTTTCAGTCCCTTTAGCTTTTTCCCCATTTTTCATGTTGCGGCTTTGTGCTAAACAGAAAAGAAAATCCTTAATTGCTCAGTCATTCTGCACTCAATACCCATAAGTGGAAATCTTTTCTAATTTATTGAAAAATAAAAAGTCAAATATTGCATTGACATAAGTACTCAGACCCTTTACTCAGTACTTAGTTGAAGCAGTTTTGGTAATAATTACAGCTTCCATTCTTTTTTGGCTATGATGCCACCTGGATTTTGGGATTAACTGTCATTCCTCTCTGCAGATTTTCTCAAACTCTGTAAGGTTGAATGGTGACTGTCGATGTAAACCATTTTCAAGTCTCTCTCATAGAGGTTCAATTGAGTTCAAGTCACAGTTCTGGCTGGGATACTCACGAATATTTACAGGGTTGTGTTTATGCCACTTCTGTGTTGTCTTGGCTGTGTGCTTAGGGTTATTTGTCTTATTGAAAGATGAAGCCCAATCTGAGATCCAGAGCACTCTGAATTAGATTTTTAATAAGAATATTTCTGTACCTTACTCCATTAAGTTTTCCCCTAACCCTGACCAGTCTCCCTGACACAGCTAGTAAAAACGCTCCCACAGGATGATGCTGCCAACTCCATGCTTACCTGTAGGGATAGAATCAAAAGCGAATGACCAGGGAGTCAGGAGTTTGTCTGGCGCAGAGAGAAACCATCAGACAGCCAAGTAAAATCAATGGATTTATTAGATGCAACGCGTTTCGCTGCGCATGCGCAGCTTCATCAGGCATTGATGAAGCTGCGCATGTGCAGCGAAACGCGTTGCATCTAATAAATCCATTGATTTTACTTGGCTGTCTGATGGTTCCTCTCTGCGCCAGACAAACTCCTGACTCCCTGGTCATTCGCTTTTGATTCTACTCTTACCCAGTGGACCTTCTTTCATATCTCTTCTGCTCTTAACCTTGTTGTGTGTGGGCGCACAACCAACTTCGGTAAGCGGCTTGGGAATCACCTTCCCCTACCCCCACCTGCAAGATCTACTGATCCCGCACATGAGGCGCCTTCCTTCCTTTACCTGTAGGGATGGTATTGGAAAGGTGATGAGCAGTGCCTGGTTTCCTCCAGACACAACACCTGGAATGCACGCTAAAAAGTAAAATCTTGGTTTCTTGGAGTACGTGTGTCCCTTTTTACAAACTCCAAGTGGGCTTTCATTTGTCCTCACTAAGGAAAAGCTTTTTCTTCGCTACACTACCATAAAGCCATGATTGGACTAGTGCTGCAGTGGTGGTTGACCTTCTGAAAGTTTCTCCCATCTGCACACAGGATCTTTGGAGCTATTCCAAAGTGACCATTGGATTGTTGGATACCTGTCTTACAATGTCATTCTCCCATGATAACTTAGTTTTGTGGGTCAGCAGCTTTAGATAGAGTGCCTTAGTTTTAAACTTCTTCCATTTAAGAATTTTTGGAGGTCACTGTGCTCTTGGGAACTTTTAGCGAAGCAGACATTTTTTTTTTGGTTCCTTCTCCAGACCTGTGCCTCCATACAACCAAAGCTCTGCAGGCAGTTCTTTTTCCTTCATGGTTTGGTTCTGATATGCATTGTCAGATGTGCAACCTTAGACAGAGATTTGTCGTTTCAATTCATGAACAATAGCAAATGGTCTGAATACTTATGTTCTTTCTTGCATAAATTTGCCAATATTTCTAATAGTCTTTGTTGGAAGACCTCTGTAATGGACTTTCTAAGTTAGCATGGGTTCACACGGCAGACTTTCCTCACTGAAAATAATTCTTATCAGGAACTTCCATAGATATCCATGGGGTTTTGACTCCACAAGGATGCCTTATATTATTTGTGTGCCATGGTGTTTGCTTGGAGAAGTAAAGTAAATTCTGTGGCAATTTGTACCATTTCCAGAGTATGTTGTCAGTAAATTAAAACATTATTGTTCAGCTCCTTAACCCCTTAAGGACTGAGCCCTTTTCACCTTAAGGACGCAGCCCTTTTTTGCAATTCTGACCACTATTACTTTATGCATTAATAACTCTGGGATTCTTTTACCGATTATTCTGATTCCAAGATTTTTTTCGTGACATATTCTACTTTAACAAAGTGGTAAATTTTTGTCATTACTTGCATCCTTTCTTGGTGAAAAATCCCCAAATTTCATGAAAATTTTGCCTTTTTCTAACTTTGAAACTCTCTGCCTGTAAGGAAAATGGATATTCCAAATAAATTATACATTGATTCACAATACAATATGTTTACTTTATATTTGCATCATAAAGTTGACAAGTTTTTACTTTTGAAAGACATCAGAGGGCTTCAAAGTTCAGCAGCAATTTTCCAAATTTTTTAAAAAAATGTCAAAATAAGAATTTTTCAGGGACCAGTTCTGAAGTGGATTTGAGGGGTCTTCATATTAGAAATACCCCATAAATGACCCATTATAAAAACTGCACCCCCAAAGTATTCAAAATAACATTCAGAAAGTGTGTTAACCCTTTAGGTGTTTCATAGGAATAGCAGCAAAATGAAGGAGAAAATTCAAAATCTTCATTTTTTACACTCTCATGTTCTTGTAGACCCAGTTTTTGAAATTTTACAAGGGGTAAATGGAGAAAAAGCCCCACAAAATTTGTACCCCAATTTCTTTCGAGTAAGGAAATACCTCATAGGAGGATGTCAAGTGCTCTGTGGGTGCACTACAAGGCTCAGAAGGGAAGGAGCCACAATGGGATTTCCATTTAGGAAGCCCCTATGGTGCCAAAACAGCAAAAAAAAAAATCTACTTGGCATACTATTTTGGAAACTACACCTCTCAAGGAACGTAAGAAGGGGTCCAGTGAGCTTTAACGCCCCACAGGTGTTTGACGACTTTTCGTTAAAGTCGGATGTGTAAATGAATTTTTTTTTCACTAAAATTCTGGTTTTCCCCCAAATTAAATTTTTTTGCAAGGGGTTATAGGAGAAAATGCCACCCACCCAAAATTTGTAACCCCATCTGTTCTGAGTATGTAAATACCCCATGTGTGGACGTCAAGTGCACTGTTGGTGTACTACAATACTCAGAAGAGAAGAAGTTACATTTGGCTTTTGGAAAGCAAATTTTGCTGAAATGGTTTTTGGGGGGCATGTCGCATTTAGGAAGCCCCTATGGTGCCAGAACAGCCCCCCCCCCAAAAAAAAAACATGGCATACTATTTTGGAAACTACACCCCTCAAGGAACGTAACAAGGGGTACAATGAGCCTTAACACCCCACAGGTATTTGACAAATGTCCGCTATAGTTGGACAGGAAAATGAAAAATAATTTTTTTTCACTAAAATGCTGATGTTACCCCAAATTTTTCATTTTCACAAGGGGTAATTGGAGAAAAAGCCTCCCAAAATGTGTAACCCCATTTCTTCTGAGTAAGGAAATACCCCATGTGTGGATGTAAAGTGCTCTGCTGATGAACTACTATTCTCAGAAAAGAAGGAGTGCCATTGAGCGCTTGGTGAGAGAATTTGGTTGGAATAGAAGTTGGGGGCCATGTGCATTTACAAAGCCCCCCGCAGTGCCAGGACAGTGGACCCCCCCCACATGTGACACACATTAGTGGGGGGGCACATTAGTCATGACTATTTCTCGCACAATTCTGAGGGTTTTCCTGTCACATTTTGGGTAGGCGAATAAGATGGAGAGGAGGGTAGGCTGGGTTAGACATACGTTGCTACTGACACGTCTTCAGAGCAGATCGGCAGTACACATAGGTGTAGGTGGTAGCCCTTATTACCTGGCACGTTTTCAGGAAGGGACCTATGCGCGATTGTTGCTGCCAACTCGTCTTCAGACCAATCGCTTGATTGCAACACATAGGCAATGGTTAACCGCTTTACTGACTCGCTTTCAGTAGGGACCATTGCGGCTGGTTGTTACTTACATGTCTTCAGGTAAACCACATACCTTGTTATCACGTCTTCCAATCTGGGTTTCTAGGTTGTGCTACTCTGTTATTGGTCACCGTTTTATCAGTGTTCATGAAGTTTCTTCTCGGTCTGTTCTACTCAACGCTGGCTCATAAGGGGCACCTATTTGTCCAGGTCCGTCATTTGTATGGTATTACGGTGTGTTATTTGTTTAGTCACTTGGGGAATAGTGGGCCCCTATTTGTCCATGGTCTCTCAGACCATTGTTGTGTAGTGTTTACGGTGTGTCATTCTTTTCTAGGCAGAGAATAGGCGTTTGCTGGTGCTTGCTGCAGGTTAGTGGGTTTCTGTTGTTAGGTCAGTTGTTGGATATCTGGTAGTCATTTTCTATTACTCTTTCCCCAGCACCCTTTACGACCCTGACAGATGTGTCCCCTCAGCCATGTCCAACGCCTCCGACATCGAGGAACCTTTGTCCATTCCAGAGACCCCCGTCAGGAGCTCAGAACATGGAGCCGCTACTTCTTACTGGTCATGGACCATTCCCAGGCTGATGGATGAGCTCCGCAAAAAAAGGCATCCCCTTTCCGGTATCAGTCCAAAAGGCTGAACTGTATAAGTTATTAATGTAAGGACCTGAGGCCAGTAGTAGCCAGGAAGTTATGTCAGGCCAGACCATGTCTATATCCCTGACTCAGCTCCATGTGATGATGAATACGATGATGTCCTCATTGTCTAGCCTGCAAGTGAGAGTCAAGGCAATAGAGAAGGGTAATTCAAAGTGGTCGCTTGAACCACCATCCCCAGTCATACCGGTGGTCCCATTCACTTCCCAGGCTTCTGGCACAGGTAGAGTTGTGGGGGTGCCTAAGATTACCCCATCGCACTTATCCCCGCAGCCATACGTAAAGATATCATTGAAAGGAAAGATGTCCACCTGGCATTGTTTTCAAAAGCTAGGATGCCAGATTGAACCGCAAGTTGACTATTGTAGAGTTCATTATGGCATTCAGCTTATATAGGGATGTGATACCGGACAGGAGGGAAGACAACCAGACTGATTGGAGTGTCGTCGATACGGAACTCTTCTGTAAGCACTTCGTGGGCCTGAAGGTCCGACTTGTGCACTTTGTCAATCCATCTCTGCACCTTGGTGTTCCATCGCCAATCACGTATCGGAACCTAGTACCAGCAAAGGTGTCACCTCGACGCCTGCCCCCAGTCAGAAAGTCACGCCTACAAGTTGGGGTGCCCAGTGAAATATCTGGGAAAAAGCCAGATTTGTAGCAATTACAACTTGTCCAACTGTAATTATAGCAACTGTAGGCTGTTTTATCTTTGCTTCCTGTGCTACAGGGCTCATCCGAGTTCCATTTGTTGCAGCAGGCATTACTAGACAGGCTACAGGTGGAGACGCAGGCTCAATTTTTACCTGAGCATCCGGACCCGGGCTGGGTGCAGTGGCTTTTGAATGGTTTCAGACTGGGCTTCCGCACAGGTTTGATTGTAGATAAAGTATACATGATTGGTTCAATTCTCTCTTCCCCTTTTGAGATCTGGAGAATCAGCCCAATTGGTGTATTAACTGGAAAATTTTGCAATAAAAAACGCTTGACGCTACGACTTGTCTGCCCCTTATCTCTACGTGGTTCCCAGTATCAACTCCTTGATCCCTTCTGAAGAATTTTCTATGAAGTACCCTACCATTGATCATGCCATACAGGTGGTTCATCAGTTGGGATCAGGCACGTGGTTGGTGAAAGCAGATATCACAGGCGTGTTTAAGTTGCTACCTATGTGTCAAGAATTGTGGAAGTGGTACGGGGTGAAAAGGCAGGAGAGATATTACTTTGCCAAGAAACTTACCTATGGCTCAAAAAGTAGCCCCTGGTTATTTGACCAGCTAGCACAACCATTACACTGGGCACTGGTCAATGTTGCAGGTTGAAAATATGTGATTCACTACCTGGACGATTTTTCACTGTTAGAACCTCCTACTGCACATCCTTGTAATCTTGCAGCTTTTAGGTCTCTGTTCGGCTTTGTGGGTGTGCCAGTGTCACTTAAAAAGACGGAGGGCCCCACGGTCAGATTTACGTTTCTTGGCATAGTCCTTGACACAGTCAAGATGCCAGCGAGTATGCCAGTAGACAAATTAACTAGAATTAAGGAGACCTTGCGTAAATTTGTGATGACGGAGGGCAAGTCCAAAGCCGAACTACAAAGTTTGTTAAGCATGCTGGCATTTACAATGTGCATTATCTCGCAAGACCTTTGCCTCCAGTTTGTTGGCTTTGCTGCTGGACGCCCCTAACCCTAACAGCAAGGTTCGTCTAAATCCTGAAGCCCTTGCTGACTTACACATGTGGCAGCGGCACATTAACAGGTGGAATGAAGTCTCTATGTTCCTGCCAGAAGTGAATAATGAGTTCCCTAAAGTCTATACAGATACTCCGGCTACACACGGTTTCGCTGTCATTTATCAGAGTCATTGGATGGCAGGCCAGTGGCCTCCAGAGGTTCTGGCGATTCTGGGTTTTAGCCACACTTCGGCATTGTTTGAGGTGTACCCAATTGTGGCAGCTGCACATGTTTGAGGGATTACATGGTCTAACTCCACAGTGGTTTTTATTTGTGACAATATGGTAACGGTAGAATTAATCAACAAGGGTAGGTCCAAATCCTCTCAGGTAGTGCAGTTTGTTCGCAGGTTGGTGTGGCTCTCGCTACAGTTTAACTTCAATTTTATCTGTCAACACGACTCTGGTTCTTACAATGTAGCGGCTGACGTGTTGTCCAGAATTAATTTTAGTGTCTTTTTTCCAGGTCACCCCAGATGCGGATCCAGTAGGCACCTGGGTTTCCCGATATCAGGTGTTAATGCTGGATTAAGACATTACTCTGAGATAGCGAGGTCACTAGTTGCGGATTCTTTAGCCCCAAGCACCAGGAGGGCGTAATCAGCCACTATGAAATTGTTTCCGTCTAAACTTTCAGTGTCATCCCTATCCTACAGTTTATCGGCTTTTGCCACTCTGACCTCCATCTTTCACACAACATTGTCAAATTCCATCTGTCTGGTATTCAGCATTATCATTCTATTTCTTTCCCCGATAGACCCTCTATACTTTCAGCACACGTGGTGAAAGCGGCTCTCCAAGGTATTAGTTTAAATAGCACTTTGCTTGGTAACCAATCATGGGAGAGATATTCAGGGCGATGTCTGCACTCCTAGACTCCTCCCCTTTTGGTGTACATCGTAGCCAAGTTATCAAAGTTGGCATTTACCTGGCCTTTTTACGGCTTTCTGAGGCCGGCAAATTCTCCTGTTCGTCTAACAAATCCCCATATCTTACTAAGTCCCAACTAAGAGTCACAAAGGGGTGTATAGAGCTTTCCATTACTGTCACTAAAACCTGCAGACAAGGCACGGTGGTTCGCTACTATCCGTCAGATAACTTATGGTGTCCGGTTAAGGTGCTTATGGTGTAGCTGCTTGTGCTGAACGGGCAATCGGATCTTAGCCCCTTACTCCCGTTTAATTCAGTCCCTCTGACTATGGCCTAGTTATTCAGTCATGTTTGCACATTGCTTAGAATATTAGAGTTCAACCCGCTCAGTTACTCGGGGCATTCATTTAGCATAGGAGCGACCTCAGCAGCCTCAAAGCATAAGGTCCCGGTTCATGTTCTCAAGAAACTGGGCAGGTGGAACTCAGCGGCCTATGCAACTTATATTCCGAACCCCCAGTTTGAAATGGCGGATATCTTTAAATTCTTGGTTCTGTAATGTACAATTAAAGAAAATTGCTTTACTCTAACCTAGCAGTGTGCTTTTTGCCCACTATATTCGTGCTCTCATCTGCGGTTATGGGCACAGTTCAACCGCTATTTAGTTAATGTGTGTAAGTGCGCAGTGCAACCAAGGTCAAGCGAGTATGTGTTTGTTGTCATGTCTTGGTTAGGGATGTGTTTTCAGGTTCTGGTGCTCGTATCAGAGGTTCCAGGAAGTAGGAGGCAGTCTGGTCCAAGGTGTTGGTAAGTATGTCTATTCTGTTTGTTGCCACGACCACAAATGGAATATGTTTTCTAGATTAAGGATGGGAAAATAAGTAATCCCTCAATATTCAGGAAAAAATCAGAACAAATGAAAAAAATGAAACTGAGGTAAACACATTAACACAGGAATAACATACACATTTTATGCACATGTTGCCCTTGTTCAGATATTAACCCACATGCCCAGTTCTGCAAGACAGCAGTGCTAACCATTGACCCACCATGTTGTCAGATGGAGTGTATGACTTCTCTTTACTTTTTGTTTTTGAGCTGATACTACATAGAAACAAGTGACAACATGAGCATTAGAATACAATTTACAGTCACTTCAGAAATCATCATTTACAATTAAAAAAAAAATCTCAAGGAATCTGATGATATGTTTTATAAAAAAAATGCAGTATGTGTTTTTTGTTTATTTGTTTGTGTGTATCTAGTATCATCCTGGTTAAACATTTATAACTGTCTTACTCTTTGTGGAACTGCGAATGTTTCATTTAATCAGTTATGGTTCATTGTTATTGCTCCAACCTGTTTCATTAGATTCTTGCGGTAATTCCAGAGGTAATATACAGTCATGGCCGTAAATGTTGGCACCCCTGAAATTTTTCAAGAAAATGAAGTATTTTTCGCAGAAAATGATTGCAGTAACACATATTTTGTTCTACTTATGTTTATTCCCTTTGTGTGTATTGGAACTAAATCAAAAAAGGGACGTAAAAAAGCTAACTGGACATAATGTCTCACCAAACTTCAAAAATTGGCTGGACAAAATTATTGACACCCGTAGCTTAAAGGGGTTATCCAGGAAAAAACTTTTTTTTATATATCAGCTGGCTACAGAAAGTTAAACAGATTTGTAAATTACTTCTATTAAAAAAATCTTAATCCTTTCAGTACTTATGAGCTTCTGAAGTTAAGGTTGTTCTTTTCTAAGTGCTCTCTGATGACACGTGTCTCGGGAAACGCCCAGTTTAGAAGCAAACCCCCATAGCAAATCTCTTCAAAACTGGGCGTTTCCCGAGACACGTGTCATCAGAGAGCACTTAGAAAGAAAAGAACTACCTTAACTTCAGAAGCTCATAAGTACTGAAAGGATTAATATATTTTAATAGAAGTAATTTACAAATCCGTTTAACTTTCTGGAGCCAGTTGATATATAAAAAAAAGTTTTTCCCTGGAACACCCCTTTAATATTTGGTTGCACATTCTTTGGAAAAAATTACTTAAATCAGTCGCTTCCTATAACCATCAATAAGCTTCTTACACCTCTCAGCTGGAATGTTGGACCACTCTTCCTTTGCAAACGGTTCCAGGCACCTTTTTCCAACAGCAATTTTAAGATCTCTCCACAGTTGTTCAATGGGATTTAGATCTGGACTCATTGCTGGCCACTTCCGAACTCTCCAGCGCTTTGTTGCCATTCTTTTCTGGGTGCTTTTTGACGTATGTTTGGGGTCATTGTCCTGCTGGAAGACCCAAGATCTCGGACGCAAACCCAGCTTTCTGATACTGGGCTGTACAGTGCAACCAGAATCATGATGCCTTGCACACATTCAAGGCACCCAGTGCCATGGGCAGCTAGACAACCCCAAAACATCATTGAACCTCCACCATATTTCACTATAGGTACTGTGTTCTTTTCTTTGTAGGCCTCATTCCGTTTTCGGTAAACCGTAGAATGATGTGCTTTACCAAAAAGCTCGATCTTTCTCTCTTTTTTCAACAAGATATTTTCCCAGAAGGATTTTGCTTACTCAAGTTCATTTTGGGAATATGTAGGTTCTCCTGGGTCTCCTGTCATAGCACTTAATTTTATTTAAATGCCGACAGATAGTTTGTGCTTACACAGAAGCTCCCTGAGCCTGCAGTACAGCTTGAATATGTTTGGAATTTGTTTGGGGCTGCTTATCCACCATCCAGACTGTGCTGCGTTGACACCTTTTGTGAATTTATCTCTTCTGTCCACGCCCAGGGAAATTAGCTACAGTGCCAGGGTTGCAAACTTCTTGATGATGTGCACTGTGGACAAAGGCAAATCCATATCTCTGGAAATGAACATGTAACCTTCAGATTGTTGATTTTTTCCCACAATTTTGGTTCTCAAGTCCTCAGACAGTTCTCTTCTCTTCTTTCTGTTGTCCAGGCTTAGTGTGGCACAAACAGACACACAACGCAAAGACTAAGTGAACTTCTCTCCTTTTTATCTGCTTTAAGGTGTGATTTTTATATTGCCCACACCTGTTACTTGCCCCAGGTGAGTTTAATGGAGCATCACATTCTTGAAATAATCTTATGACTTTATGATGACAACCATTGGGCCTCAGTCTTGAAAAGATTACATATATTTTAAAAAAATTTTTAAATTTAAATAGAAGATGTTAAATTGATTCACAAGTTTAATGTGCCAGCAGCATGAGGAGATCACATGGCGGCACAATGACAGAGCCTGGTAATTGGAATGAGCAAACTTTCAATCCTTTTTTGAGGACTCATTGGAAGGTAAGTCTGGTGCCAGCAGCCGTGGTTATTCCAGCTCCAATAGTGTTGCAGTGTAAACTACAGCTGCAGTGTAAACTACAGCAAAGCTCCTAGTTGTATTTTAAAATCGAGCTGGCGGTCCTCCACGAGGCCAGCTACCGCCTGTCCCAGTCCCTGCCTCTCAGCGCACCCTCTTGCTCTGAGTGTCCACTTGAAAAGGGAGGGACTGCAGCACCAGCAACTTGGACAGGAGCATATTCAGCTTCTGTGCCATTGGATAAGTGGGTGCATAAAGCTAGAAGCGGCTGCAGTGAAAAATCATGCTGACAGTCCTCCGCGAGGCGAGCTACCTCCTGTTCCAGCCCCTGCCTCTCAGCGCAGGGCCCCGACTGAAAGTGCAAATGTTTCATTTAATCAGTTATGGTTCATTGTTATAGCTCCAACCTGTTTCATTTGATTCTTGTGGTAATTCCACAGGTAATATATGACGTTGATGACCATGAGGCCTTAGTCTTGAAAAGAATACATTGATTTTTTTTTATTTAAATGTAAGATTTTGATTAGATTCACAAGTTTAATGTCCCGGGTGCCCGAAGCATGTACTTTCAACTAATACTGCATGACCACAAAACCCAATATAACCAGGAGACACATGGCAACACAATGACAGAGCCTAGAGGTGGCTGCATCCCGGCGAGACCATTGGGCCTTAAAATTGAAAAGATTAAAGATATTTAAAATAGATTAAAATTGTAAAAGTTTCATTTAAGGTGCCAACAACATGAGGAGACCATATGGTGGCACAGTGACACAGCCTGGAGGTGGCATCAGAATGAGGAGACCATAATGTGGCAGAATGACACAGCCTGGAATTGGCGGCAGCAAGAGGAGACCATAATGTGGCAGAATGACGAGACCATAGGGCCTCACAATTGAAAAGGTTAAAGATATTTTGGCAAATTTTAATTGAAGATGTAAAATAGATTAAGATAAAGTTTCATTTAATGTGCCAGCAGCCTGAGGAGACCACATGGCCATGGTGTGTCTGGGTCCTCTGTCTCATCTTCCTCATCAACCTGTAGCTCCACAACCTGCTCCTCCTCTCCTGTCAGATGACTATAAAAACCGCCCATTTTGCAAAACCTTGCCTGTGCTCCACTGTCCCCCTCCCCTCCTCTTCCAGTTCAGCCCCACAGGGCTCATGTGGCCTCGAGATGTAGGCGCCACGTCTCTAGTGCCCTAACAGCCATCTTTCCAACATGTGTTGTAGGATATGAAGCAGTGGAATGACGTTGTTCATCCCGTAATCCTGGCGTCTGACTAATACTTCGGCTTCCTCAAAGGGCCTGAGCAAACGGCAGGTTTCACATTTGAGCTGCCACTGGTTGACATTGAAGTTACACTGGGGAGTCTCCCTATCTGCCTGGATTATCAAGAAATTGGTGATGGCTTTTCTCTGTTCGTATAGTCGGTCCCACATATGGAGGGTGGAATCCCGACGTGTGGAAACGTCGCAAATGAGACTATGTTGGGGGATGCTGTTCTGATGCTGCAGCTCAAGGAGAGTGTGTTTTGCGGTGTACGAGTGGCTGAAGTGCATGCAAAGTTTTCTTCCCATTGTTAGGATGTCTTGCAGATGGGGGAAACACTTCAGGAATCGCTTGACAGACAGATTGAACAAATGTGCCATGCAGAGCACATGGCTCAGGCTTCCTTGATGCAGTGCAGACAAGATGTTCTTCCCATTGTCTGCTGTTGTGGCTATACAGGAACCTCATTCACCCAGTGGACCGTAAATGACCTGTATTGTCCCTGACCATAGTTACAGCTCCACACATCGGCGCTGCAGTGCACTTTGGTAGACTTTGGTAGACTTTGGTGGGTGTTCATACCAGTACCCGGGGGACGAAGGTGGGTGAAAGAAGGAGAACTTGGCATCAGATGTGTGGCATCAGGTAGGTGCCAGTATCAGAATAGTAGTTGAGACAGGTAGGCAGAAGAAAACGGTCTCTTTTGGCAAAGTGTTGTAAGTAAGTATTGAGGATACATAGTTACATAGTTACATAGTTAGTATGGTTGAAAAAAGACATACGTCCATCAAGTCCAACCAGGGAATTGAAGGGAAGGGTGTAAGGGGATAAGGGAAAGGGATGTAGTTTTATAATTCTGCATAATCATTAATGTTATTTTGTTCCAGGAATGTATCTAACCCTGTTTTAAAGCTGTTAATTGTTCCTGCTGTGACTACGAGGATACGCATTAGCTAAAAACTTTTGTAAGGAAAAAATGTATGGACCCTAAATTTTTTTTAAATCGAACAAAAGGAAAGATGTGCAAGAAACACCATGTGCCACCTACACCACCAAGTGTTGATGCGATGCAAAGACCTCTAAAAGGTGAAAGGGAACAATGTATGGACCATTGTAACAGGTGGGGGGTAAAAACTTCCCCTGTAAGGCCCTACTCTCGCACTATTAATTCCCTTCTTGGCAAGTGTTACTCTCCTTAAAAAGGCAGTCCCCACACAGGAACCTCTACCTATTGCCATTACCCAGGGTTTTTAGCTGGAAATAGGGAGAGGTTCCTTTTTGGGGCCGCCCTTTTTAGGGTGAGTAACACTTGCCAAAAAGGGAATTAATAGGGCGAGAGTAGGGCCTTACATGGGAAGGTGGACAGAGCCTGGAGGTGGAAGCATCAGCATGAGGAGACCATATGGCAGCACAATCAAAGAGCCAGGAGGTAGCAGCATCAGCATGAGGAGACCATATGGTGGCACAATAAGAGAGCCTTGAGGTGGCAACATCAACATGAGGAGATCATATGGCAGCACAATGATAGAGCCTGGAGGTGGCAGCATCAGCATGAGTAGACCATATGGCGGCACAATGAGAGAGCCTGTAGTTGGCAGCAGCAGCATGAGGGCCATACCAACTGCTGGGTTGCTGGTCTAGACACGATTGCTAGCTGACACCGGGAGCTCAGACCTCCTGCTGCGACTCCTGCTGCCAAGCGCCCCTACTCTGCTGCGACCTCTGCTTGCACCTGATGAATTTAGGCTTCTACCACTCCTCTGTGCACATCCTGGTATTTCTGTGCCTGGCATACTTATACACCAGCTGAGTGCGTATATGTTACACTTATGAGAGGAGGACAATGTGCTACACTACGCTTAAAACTGTATTAGACTACAGAAACAAGTGTGTAGCTTTGTCTGGCCTTTCACAGTAACTTGGCCCAAATTAGTTTTTCAGAGAAAAAAATATGTGTGCCACGTAGGTGTACGTACAGTTTACACTTATGAGAGCTGGACAATGCTCTCCGCTTAAAACTGAATAAGGCTACAGAAACAAGGGTGCAGCTTTGGCTGGCCTTTCACAGTAACTAGGCCAAACTTAGTTTTTCAGGAAAAAAGAAAAACTACACCACGTAGGTGTACCTACAGTTTACACTTATGAGAGGAGGACTATGCGCTCCATCACAAACTGTATAAGGCTACAGAAACAAGGGTGTAGCTTTGGCTGGCCTTTCACAGTAACTAGGCCCAAATTAGTTACACTTTTGAGAGGACAATAAGCTCCACTACACAACCTGTATTAGGCACTGTAATCAGGTGACTATGGCTTTTCCTGCTCACCCTAACTGGCCCCTGTTAGCTTTACAGTTGTTGTACAACTAACTGCAGCAGTACAGAATCGCTGTGTAGTAGAGCAGAGTACAGTACCATTAGGCATTAATAGCAGGACACAATGGCTTTTACTGCCTTGCCTGAATGGCCCCTTTAAGCTTTAGAGTTGCTGTACACCCCACTGCAGCAGTGGAGTTGCTGTATGTTACACCCAAAAGTGTACTTTCTCTCTCCCTTCCCTGTCAGTGTTTTTATGCAGTGATTTGGGCTTGTGGTGAATCACTGCTGTAAAGTTGTTTTTCTGTGCAACACACACAATGCTCTGTGATTCAGGGTCATCCCGCCTACCCGCCTACCCAGAATTCCTTGCCCCATGTCCTCACATGTGGATCCGCCATTTTAGATGCCCTGGAGCCTAGATCGCACTAAATGGAGTTTAATGAAGCGATTCATGCGATCAAATCACGGCGTCATTCGGATGTTGCAAAGCTAATTTTTTCTGAAATTCTTAACGAATTCGGATTCATCAGATTTGATTCGTTCATCCATATATATATATATATATGTATATATATATATATATATATATATATATATATATATATACATACTATCGTACTATGCTTTCTTTCTAAATTTGAGAGATGAAGTTAATAAGAGAGTAAAGTAGGGACATCATATTACCTATGGCTCTTGTGTTCAGTGCCATCAGCAGAATATAGATGCTATTCATTGCACCCTAATAGAGACAGCAGAGGAACATCATTGCAGCTCCCTTCCTCTCTTTATTGTCAGATTACATGAGGTATAGCAGCTGTAAAGGATTTTGTTGCTGCCCCCTACAAGCTGGACCATTGCCACATGTAATGCTTCTGATAGTTGCAAATCAGGGGGTTTCTGTAAATTATGTAATGTTACATCTGTGAGCTTTTAGGATCTATAACTGTTTTATTGTTCTAAGAGATTAAATATCATAATAAATGGACAAATACTAAGCAAGTCTTATTGTTGCTATGGGAACTGAAATATTAATGTTCGTATTTTGTTTGAACATGTTTCTCCAGCAATTGACTTAAAGCAAATCTGTCATCTCATATGATATGAGCAGCAGACACCGTCGGATAGGTGACAAGACCACAGTATCAAACATAACTTTGTTAGTGCTGAGGAGTTTGCCACAACTTATATAATTAGGATTTTTTCTCTATTCTCAAGAGTTAAGAAGGCAGGGCTGAGCCGCTTCAGTGCACAACATTGCTTGTCTCCTGGGTTCCCCTCCCTGACCTGGTTAATGCAGTGCAGGATGCAATGGCCCAATAACTAGAGTCCTTTAAGCCTCATTCCAGATATAAATAAATTTGATACATTTCATGTTAACATCGCTAAGACAATTTGTCAGCACTTCCAGACCAAATAGCATACATGGACAGATGCATATTGCTACTTTTGTTTGTTTGCAATAAGGGACAAATTGCAGACTATATAAGTGATTACCGTGCAGTTGTATCTAGTGACTTACAGTTGATGTTTTCTCTAAATCTGGTAGTTCACTTTTCTGTTTCTTTGCCATTTGTCGAACCTGCCAGACAAACATTTTAGGCTCCATGCTTCAGCACCATGCACCTCTCTTTACAAATGTGTTTTGACCCATACAGTACTTGCGACTGTGTGCCCCCCATACAGTATTAGACCAGTCTGTGTCCACATACAGCAGTTAGTCTCCCTCTATGTCCCCCATATGGAAGCTACCCCTTCTATTCCCCCATATGGTAGATAAGTTCTTTCTGTGGCCTCATAGAGTAGTTAGGCCCCATCTGTACCTCATATAGTGGATAGGCCCCTTCTGTAGCAGGCTATAGTGGGCATTATAGTACATATGGTATAAAGACTGCAGTAGACTTTATAGTATTAGACCGCCATATAATGTTGATTCCCAAAACTGCTCCCATACTGTATTAGGCTACCATAATGTCCTTATATAGTATTAGGCCCTCACACTGCCCTAACATACTATTAGGCCCCCCATATAGTATAAGACCCCCTGCAGGTCACATGCAGGCCCCATAAAAACCACCACTGAACAGCTCCTGTGCTTTTTTCCTCTGCTCTTCTTCTCTTTGAGCTCCCAGCGCAGGCAGCATCATGCCAGCATCAGACGCACGGGCTGAAGTAACAGGACAGAACCGCTAGCTCCATCTGGTCATGGTCACAAGGTATATTCGTCTGTATGCATCTTAAGTACTGTATGCACTCACAGTGAAAAGCTGGGGTCATTCTGGAATCAGATAAGACCCCCTTTACCTTCACCCCCTGCAACCCTGGGTGTGGGTGCTGGGCTGACCACCAACATCCCACAGGGCACGTGGCATTCCAGAAATTTTTATGGTTTTCTGGTAGGCCAATTTGGCCCTGGGTTTACCCTTTGCCCTGCTCTGGTTTCAGTATTTTGTTATTCTGATCTTGACTCCTGGTTTCATTCTGACCCTAGCCTTTTTTTAAAAGATGACTCTTATCTCCCCATTTGGATTCTGGTATCTGTTTAACTAGTGTTGTAATGCTGTTCTAATGATCTGAGCATACAAAGTCCTGCTACCATCCAAGAGCTTGAAAGGGTTTTGACCTGAAATGTTAACATTGTTGATGTACTAAAAATTTAAGCTTGTGTAAAGAATTGCCATACACGATAACCAGGGCTTTAAAGTACACAATAGACATATTCCTTGGACACAGTCTTATTAGTGCTAAATCAGTTGTGGTTTAAGATAAATAACAATATGTCATTATATGAAGCTCTTACAGGTGCCCTAAATAGGTTTTTTGAAATACAGTGTATCAAGAAAGGTTATATACTAAGTAAAAGCTGTGTATTACCATTCATACATTACTATACAAATCATGATTTTTTTTATAGTATGTTTTAAGTATGCCAAGTTGTAAGGCATTTAATCCGAAACAGCTGGAACTGTCAAAGCGCAGCACTGCGGCTGGTAGGTCTATCTTTTGGAGGAGTTGCCCTGCACTTGCCTATTATTCAATACAGTAGTTTTTTCTATACATTAAATAGCATTTACAGCTGTGTTTAAATCCAGACGTGCTGCCTGGAGCCTTTCTCAATTGACAGCTGTAAATGCCACTTGATGAGTGAATATAAAACTACTGCATTGAACAATAAGCAAGTGATGGGCAGCTCCTTCTGAAGTTATAAGTTATGAAAAAATTAGATGTATGCTTTAATATAGACATTGCTTCTAATACAGAGATGCAATATACAGTCGTATGCACCCCTGTTTGGATCAACAATTTAATTTTGAGCTATAAAATATGTGAAAGACACAGCAATATTTCAGTAGCGAAATGAGGTTTATTGGATGGAATAAGTGCATAAATTTGGGCACCCTTGTCATTTTGTTGAATTGAATACCTGTAACTACCTAGCACTGATTCATTGGAACACGCAATTCGTTTGATGAGCTCATTCAGCCTTTCTAGACATGTTCATCCAATCATGAGAAAAGGGATTTAAAGGGGTTCTCCGGTGCTTAAACATCTTATCCCCTATCCAAAGGATAGGGGATAAGATGCCTGATCGCGGGAGTCCCGCAGCTGGAGACGCCCGTGATCATGCACGCAGCACCCCGTTTATAATCAGTCCTCGGAGCGCGTTCGCTCCGGGTCTGATTACGGGCGACTACAGGGCGGGCGGCGTGTGACGTCATGCCTGCGCCCCTGTGCGACGTCACGTAGGCTTGCATTGCGGGGCGGGTCGTCACTTCACATGCCGGCGCAGGTGTGACGTCACAGGGATAGGGAATAAGATGTTTAAGCACCGGAGAACCCCTTTAAAGAGGTACTCTGCCCCTAGACATCAAATGTCTGATCGCGGGGGTCCTGCCGCTGGGGACCCCTGCAATCTCGGCTGCAGCACCCCAGACATCCCGTGCACAGAGTGAACTTCACTCCATGCCGGATGACTGGCGATGAGGGGCGGAGGCTCGTGATGTCACGCCCACATCCCCTCAATGTAAGTCTACGGGAGGGGGCATGATGGCCATCACGCCTCATTCCATAGACTTGCATTCAGGGGGCGTGGCTGTGTTGTCACGAGCAGGGTGTGGCCATGACATCACAAGCCGCAGGCACTGCACCCGACACTATAAATGAATGCCGGGTATAGCAGGGAGATAGCGGCGGGACCCCCGTGATTAAACAATTTATCCTCTATCCTTAGGTTGGGGATAAGATGTCTAGGGGCTGAATACCCCTTTAAGGTGCCCAAGTTGTTCCCCTCTGAAGAGTGGCAGCATGGGGGCCTCAAAACAACTCTCAAATGACCTGAAAACAAAGATTGTTAATAAATAGGTTTTAGGGGAAGGCTACAAAAAGCTATAACAGAGATTTAAGCTGTCAGTGTCCACTGTGAGGCACATAATGAGGACATGGAAGGCCACAGGCACAGTTCTTCTTAAAGCCATAAGGGCCAGGCAAGTAAAACATCAGAGAGGCAAAGGTGAAGGATGGTGAGAACGGTCAATAACATCCCACAGATCCCCTCCAGATCTACAGCATCATCTTCCTTCAGATTGTGTCACTGTGCATCATTCAACAATTTGGACAAGCTAGCTTCATTTTGGAAGAAGGTGATGTGGACTAATGAAACAAAGGTGAAGTTATTTGGTCATAAGAAGGGGCATTATGCATGGGGTCCAAAAAACACAGCGTTCCAAGAAAAACAATTGCTACACACAATAACATTTGGTGGAGGTTCCATCATGCTGTAGGGCTGTCTGGACAATGGTGGTATTAAGAGTCTTGTTAAAGTTGAGAGTCGCATGAATTCCACTCAATATCAGCAGATACTTGAGAATAATGTAGAGGAATCAGTCACAAAATTGAAATTAGTCGCAGCTAGATAGGTCAACAAGACTATAACCCAAAACACTGTGCTAAATCTACTCTGGCATTCATGCAGAGGAACAAGTACAAGGTTCTGAAATGTCCATCCCAGTCCCCTGATATATCATTGACAATTTGTGGTGTGATGTGAAGCGGGCTGTCCATAATCGACAACCATCAAACCTTACTGATCTAGAGATGGAAGGAGGAATCGTCCAAAATTCCTTCATCCAGACACTCATTGCAGGCTATAGGAAGTGTCTAGAGGTGGTTTATTCAGCAAAATTAGCTCAACTAAATATTGATGTGATATTTATGTTGGATTGCCCAAATGTATGACCACAGTGCTCTCTGCTGACACCTCTGTTCATTTCAGGAACTGTCCAGAGCAGGAACAAATCCCCATAGCAAACCTCTCCTGCTCTGGACGGAGTTGTCAACTGAGAACACTGTGGTCAGACTGAAAATAACAACTCATCTTCCTCTGGAGCATACAGCAGCTGATAAGTATTGGAAGGATTAAGATTTTTACATAGAAGTCATTTACAAATCTGTTTTTTTTTTTTTTTTGGCACCAGTTGATTTAAAAATAATAGCTTTCTACTTGAATACCCCTTTAAATTGCTGATTCAAGAATTATACAAACAGTATACTATATAATACAAGTATGCATCTAACACAGTACATTACACAACATGTGAGTAATAAAACATAGAAATGAAACAGAAAATAATTCTGCCAACATATTGGGCAGCAAGCAACATAGAGCAAAGTAACTTTAGTCAATATATAGAACAACAATATATGTAGCTTGCAAGTAAACACAATCAGTTACACGATCAGTACCAAGTGAGTAGTTAAATGGGTATTCCGGCCAAATACATCTTATCCTCTATCCAAAGGATAGGGGATAAGATGTCTGATCGCTGGGACCCCCCCCCCCCCCCCCCCGCGATCTCTGTGCAGCACCAGCACATCTTTGTTTCATGTCCTGCCACGCTCCCTCCCATAGACATGAATGGAGTGGGCATGGCATGACATCAGGAGGGGGCGTGGCGTGACATCACGTCTCCAGTCCTGGAAACAAAGAGGTCAAAGAGGCCCCCAGCGATCAGACATTAGATGTAGGGGATAAGATGTATTTGGCCGGAATACCCCTTTAATACATTTTACCCAGGGTCTAGTGGTGGGCAATGGGGGCTAGAGAGCCAAACACTCCACCGATTAAAAATGTCCATAATGTTTGTTATGAGTTTAAAAATGTATCTATCTATCTATATCTCATATCTATCTATCTATATCTCATATCTATCTATCTATCTATCTATCTATCTATATCTCATATCTATCTATATACATACATACATACATAAAAAGAACAACATTCATTACTATTATTATCTGTCATAAGGTTTCCATTGCAGATTGCTTATTCTAATAGTTATACATTTCACTTCTCAACACAGTCTGTTTTTATTGCATTCATTATACATGTACTGTCCTGGCATTTCCACACATATATCTTTACTTGTGTTACAATTTTGACGATCTGCAAGCACTAGGTGAATTGACATTCTCTTGTGGTTTCTGTGTTATTTTGCCCGATGAATACTAGCTGTTATATTTATTGTATATGATCCTGTTGCTTTTCCCATCCGTGTCTCCACTCCCCTGGCTTTGTTGGAAACAGAAGCACGACAGCAATGGAATTGTCTACAGGCTGCTGGTGGGAGGATGGAGGCTGTACATTTATGTATGTGAATCTACAGTAATCCAGACTTCATTTTCCTCTTTCTATTTATAAAATAAAGCACAGTTCATTGTGTTTAGTTTCTATGACATTTTCAGCATATAATATATTTATCCGGTATGAATAATGGAAGTGCCGAGCATTTGTAGACCAGTGTGTTAGACAGAAACTCAGTAACCCTGTAAGATATTATGCTGGAAGGGCCCGAGGAACTTGAACACTTTTCATATCAAATTAATAATTCATCTCCTAAATGTTGCGGCAGTTTTCATACAGAGTATAATTGAGACATTTAATGAACTGACATAGGAGTAGCCGTCTTTCTTTTTTTTTTTTATTCAGACTGTTGATCCTGTTCAAACTCTTTATATAAATGTAATTCTACCACAAAAGGTATCTGCTCTGGAGGGTTAGACAATTGTTCAGACAGAATGCTCCTCTGTAATTTTCTTTTTAACTAATGTATCATTATAGTTTGCTATTAGGGAATGACAGACTTTTAGACTGTAAGACTGATAAGACTATATATAGCTATGGATGTAGATCTAACTTTATTATTTTAAAAATGTGACTTTTTATTACCGTATTTATCGGGGTATACCACGCACCGGCCTATAACACGCACCCTCATTTTACCAAGGATATTTGGGTAAATAAAGTTTTTTACCCAAATATCCATGGTAAAATGAGGGTGCGTGTGTGCGCGTGTATACCCCGATACACCCCCAGGAAAGGCAGGGGGAGAGAGGCCGTTGCTGCCCGCTTCTCTCCCCTGCCTTTCCTGGGGTCTAGAGCCCTGCTGCTGGCCCTTCTCTCCCCCTGGCTATCTGCGCCGCTGCCCGTTCTCTCCCCCTGACTATCGGTGCCGGCGCCCCATTGCTGGCGCTGATAGCCAGGAGGAGAGAAGCGGCACAGACAGCCAGGGGGAGAGAAGGGGCAGCGGCACCCATTGCCGGCGCCGCTGCCCCATTGCCTCCCCCCATCCCCGGTGGCATAATTACCTGTTGTCGGGGTCGGGTCCGCGCTGCTGCAGGCCTCCGGCGTGCGTCCCCTGCGTCGTTGCTATGCGCTGCACGGCGTGGCGCATGACGTCAGTGCGCCGCACCGTGCATAGCAACGACGCAGGGGACGCACGCCGGAGGCCGGCAGCAGCGCGGACCCAACCCAGGTAATTATGCCACCGGGGATGGGGGGAGTCAACGGGGCAGCGGCGCCGGCAATGGGTGCCGCTGCCCCTTCTCTCCCCCTGGCTGTCGGCGCCGCTTCTCTCCCCCTTTCTATCGGCGCCGGCACCGATAGTCAGGGGGACAGAACGGGCAGCGGCGCCGATAGCCAGGGGGAGAGAAGGGCTGGCAGCAGGGCTCTAGACCCCAGGAAAGGCAGGGGGAGAGAAGCGGGCAGCGACGGCCTCTCTTCCCTTCCTTTCCTGGAAGTGTAACGGTGTATAACACGCACATAGACTTTAGGATAAAAATTTTAGCCTAAAAAGTGCGTGTTATATGCCGATAAATACGGTATTTTTAATCACTAGTGCTTTGAAGTCTAAATTGCAGTTTGGGAAAGCAAACCACAAGGCAATACGGTGACTTTTATATAATTAATAGCCAGATGTGGTCTATTGTATTAGACCACACACACAGACTTTGTTTCTTATTTTTTTAATTTTTTTTTATATTGTGCTCATTTCCACATCCTAAACAGCAACACACCACTGCCAAAACCCTGCTCCCTCTGACTTTAAAGTCAAAGGGAGCTCCACAACATGCCCCACTGTGTTCCCCATGAATCAGAGAGAGTCGTGGCATGGCGCCTCACATGGACGTGTTTTGTGCGAATGTATCTTTCAGCTGTTTATTCTTTCTTTATTCACAGGTTTAATTGGTTACATAGTTACATAGTTAGTATGGTTGAAAAAAGACATACGTCCATCAAGTCCAACCAGGGAGGAATTATTGAATTATTTTCTCTTTGATACCATTTGAAGGCAGTCCTATGATATTAGGTATCCAGGTTATAACTTCGAAATGTTAAAAGAAACATATTACAAATAGCAAAAAGTGGAACAAATAAACAAGAAAAACATTCAATTGCATATAAAATGCCAACACCTTTCAATCGGTTAACAGATCTTAATCATGGCATACATTAAGATCTGGCATGATTAAGATCTGTAAAAGGATCAAAATGCGCTGATGTTTCATTTGTGATTTTATGTTTTTCTTCTTCATTTGTTCCACTTTTTGCTATGTTTAATATGTTTATATTACATTTTAAAGTTTTAATCTGGAAGCTGAAGAACTCTTGGTTTTCCTTCATAGAGCATGGGGTGACCCTGTTTTCTATTTAAACAGTCCTATAATATTCCCTACAATTGTTCTCATTACCATATGTCTGGCTGATATCTAGCAAGGCACAGCTTAATTCCTTTTATGTGATTTTCTACTAAGTAAGGTTGTCTTATTGCTTGTGACTGTTTTTTTTTAGTTGTTATTAAAAAAGTTGTTATTAAAAAGTTGTATATTATATATATATATATATATATATATATATATATATATATATATATATATGGGATGAGTATTTCACCACTCCTGGTGTGACGGAGCATTCAAGGGCCACTAAGCACTCCGCAGGCATTCTGGGTAGGGGAATATGCAAATCAGCTCATTACATCACCTTCTCAGGCGATGTTCCCTGGTATCAGCTTAGCTCCAGTTACGGAATATAAAAAGCTAATCGGGATTAATGCCAAACCAGAACTCTCGCTTCAGAAGGAAAGAGGGACCCATTTGCAGACAGCTGTTTCAGGGTTCTTGCCCCTCATCAGTACAGAGCAGGGTGATCTTAGACCAACTTAGACCAGCCTTAGACCAACTATAGTTGGTCTGTACTGACGAGGGGCAAGAACCCCAAAATAGCTCTCTGCAGATGGGTCCCTCTTTCCTTCTGGAGAGAGAGTTCTGGTTTGGCATTAATCCCGATTTGCTTTTTATATTCCGTAACTGGAGCTAAGCTGATACCAGGGAACATCGCCTGAGAAGGTGATGTAATGAGCTGATTTGCATATTCCCCTATATATATATGTGCAAGAAAAAAAATTTTACAGCTATTTACTAACTCAAGTGAACTTTTGAAAAAATATTGACTATATATAAATTGAATTTCACCTTTTCACATCATGTCTTGTTAAGATCCAAAAATCAATTCTGATTTATTGCAATTAGGTTCAGTTCTCAGCTTTTTATGATAGAGAGTTCTGCTGAGAGCTTAATCTGCCTACACCAGAACATTTTTTTTTTTTGCATTGTAAAATAACTTAAGCACTTAGGCCCATACTAACCTCTAACCTCTCTGTTGCAAATAGCCACCTAATCCTTATAATGCAGAGTGACCATATTTTAAAGAAATAAAAAAAGGGACAAGCATTAGCGACACAAAATCAGTCTAGAAATAGCCAAGATTTTCACACACAGTGACCATGCCCAGCAGACCATATAAGTGATTACAGTTACATCCAGTGACTCCCCTAGTGACATCTTTTCTAAGTAAATCACAGGGACATCTTCTCTGATCATACATTTTTTTCTTCACTTTGCAGCCTAGACTGCCATGATAAGTTCTGCAATGATAAGATTCTCACCTCAGAACCAGCCAGACAAACATTTTAGGCGCCTTTCTCCAGTATGCTGCCCATCTCTTTACAAACTACTCATGTATATTGACCCACACAGTAATAGTGCCCATTTTGTACCTTATAAAGTTGTAGACTCTTTTATGTCCCCATATAAAATGTATATGGGGGCACTTTGAGAAAGCCAGATCCACGGGCGAAACGTTAGTTCAGAGGCATTAATATTTTAATATCGGCACCTGTAGCGGCATAGATTTTCATACAATAATTGAGCAGTGATTCAGTGAGTGTGTATAGGCTGTCAGGCACAGCAGCGCTGACAGTGATGGCACACTGACTGACTGTGAAACTTGTTAAAATAAAAAGTGACTAGCTGCATAACTGATAGCAGTGCACGCTAATAAGGTGACCAGAATTTTAATATATAATTTCCCACTGTTTATACCAAAGCACAATAGATTTTCTTTTGTATTTATAATTGATAATAATTAAAAGTTAAGTTTTAACTTAGACTGTAGGCAGTCTCTAGTTTAGGGCAGTCCAGAGGGGCTTGTCCCTAAAATTTTGTTGAGTTTAGGATGGAGACACAGACCAATTGTGTTTACTTTTCATCATACATTTTGAATTGGATTGAGATCTGTTTGCTGAACATGCCATTGAGTTCATATGATTTTCCTGTAGAAAAGCTTTACCATACTTTGCTCTGTGGCTAGATGCATTACCATCCTGAAAAATCCCTTAAAGGGGTACTCCAGAGAAAAAATATGTTTTCAAATCAACTGCCAGAAAGTTAAACAGATTTGTAAATAACTTCTCTTTAAAAATCTCAATCCTTCCAGTACTTCTCAGCTGCTGTATGCTCCAGAGGAATAACCAAAGAGATAACACTGAGACAAAAGGTAAAGTACAAAAAGTGTATGATCTTTATTATTAGTGATGATAATAAAATCAAGTAAAATGGAACAAAAGCAGACAGACTACTACAGCATCTGAACAAGGGCCAAGTAAAAAGTGGGACTGCAATACATAAGAGAATGGGTTTACCAAAGTAACCTCAAGTCTGTTGTATACATACTAGAAGGGGTATATCTGTGTAAAAAAAACATACTAGCAAATTATGCCTATACATGAAAACGTATACACACAGAGATATTTGGACTATTTGTCAAATATTGCACACTGTCCAGAAATATATACACGCACAATGGAAGATCATGTATGCAGTTATAATAGTGGGAACGATGGGAGAAACGGGACAAAGGCCCCAGGAACCGGGATCAAAGTACTGAGACAATACATAGCATACACCTCAGTCCTGTAAAAACGGCTCAAAATTCCAAACCCCCATCACCCATCATAAGTGCATACTGCGGACATCTTACCCTCAGTCAGAACGCCACCCCTTGGGGGTTCCTGGGCCTTTTGTCCCGTTCCTCCCATCGTTCCCACTATTATAACTGCATACATGATCTTCCATTGTGCGTGTATATATTTCTGGACAGTGTGCAATATTTGACAAATAGTCCAAATATCTCTGTGTGTATACGTTTTCATGTATAGGCATAATTTGCTAGCATGTTTTTTATACAGCTATACCCCTTCTAGTATGTATACAACAGACTTGAGGTTACTTTGGTAAACCCATTCTCTTATGTATTGCAGTCCCACTTTTTACTTGGCCCTTGTTCAGATGCTGTAGTAGTCTGTCTGCTTTTGTTCCATTTTACTTGATTTTATTATCATCACTAATAATAAAGCTCATACACTTTTTGTACTTTACCTTTTGTCTCAGTGTTATCTCTTTGGTTATTCTATTAGTGTTTATATATGACACTAGAGACTGTGCTTACAAATAGCTTATACTATAGTGCCCTTACTTTTAGCTTATTATGCTCCAGAGGAAGTTGTATAGTTTTTTTTAGAGTCTGGCTACAGTGCTATCTGTTGCCACCTCTGTCTGTGTCAGGAACTGTCCAGAGCATGACAGGTTTGCTTTGGAGAATTGTTCCTGCTCAAGATAGTTCTTGACACTGACAGAGGTGGCAGCAGAGAGTACTGTGGTCAGACTGGAAAGAACTATACAACTTTCTGTGGAGCATACAGAAGCTAATAAATACTGGAACACTTAAGATTTGTATGTAGAAGTAATATACAAATTTCTGGAGTGCCCCTTTAGTTATCACCAAACCTGCATGAGTTAATGATTATCATGTCTTTTACCTAATTTAATAAATATGTGGGAAAATGTAAATGTTTAAATTAGGCATTATCTTAATAAGTTTTATTAGAACCGTTCCAGACAGAAATTTAAGCATTCTTGCCTCGGCCACTGCAGCTTAATACGGTATATCATCACTGAATATCACTTTTCTCCAATCCTCTTTTCTCCATTATCACTTATTTTTAGGCCATTGTTACCTTGTTTTCTTTAGGATTTAGTGTTGTTTTTGTCTGGCTTTACTACATGTAAATTGTACTTGACTCAACGTATTACTTACAGTTCTGTCACACACATAGACTCATGTTTCTACCATTTTCCATTGTAATATAGTGTATTTTCTATCTTCAAGTCATATTGCTAGGAGATTTTCATACTGACGCTTTGACAACTTTCTTGGTCTATCTGTATATTTTACTTTTATAACCTTCCCATTTTTTTTTTTTTTATTCATGCCACATTATGCAAACCTTGGAACCAACTTAGCTTTGAGGCAAAACCCCTTATTGCCACTGAACTTTGTGGTACAAGTAATTTCACAAAAGAGCCACAACAAGCTTGATGGCAACAGAAAAACATTTGTGGCATTGTATATGCTTGGTGGTTGCAGAGCGACCTAAACAGCTCCTGTTTTTTTTTTTTTTCTCCTAATGCAGAGACCAAGAATGGTGGGATGCCCCTACAGATTTATCAGTAAGACTGCTCCTAAAGTGACTGTATGCTTTAATACATGCTACATTTCCACTGTATTCTGTGCTGTACACAGGAGGAGGGATTATTTTTAGGGATGAGCGAATCGAATCTGACGAATCCGAATTCGTTAAGAACTTCAGGAAAAATTAGATTTGTAAAGAATGCGAATATTGCCGCGATTCAATTGGGCGAATCGCTTTATTAAGCTCCATTTGGTGCGGTCCAGGCTCAAGGGCATCTAAAATGGCGGATCCACATGTGAGGACAAGGGGCAAGGAATGCTAGGAAGGCGGGAACAAGGGTCGGCGGGATGACCTTGAATCACATGCCGCATACAGCCACCCCTGTGAGCCACAGCCCTATATAATCAGCAGCCATCTTGCGGCCAGTCACATCAGCCTTTTATTGCAGAGAGAGAGAGAGAGAGAGGGACAGACAGCAGTGTGTGTTGCACAGAAAAGCATTTTTACTGCAGCGATTCCCCTCCCAGTCACATCAGCGTTCTATTGCAGAGAGGGACAGAGAGCAGTGTGTTACACAGAAAAGCTTTTTAGAGCAGTGATTCATCTCAAGCTCAAATCCAGCCTAGATAAAACTACAGGGTGGGCCTTTTATATGGATACACCTTAATAAAATGGGAATGGTTGGTCATATTAACTTCCTGTTTGTGGCACATTAGTATATGTGAGAGGGGAAACTTTTCAAGATGGGTGGTGAGCATGGTGGCCATTTTGAAGTCGGCCATTTTGAATCCAACTTTTGTTTTTTCAATAGGAAGAGGGTCATGTGACACCTCAAACCTATTGGGAATTTCACAAGAAAAACAATGATGTTCTTGGTTTTAACGTAACTTTATTCTTTCATGAGTTATTTACAAGTTTCTGACCACTTATAAAATGTGTTCAATGTGCTACTCATTGTGTTGGATTGTCAATGCAACCCTCTTTTTCCACTCTTCACACACTGATAGCAAAACCGCAGGAGAAATGCTAGCATAGGCTTCCAGTATCCGTAGTTTCAGGTGCTGCAGAATGGGCAATACAAAAATTGGAACAGGACCCTCAGTTTACGCAGAAGATTTTGTTCAGTGATGAGGCAAACTTTTATGTGAATGGTGAAGTTAACAAACAAAACCACTGCTATTGGTCTGACACTAACCCACATTGGATAGATCCCTCCAAGACTGTTGGAACACAAAAATTTATGGTATGGTGTGGTATTTGGGGTACAAAGATAGTGGGGCCATTCTTCATTAATGGAAACCTCAAGGCCACTGGATATGCGAAATTGCTACATGATGATGTGTTTCCCTCTTTATGCACTGAAGCTGGCACGCTCCCTGAGTTTTTCCAGCAAGATGGTGCCCCACCACATTATGGGTGTTAGGTCCGAGCATTCCTAGATGAACAGTTTCCTGGAAAGTGGATTGGTCATCGTGGGCCAGTTGAATGGCCCCCAAGGTCTCCCAATCTTACCCCCTTAGACTTTTATCTTTGGGGTCATCTGAAGGCAATTGTCTATGCTGTGAAGATACAAGATGTGCAGCACCTGAAACAAGGGATACTGGAAGCCTGTGCTAGCATTTCTCCTGCGGTGTTGCTATCAGTGTGTGAAGAGTGGGAGAAGAGGGTTGCATTGACAATCCAACACAATGGGCAGCACATTGAACACATTTTATAAGAGGTCAGAAACTTGTAAATAACTCATGAAAGAATAAAGTTACGTTAAAACCAAGCACATCATAGTTTTTCTTGTGGAATTCACAATAAATTTGATGTGTCACATGACCCTTTTCCTATTGAAAAAACTAAAGTTGGATTCAAAATGGCCGACTTCAAAATGGCCACCATGGTCACCACCCATCTTGAAAAGTTTCCCCCCTCACATATACTAATGTGCCACAAACAGGAAGTTAATATCACCAACCATTCCCATTTTATTAAGGTGTATCCATATAAATTGCCCACCCTATACAGATGTGGAGGGGCTCAGCTATATATAAATCACAACTGGGGTGCACACAGTGGGCAAAATGACAAATGCACAAAAAGAGAAGACAGGGGCTACCACTATAATATACTGCACACCCAAAAAGAATAAATTGAAGTAAAAAATGCCATAGAAATATCAAGTTTAATTTACCTTCACATACAAAAAGAAACAAGCTAAAATCACATAAAAAATTTCGTGTAAAAGGAACACCAAGACAAACACTGGAGGGGCCCAGACGCTCTCCCTCCTGGAGGATGGATTCAAACAATATAGAAAACACATGAATATAAATGGCCATTAGTCATGGAATACAACACATGTAAACATGAATCCCTGCACAAACACAACGCTAGAGTATCCCCAAAATGCCTATAGGTATAGAATATTGTGCAGAAAAGTAATAATCGGCAGATACTAGCAGAGTGTGAATAAAGTGCATTCAAAATATTGAGAAACCTGGTATCCCAATGGCAATAGCAAGATGAAAACAAGATTTATTATGAAGAATCCATGCTCCACCAGACCCCACACGTTCCGTTGCTATTAGCAACTTCCTCAGGGATTCATGTTTACATGTGTTGTATTCCTTGACTAATGGCCATTTATATTCATGTGTTTTCTGTATTGTTTTAATCCATGCTCCAGGAGGGAGAGTGTCTGGCCCTCTCCAGTGTTTGTCTTGGTGTTCCTTTTATAGGACATCTTTTATGTGATTTTAGCTTGTTTCTTTTTGTATGTGAAGGTAACTTGATAAACTTGATATTTTTATGGCATTATTGACTTCTATGTATTCTTTTTGGGTGTGCAGTATATTACAGTGGTAGCCTCTGTTTGCTGTTTTTGTGCACAAATCCAGCCTAGAAGCACTGATAGAGATGGGAGTGAGATTGAGAGAGAGAGAGAGTGCAATTTTGGGTGTAGTACAAAGCGACTGTGTGCTGCAGCACTGGTGTGTACAACAACTGAAAAGCTAATAGTAGCCAGCCAGTTAGGGTGAGCAGAGCACTAAAAGCATATTGTCCTCTAATAAGTGTAACTTGTGTGTACATCTAAGTGGTGTACCATTTTGTTCCTGTTAAAATCTTAAGGGCTTAGATACTGTGAAAAGTCAGGCAAAACTACAAGCCTACTGAAGTTGTAGACATATACTGTTTTAAGCGTACTGGAGTGCATAGTCCTCCCCTCATAAATGCATACCACATACGGACACCTAAGCGGTGTACCATTTAGTTCCTGTTAAAGTCTTAAGGGCCTAGATACTGTGAAAGTCAAGGCAAAAGTACAAACCTGTTGGTGTTGTAGACAAATACTGTTTTAAGCATACTGGAGCACATAGTCCTCCCCTCATAAGAGCAACCTACCTTCCCGGAGGTAGTGGAACAGGGGTTCCTGGAGTTGGCAGCAGTAGCAGTCAATCGTGTGGACTGTTGGTGGGAAAATCAGCTACTCGGTGGTGTGGCAGTTTTTCATCATCCGGAGGATGTTAACCTGGCCACAGCTGAGCTGTGTGTCATACCTATCTTTTGTCGCTCCAGATGCTTCTGCTCTTCCTACTTCGAGTCAGTCATTCCGTCAGCAATCCATCGACGAAGCCATGTCCAATAGGCAACAGTATGCGCCCACTCATCCAATGACACAGAAGCTTAATGTGCTCCTATCCAAGTTGCTGGTGCTGCAGTTCCTCCCTTTTGAATTGTTGGACTCTGCACCTTTCAGAGAACTGATGGCTTGTGCTGAGCCAGGGTGGAGAGTCCCAAGCAGTCATTTCTTTGTGAAGAAGGCAGTACCAGCCCTGCACAATTTTGTGGAACAGAAAGTGGGCCAGTCCTTGAGCCTATCTGTGTGCACTAAAGTGCATGGCAGCGCCGATGTGTGGAGCTCTAACTACGGTCAGGGACAATACATGTCCTTTATGGCCCACTGAGTAAATGTGGTCCCTGCATAGCCACAACAGCAACTTGGACAGGTCATGCCGCTTTCACCTCCACGCTCTCAGGCCGTTGGTCCTGTGACAGTGTGCGACTCCGCCTCCTCATCTTCCACCATGTCCTCAGCCTCCACTACACGGACAAGTCTCAGTGCCCCTTCAGCATACCATGTGTGCAGGGCAAGGCGGTGTCAGGCCATTCTTCACATGGTTTGCCTTGGTGAAGGGAGTCACACAGGGGAGGAATTACTAAAAGTCATTCATCAAGAAATCGAATCATGGCTTACTCCACGAAAACTGGAAATGGGAACCATGGTTACCGACAACGGGAAGAGCTTCTTGTCTGCGCTGCGACAAGGAATCCAGTGACATGCGCCCGGCAAGGTACACATGTTCAATCTGGTTGTCAATCGGTTCCTGAAGTGTTCCCCCCTCATTTGCAAGATATCCTAACAATGGGAAGGAAACTTTGCATGAACTTCAGCCACTCATACGCAGGAAAGCACACCCTCCTTGAGCTGCAGTGTCAGAACAATATCCCCCAATATTGTCTGATTTGCAAAGTTTCCACACGTTGGAATTCCACCCTCCATATGTTGGACCGACAATACGAACAGAGAAAAGCTATCATCGATTTCTTGATGATCAAAGCAGAAAAGGGGGACTCCCCTGTGTAACACAATGTCAACCAGTGGCAGCTCATATGTGACACCTGTCGTTTGCTAAGGCCTTTTGAGGAAGCCACATTATTAGTCAATTGCCGGATAACGGGATGAATGACATCATTCCACTGCTTCATTTACTACAGCACGTGCTGGAAACGATGGCTGGTTCGGGCACTGGAGATGTGGCGCCTACATTTCACGGCCACATGAGCCCTGTAGGGGCTGAACTGGAGGAGGAAGAGGAGGAGGGGGAGGGGCACAGTGGAGCACTGTTTAGGTTTTGCAAAATGAGTGATTTTTCTAGTCATCTGAGAGGAGAGGAGGAGCAGGAGCAGCTAGAGGAGCTAGAGGGTTATGAGGAAGGCGAGACAGATGACCCAGACACATCGTGGAAGTATGCAGTGGAGATGGAGGCAGGGAATCTCTCCGAGTCACTTGCACAAATGGCACGATGCATGCTTACTTGCTTGTGTAGTGACTGCCAAATTGTCACCATTCTGCAGCTGGACGACTTCTGGCTCTCCACCTTATTGGACCCTCGCTACCGGCACAAAATGGGGGCCTTTCTTTCACCCACTGAGAGGGAGGGCAAACTGACCTACTACAGATACTTCCCGGCCAGTAGTGTGCCATCAGAGCGAGTGTTTAGTGCGGCGGGGGCCATAGTAACCACAAGGAGAACTCGTCTGTCCACAAAAAATGTGGAGAGACTGACCTTTGTGAAGATGAATCAGGCATGGATCAGCCAGGATTTCCAACCACCAATGCCTGATGCATCAGAGTAGATTGGCCATGGTGCCACACAAACACTTCACAAATATGGATAGTGCTAAACATATTTAAGGTGCTGCTCCCCAGTTACAGACATTACTTGGCTTCAGACTACAAGTAAGTAATAAGGATATGCACTAGCTAAAACTGAACTTTTCTTAGGATAAAATGTATGTACCCAAACATTTTTTTAAATCAAACAAAAGGAAAGGTGTGCAAAAAACACCATGTGCCACCTACACCACCAAGTATTGATGTGATGCAAAATGTGGAAGGTAACAATGTAATAGGTGGGGGTAAAAACTTCCCCTGTAAGGCCCTACTCTTACTCCCACACAGGCACCTCTTCCTATTTCCACCTACAAACACTGCCATTTCACAGGGTTTTTAGGTGGAAATAGGGAGAGTTTCCTGTGTGAGTAACCCTTGCTGAGAATAGGGCGAGAGTAGGGATTTACAGGGGAAGTTTTTACCCCAACCTGCTACAATGGACAATATGTTGTTCCAGGAAAGTGTTACTCGTCTTTGAAAGGGCGTCCCCACACAGGAACCTCTCCCTATTTTACAAACACTGCCATTTCACAGGGTTTGTAGGTGGAAATAGGGAGAGGTTCCTGTGTGGGGCCGCCCTTTTTAGAGCGAGTAACACTTGCCAAGAAGGGAATTAATAATGCGAGAGTAGGGCCTCAAAGGGGAAGTTTTTACCCCCACCAGTTACAATGGACCATTCGTTGTTCCCTTCAACCTTTTAGAGGTCTTTGCATCACATCAATACTTGGTGGTTTAGGTGGCACATGGTGTTTTTTGCACACCTTTCCTGTTGTTTGATTTCAATTTTTTTTTCCTTTTGTTTGATTTCAAAAACATACTGGGTACATATATTTTATCCTAAGCATATTATTAAAAGTTAAGTTTTACGTAATGCATATCCTCAATACTTACTTGTGCACACTAACACTTTTTCTTTTGCCTACCTGCCTCAGCTACTATTCCGATCCTGCCACCCGCCTGATGCCACACATCTGATGCAAAGTTCTGCTTATTTAACCCACCTTCCTTACCGGGTACTGGTATTGCCACCCACTGCCCCACTATGTCACCGGGTCACTTTCAGGATTCCTGATTGTCACGATTCGGCTCACAGGTTGTGGATCCACTGTGTCAGCGAGGGATTGGCGTGGACCGTGCTGGTGGACCGGTTCTAAGAGGCTACTGGTTTTCACCAGAGCCCGCCGCAAAGCGGGATGGTCTTGCTGCGGCAGTAGCAACCAGGTCGTATCCACTAGCAACGGCTCAACCTCGCTGACTGCTGAGAAGGCGTGGGACAGAAGGACTAGGCAGAGGCAAGGTCAAACGTAGCAGAAGGTCGGGGCAGGCGGCAAGGTTCGTAGTCAATATGGATAGCAGGAGTTCAGGTAACACAGGCTTGGACAACACTAAACGCTTTCACTGGCACAAGGCAACAAGATCCGGCAAGGGAGTGCAGGGGAGGTGATCAGATATAGCCAGGGAGCAGGTGGAAGCCAATTAAGCTAATTGGGCCAGGCACCAATCATTGGTGCACTGGCCCTTTAAGTCTCAGAGAGCTGGCGCGCGCGCGCCCTAGAGAGCGGAGCCGCGCGCGCCAGCACATGACAGGAGGGGTCCGGGATGGGTAAGTGACCTGGGATGCGATTCGCGAGCGGGCGCGTCCCGCTGTGCGAATCACATCCCCGACGGCCATGTCAGTGCAGCGCTCCCGGTCAGCGGGACTGACCGGGGCGCTGCAGGGAGAGAGACGCCGTGAGCGCTCCGGGGAGGAGCGGGGACCCGGAGCGCTAGGCGTAACACTGATGCTGCTGATGCCACCTTCAGGCTGTCTCATACTGCCACTGTATGTTCTCCTCATGCTGATGCCTGCTCCTGGATGTCTCATTGTGCCACCATATGTTCTCCTCATGTTGCTGCCACCTCCAGGCTGTCTCATTCTGCAACTATATGGTCTCTTCATGCTTCCACCACCTCCAGGCTGTTTCTTTTAGCCACTATATGGTCTCCGCATTCTGCCGCCAACTCCAGGCTGTCATTTAGCCATTATTTGGTCTCCTCATGCTGCCGCCAGCTCCAGGCTGTGTCATTCAGCCACTTTATGGTTTCCTCATGCTGCTGCCATCTCCAGGCTGTGTCAATCAGCCACTATAGGGTCTCCTCATTCTGCCACTAACTCCAGGCTGTTTTATTCAGCCACTATATGGTCTCCTCATGCTTTCGCCAACTCCAGGCTGTGTCATTCAGCCACTATATGGTCTCCTCATGCTGCCGCCAACTCCAGGCTGTGTCAGTCAGCTACTATATGATCTCTTCATGCTGCTGCCAAGTCCAGGCTGTGTCATTCAGCCACTATATGGTCTCCTCATGCTGCCGCCAACTCTAGGTTGTGTCATTTAGCCACTATATGGTCTCCTCATGCTGCCGCCAACTCCACGCTGTGTCATTCAGCCACTATATGGTGGGCTCTTGCTGCCGCCACCTCCAGGCTCTGTCATTCAGGCACTATATGGCCTCCTCATGCTACCACCACCTCCACCCTGTGTCATTCAGTCACTATATGGTCTCCTCATACTGATGCCACCTCCAGGCTCTGTCATTGTGTCGCTCTGCAACAGTGATTCTAATAGAACAAAAGGAGGTTGTCCAGCTCACCGATCAAGGGATATGGAATTAAAACATAACCTTTACTATTGCGGGTTAAACCATGGTATCCAAAAGAAACAAAACAGTGATGGGTGCGTTAAAAACACATCGCCTACGCATTTCGGACCTGAAATCGGTCCTTAGTCATGGCATGATGCCATGACTAAGGACCGAGTTCAGGTCCGAAACATGTAGGCAATGTGTTTTTAATGCACCTATCACTGTTTTATTTCTTTTGGATTCCATGTTTTAACCCGCAATAGTAAAGGTTATGTTTTAATTCCATATCCCTTGATCGGTGAGCTGGACAACCTCCATTTGTTCTACTGCTGCTACGGAATATGGCCCGTCATCTCCGTGCTCCCGACTTCCACTCACCTGCTGAATTTACATGAGTACGCTGACCTGGGGGTGGTGAGCTGAGTTTATCTTTTCTGATTTTTCTAGTGATTCTAATAGCGTGGCCTCTAATCTGCATGTAATACTGAATAACAGTATTATTTCACTAACCCAGCACACACCCAATGCGTGTTACAGCAAGGCAAAGGGTTCAACACCCCTATTGAGGCTGTCTGTAGGCCAGAAATAGCCATTTTTAATACAGATTTGCCGTAAATAAATTCGGACTGAACCAATTTTTTCAGAAAATTCGGCAAATCAGCAGAATCGAATTTTTCAAAAATTCACTCATCTTTAATTATTTTGAATTACTTCTTTAACTTTCAAGAACTCGGAAGGATGAACCCATTTTTTGGCTCACTACACCACCTTCACAGGTAGCATTCCCAAAACATCAGCTTTTAGCTCCAAATGGTGCCGCTTCTCAAGAAGGATACTTACTCCATTTGCTATCTATCTATATATATATATATATATATATATATATATATATATATATATAGGCAAATGGGGTAAGTATCCTTCTTGAGAAAATGGTGGCCCTCCACAAAAAGGATACTTACCCGACTTTGCTCCCTGGACCTTTTTTCCGGAGACTTTCTGCACTCCTGTCTGGCTTGGTTTGGGCCCATGGACGCCCTAGAGTGGCTCGTAGGATCCTGGTCAGGAGGAAGTTAGATGGTGAATTGGGTTTACCTGACTGCCTTTTCTATCACTTGGCCTCGGTCCTGACCAGGGTGTTGGACTGCCATTCCCCTGAATCCTTAAAATTGTGGATTCAGTTGGAAAGGGATGCAGCCTCAAAAGACCCCAAAACAATAAAGTGGAGCCCAGACCCCCCCCCCTAGTGAAAGACCTCGGTTCCTACCCTCCAGTGACAGCCTCCTTGCTTCATGTCAAAAGTACATACCTTCCCCGCTCACATCTATTCACACCTGATGGACCGTTGACCCCCATATTCCACAACTTTCTTTTTACACCTGCTTTTGCTAGATCCTCTTTCCTTGGACTTCAAAAACACGCTGGCCCCACATTTCAAAGCCTCTTGACCTCATCCTCTCTTAAGCCTCTTTCAGAAATAATAGAGGGACCCAAACCAAATTTCATAAACGCATTCCAATATAACCAACTACAACACTTCTATGCGGCTAACAAAGACACCTTGCGGCTGTTTGAAAAACTGTGCACTACTACCTCAGCCTCATTTAGGCCGGTTAGTTCGTGTATAGTTTATTATTGGATACCTTACGACCTGAGCCACCCCCCTTTAGAGGTGCCTGGGAGAGGGAATTGGAGACGGAACTGGATGATGGAGACTGGGCGGTGGCGGTGCGCTGGTGCCATAGATTTTCGATCGCAACTAGAGCCGAGGAAACAAACTACAAATTGTTGTCCAGGTTGGTTCCCTACCCTGTTGGCTAGTTTTTATCCGGGAGTCCCTGACAACTGCTGGAGATGCGGCGATTCGGGTGGTACACTCTCACATATATGGGTGACATGCCCCAGACTAGACCTCTTTTGGTCCCAGGTTCTAGACACGATACACAAGCTCACGAACATTCGCCTTCCCAGGGCTCCTGCTCCATTGCTATTGACGATACTCCCCCCAGGCCTTCCTAAATGGTATGCAAGGTTGGTGAGATTTATGATCCAGGCGGCGCGTACGGTTGTACCGCAGCTTTGTAAATCTACTTCCCCTCCATCAATTACATCTTGGTTCCAGGAAATATCCCATTTACATAAAATGGAGGAATTAGTTGCGGACTCCAGACACCAGGTAGAAAAACACCATCACATTTGGGGTCCCTGGCTTACCTTCACTGGCACTGCTGAATTTAGGTCCATACACTCTGTACCGAATGGCAGTCCTAGCACCTGAGCTATTGGGGTCATCTGACACTGCCGCCACTCTTCTCGGATACGCCTGGGGACCCACTCCGCATGCCTGTCCTGAAGGTCAGTTCGTTCTCATAACACTTGTAGACATAACTCTCTGCACTCTCCCTCTGGTATGGTAACCTTTCTTCCTCTCTCCCTTGTTCCCCTCTTCTCTCTTGTTCCTCATCTCCTCCTCCTCCCCATCCCTCTCGTACTTTCTCTCCCTTTTCCCCCCTTTTCTTTCACCCCCCCCCTTTACCCCCCCCCCCCCCGTACTTATGTGTAACTGTTCCTGAAGTTCATATATTTTATATGCCTATGTTTCGCTGCAGGCCTCGAAAAGGGGATAAGTAGTGGTTAGCTATTGCCTTGTGCAATTCCAGGGATACCGTTATTGATAGCTGTTCTTTTTCCGAACTATAGTAGGAGTCATGATATGGTATATCACCCTGATCACTGTTCTTATTTGTCATGGTCCTCTGCAGGCATACTTCATTTGGGTTGTGTTATGAGGAACTTAACTAATTCATTTGCAAGTCACATTGTATTTCTATGTCATGTTGTTTGTCTATCTTGCCTTATTTTACATCCTTGGATGACTTGTTTATCTTGAAAATTCAATAAAAACTTTATTACAGAAAAAATAAAAAGGATACTTACTCCATTTGCCTATACAGTATATATCTGACAGGTACGCTTTAACTTTGCATTTCAAAAAACTTGCATGAGCCCATTATAGACTGCTATACTACCATTAACATGGAATAGAAATATTTTATCACTGCAGATGTGAAGGAAGAAACTAATATGATGTCTTTTCAAACAAAATATCATTCATTTACTACAAGAACATATATTCATATTATTGGTCTGTATATTAGCACCGTTTATTCATTTACAGTCCATATGTTCAGCGGCACAGGTCGCACAGATGGTATTGATACAGTGTTTGTCATTTGTTTTCTCAAATAAAATAAAATCAGTAAATGGGTCACTTCCTTCCATAAGATCACCTCACTTGGACATGTGTACCTTCTTATTATCATATAGCTAAGCTATACCTTACGATGATCCGATATGAAAATACTTAGGATACGCATAGATGCGGAGCAGATGAAGTCTGAATTCAGCAAAGTGCTCACACCATAGTCAAATGCACCTGAAGAATCATATGTAAACAGTCTCAGGCATATCATTTGCTCTTCTGAGATTTTATCAGCGTGCTACCTCAGCTCCATTATGGCTCATGAATACCAATGTGCTCATCCTGTGTTTGTATGATAAAAAATTACTTTCAAGAGACTAGTACAGTCAAGAATAATAAATAACTTCCGCGAGCCTTCCCTGCCTTACCATAGATTTACTGAGTAATTTTAAATCGTACTAACGCTGACATAATTATATTTATATCCTTGTGATATTCCTTTAAAGACATACAATGCATTCAGAAAGTTTTCAGACCATTTCACTTTTTTCACGTTTTGTTATGTTTAGGCCTAGTATTAAAATAAAAAATAAAAATTTCTTGGTAAGAGATTTGAGCAACAATCCAAGTGTCTGAGCTCCCAAGGTTAACCATTACTGAAGTACTCCACCATTCTGGGCTTTATGATAGAATGGCCAGAAATAAGCTTCTCTTCAGTAAAAGAAACATGAAAACTGTCTGGAAATGGCAAGAAGGCACCTAAAGGACTCACAAATTGTAAGAAACAAGCTTCTGAGCTGCACGCCCCCTCACATAGGCTTGCATTAAGGGGTGGAGCATGATGTCACAAGGGGGTGGGGCCGTGATGTCATGATACTCTGGCCCCTGTATCGTGAGTCATCATGCATGGAGCAAACTTAGCTCCGTGCAGTGATGACTCCAGGTGCTGCAAGAGAGATTGCGGGGGTTCCCATCAGCGGGATCCATGTGATCAGACATCTTATCCCCTATCCTTTAGATAGGGAATAAGTTGTCTAGGGCGGAGTACCCCTTTAAGGGAAAGTGGAATGAAGTACAGGGATATTCTTAAAGAAAACCTGGTCCAGAAGGTTCTAGACCTCAGACTGGGCCGAAGGTTCACCTTCCAACAAGACAATAACCCTAAGCACACAACTAAGACAACACAGAAGTGTTGGGACAACTCTGTGAATGTCCTTGAGTTTCCTAGCCAGAGCCCTGACTACAGACAGTCCACATCCAACATGACAGAGCCTGAGAGGATCTGTAGACAGAATGGTGTTAAAACATGTGGCATAATACCCAAGAAGACCTGAGGCTTTAATTGCTGCTAAAGGGGCTTCAACTAAGTACTGAGTGTGAATATGGGGCTAAGGGGGAATCATTCCGGCATACAGAGTTGTAAATATGAGCCTAAGGGGTCATAAATCAAGCATAGAGGTTGTAAATATGTGGACGAGGCGGTGTGAAACAGGCCCAAGCAGGTGATGCGAATATGAGGCCAAAGGGGTGTGAATAAGGCTCAGGTGGGTGGTGTGAATATGAGGCTAAGGGGGGTGTTAATCAGGCTCACACCCTCCATTGCTGGCATTTACGACCTTTTTTAAAGTAAGATTCACACCCACCTAACTATTTAGACGTGGAGTTAGTAAACCAAGTATCAAAACCCCTATATCTTGAGAATGGAAGATGTAACAATTGAGGCTACAAAAATACAAAGAAAAACTCAATCATGTATATAATGTCATTATAAACAGTGTTTGCCGCAGTTATAATGCAAGTTTTGCCAACATAAGTTCCTTTCTTTACTGGCAAATTCAGTGAGAATTTTGTGGGCGTGGTTTATTCGGTGCACTGATTTACAACGTGCATCTTTTGTGGGACCAGCCACGCCTGACAAGTAAAGATGAGCGAATTTTTTTTAAATTCGATTTGGTCAAATCGCCGAATTTTCCCCCAAAAATTTGTTTTGGTCCGAATTTATTTGTGGCAAATCGCTATTAAAAAGAGCTATTTCTGACCTACAGAGAGCCTCAGTAGGGGGTGAAGAACACTTTGCCTTGCTGTAACACACATAGGGTGTGTTCTGGGTCAGTGAAATAATACTGTTCCTCAGTATGACATGCCGATCAGAGGCGTCACAGAGCGGCAGAATGACAGAGCCTGGAGATGGCATCAGTATGAGGAAACCGTTTAGTGGCTGAATGACACAGCCTGGAGGTGGCATCAGTATGAGGAGACCATTTAGTGGCTGAATGACACAGCCTGGAGCTGGCATCAGCATGAGGAGAACATATGGTGGCAGTATGAGACAGCCTGGAGGTGGCATCAGCAGCATCAGGAGTTCTGAAAGTGACCCGGTGACATAGTGGGGCAGTTGGTGGCAATACCAGTACCCGGTGACAAAGGTGGGTTAAAAAAGGAGAAATTGGCATCAGATGTGTGGCATCAGGTGGGTGGCAAGATCAGAATAGTGGCTGAGGCAGGTAGGCAGAAGAAAATGGTCTCTTTTTTAAAAGTGTTAGTGTGCACAAGTAAGTATTGAGGAAATGCATTAGGTAAAACTTAACTTTAATAATATGCTTAGGATAAAATATATGAACCCCAATAATTTTTTTTTTAATCAAACAAAAGGAAAGGTGTGCAAAAAACACCATGTGCCACCTACACCACCAAGTATTGATGTGATGCAAAGACCTCTAAAGAGTGAAAGGGAACAATGTATGGTTCATTGTAACCGGTGGGGGTAAAAACTTCCCCTGTAAGGCCCTACTCTCGCATTACTAATTCCCATCTTGGCAAGTGTTACTCACCCTAAAAATGGCGGCCCCACACAGGAACCTCTCAATATTTCCACCTACAACACAGCTATTTCTCAGGGTTTTTAGGTGGAAATAGGGAGAGTTTCCTGTGTGGGCCGCCCTTTTTCAGACAACACTTTCCTCGAAAAGGTGGAAGGGAACAATGTATTTCCCATTGTAGCAGGTGAGGGTAAAAACTTCCTCGGTAAGGCCCTACTCTCGCCCTATTAACACCTTAAGGACCCAGCCCATTTTCACCTTAAAGGGGTACTCTGGTGGAAAACATTTTTTTTTAGGACTTTATAAGTCAACTGGTTCCACAAAGTTAAACAGATTTGTAAATTACTTCTATTAAAAAATCTTTACCCTTCCTGTACTTTTTAGCAGCTGTATGCTACTGAGGAAATTCTGTTCTTTTTCTTTTTTGTCTTGTCCATAGTGCTCTCTGCTGACATCTGATGCCCATATCAGGAACTTTTCAGAGCAGCATAGGTTTGCTATGGGGATTTTCTCCTGCATCGGCCAACTGACTACGTAGGATGTCTCTAGTAGATCAGTTTGTCCTCCCTCTCAGTGGGTGTAAAAAAGGCCCCCATTTTTTGCTGATAGCGAGGGTCCAATAAGGTGGAGAGCCACAAGTCATCTGACTGCCCAATGGTAACAATTCGGTGGTGACTACGCAAGCAAGTGAGCATGCATTGTGCCATTTGTGCAAATGACTCAGAGGGAATTGCTACCTCCATCCCCACTGCATACTGCCACGGTGTGTATGGATCCTCTGTCTCTCCTTCCTCATAACCCTCTAGCTCCTCTAGCTGCTCCTGCTAAGTGGGTGTAAAAGGAATGACTAGAAAACCACCCATCTCGCGAAACCTAAACTTCAATTTCTTGATGAATTACTTTTAGCAGTTCCTCCCCTGTGTGACTCCGTTCGCCGAGGTAAACCATGTGAAGAACGACGAGTCACCGGCATGCCCTGCACGCATGGTATGCTGGAGGAGCACTGAGACTTGTCCGTGTAGTGGAGGCTGAGGAGATGGTGGAGGAAGAGGAGGCTGAGTCGCACACCGTCACAGGACCAACGGCCTGAGAGCATGGAGGAGGAAGCGGCATTACCTGTCCAAGTTGCTGTTGTGGCTGTGCAGGAACCACATTCACCAAGTGGGCCGTAAAGGACATGTGTTGTCCCTGACCATAGTTACAGCTCCACACATCGGTGCTGCCATGCACTTTGGTACACACGGATAGGCTCAAGGACTAGCCCACCTTCTGTTCCACAAAATTGTGCAGGGCTGGTACTGCCTTCTTTGCAAAGAAATTATGGCTTGGGACTCTTCACCTCGGCTTGGCACAAGCCATCAGTTCTCTGAAAAGGTGCAGATTCCACCACTTGAAGGGACTGCAAGGGAGAGACTGCAGCATCAGCAACCACGACAGGAGCACAGTCAGCTTCTGCGCCGTTGGATGAGTGGGCGCATACTGTTGTCTCTTAGACATGGCTTCGCCGATGGATTGCTGGGGGAATTACAGACTCGAAGTAGGAGGAGTAGTAGCATCTGGAGCGACAGAAGATGGGTATGACACAAAGCTCTCTTTGGCTGAGGTGGTGGAGCTTTGGCTGGCTGAAACAAGGAGGGGTGTGCCACTCGGTGATGCAGCAGGCTGGACCAACACATCGGAGCCACAGTTCTTCCAGGCCGCTTTAAGGTGATGCGACATATGTTGATGCAGGGTCGGGGTGCCAACATTGGGACCCTGGCCACGCTTCACCTTCTGCCGACACATCTTGCATGTGAGCAGGTTAACATCCTCCGGATGGTCGACGAAAAACTGCCACACCGCCGAGTAGCTGATTTTCCCACCAACAGTCCGCACTAATTGACTGCTACTGCTATCGACTCCAGTAACCCCTGTTCCACTACCTCCCGGAAAGGTAGGCTGCCGCGAAGCAGGTTATCTACCCCGGGCACGTTTGGCTCCAGACTTTCCACTTCTTTCACCATGCTGACTGCCAACCATGCTACCATCTTGCTGGCTCAGCTGCTGCCTCACGGGCACCCTGCAACCCTCTTCTCCTGATGATGATGAAGCACCTTCTGTACCCAGCTCCCAAGTGCGATCAGCTTCATCATTATCGAGTTGCGTCTGCACGTCACTGAAGTCCTCCTCAGGTTCCTCAACAGTGTCTGCTTCAAGAGCCTGAACGCTCGCAGCACCACCTCCCATGCCACTTTCCTCATCACTACTTGCCCGCATAGCGGAGGAAGCGGTGGATGTCTAATCCACTTCTTAGCTGAAAAGTAGCTGCTGAGTGTCCTATATTAAATCGTCCTCACTAAATAGTGGAGCTGAACCCACAGCATAAGATACTTCTGTGGGGGAGGGAATAGCATAGGACAGAGGCAATGGAAGGACAGGGACTGCTCCGGGCCATGCCAACTGAGGGTTGTGTCTGAGGACCCACTGACTGTTGACTGGGGGTGTCAACGTGTTAACCAATCGATGATGGCAGATGGATTGCTGTTCGAGACTCGACCGGTATCTGATACCGGGTGCTTAGGCCTCTCACTGCAACTCCTACTGCCACTCGCCCCTAGTATGCTGTGACCTCTGTGCACGTCCTGGCACTTCTCTGCCTGACATACTTAGTGCGTATATGAGGGGACTACAATACGCTCCACTATACTTAAAACAGTATTTGTCTACAACACAGCAGGTGTGTACTTTTGCCATGCCTGTCACAGTATCTAGGTCCTTAAGACTTTAACAGGAACAAATGGTACACCCCTTAGATGTAAGTATGTGGTAAGCACTTATGAAGGGAGGACAACGCGCTCCACTACGCTTAAAACAGTATTTGTCTACAACACCAGCAGGTGTGTTCTTTTGGCTGGCCTTTCACAGTATCTAGGCCCTAAAGACTTTAACAGGAACAAAATGGATACACCACTTAGATGTACGTATGTGGCATGCACTTATGAGGGGAGGACAATGCGCTCCAGTATGCTTAAAAGAGTATTTGTCTACAACACCAGCAGGTGTGTACTTTTGCCTGGCCTTTCACAGTATCTAGGCCTTTAAGACTTTAACCAGAACAAAATAGTACACAATTTAGATGTACGAATGTGGTGTGTACTTATGAGGGGAGGACAATGCACTCCAGTGTGCTAAAAACAGTATTTGTGTACAACACCAGCAGGTATGTACCTTTAGCTGGCCTTTCACAGTATCTAGGCCCTTAAGACTTTAACAGGAACAAAATCGTACACCAATTAGATGTATGCACAGGTTACACTTAATGGAGGACAATATGCTCTTAGTGCTCTGCTCACCCTAACTGGCTGGCTACTATTATCTTTTCAGTTGTTTTACACACCATTGCTGGAGCACACAGTCACTGTGTACTACACCCAAAATTGCACTTTCTCTCTCAATCTCACTCCCTTACATATGAGTGCTTATAGGCTGGATTTGGACTTGAGGTAAATTGCTGCTGTAAGAAAGCTTTTCTGTGCAACACACACTGCTCTCTGTCCCTCTCTCTCTGCAATGGAACGCTGGTGTGACTGGGAGGTGAAATGCTGCTGTAAAAAGGCTTTTCTCTGCAACCCACACTGCTCTCGGTCCCCCTCTCTCTGCAATAAAAGACTGAAGTGACTGGCCGCAATATGGCTGCCGTTACTGATAGGCTGCATCCTGCATGTGATTCAAGGTTTCATCCCGCCTACCCTTGTTCCTGCCTTCCCAGGATTCCTTGCCCCATGTCCTCACATGTGGATCCACCATTTTAGAAGCCCTGGAGCCTGGACTGCACTAAATGGAGTTTAATGAAGCGATGGCAGCAATATTCGCATTCGTTGCAAATCAAGTTTTTCCTGAAATTCTTAAGGAATTCAAATTCGTCAGATTCAATTCACTCATCCCCACTGATAAGTGTGCTCCTTATTAGCTCTGTAAAAGTTAGCCAGCATTTATTAAAAAACACAGGCATCTTCATAAATACGGACCAGCTTCCCCATGCACACGTTAATAAAAGTTGTACAGTTAATAAATTACCCCCATAGTGTTTTTTTTTATTTTTATAATTAACATAGGTCCTCTTTAAAGAGGTACTCCGGCGCTTAGACATCTTATCCCCTATCCAACGGATAGGGGATAAGATGCCTGATCGCTGGGGTCCCGCCGCAGGGGACCCCCGTGATCTTGCGCGCCGTACCCCATTTAAAATCAGTCCCCGGAGCGCGTTCGCTCCGTGTCTGATTACTGTCAATCACGGGGACAGAGCATAGTGATGTCACGGCTCCACCCGAGTGTGACCTCACGTTCCGCCCCCTCAATGCAAGCCTATGGAGGGGACGTGACAGCTGTCACATCCCCTCCCATAGGCTTGCATTGAGGGGGGCAGAGCGTGATGTCACACGGGGCGGAGCCTTGATGTCACAACGCTTCGGCTCTGTGATGGACAGTAATCAGACCCAGAGCGAACATGCTCCTGGGACTGATTTTAAACGCGGTGCGGCGCGCAAGATCACGGGGGTCCCCAGCGGCGGGACCCCCACGATCAGACATTTTATCCCCTATCCTTTGGATAGGGGATAAGATGTCTAAGCGTCGGAGAACCTCTTTAAGTGTGCTTTTACTGAAACTCAATTGCATTAGGTTTTCCCACACTGAATTGAGGACGTGTTAAGAATATATGCTATAATTTTTAGATTTTGGTGGTTCCCCACAAAATACTAGAATTAAAAAGCAACTCTGCTTTACACTGCATACCTAGTGTAAAATACGACTACCAACACAATGCCATTTTCCTGCATAGAGTTTTGTTGCAGTACCCATAATAGGAACAAGTGTAGCTATGTAACAAATGAGGCAACAAAGCTGGGACCACTTGCACTCCTATTAGCCACCAATGTTTATCATTAAAAAAATTTCGATAATGTAGATAATACAATTATATGTATATTTTTAAGATTCATTGGTTAGAAAAATCGTGCACATTTTTGGAGGAAAATTTTTTCTATACTTCTTACCACCAGGGGCCCCTTTACTGTCCAGAACATTGTCTTGTCCCTGCAGCTATTCCCTGTCTGTACTTAGACAAAATACAGGAAATGTGAGCCTGTTCTGTGAGCTGGGGCATGTTATAGAGCCTCAGTGCACAGTGCAGCCAGTTGTCAACTCTGAGGAGTGAGGGAGTAAGTTTTTCCATGAAATGTTTGGGCAAGTGTCATGCCTGCCCAAGTGAGTGCCCCCTCCTACTCAGTGAACTGCATGCAGTGTGAGCAATACAAACAAGGAATTAGGAGACATAAAAGGATGAAAACTAGGATTTAAGAACACAAACAGGATCTGCACCAGTTGAATAGTAAGCCTGGAGCTTACCCTTTTTTATGTTATGACAGGTAAATGGCCTGGAACTTTTCCCACTGTCAGCATAAGGCCAATCCAAGCAATTGAAAGAGACTGGCTTTTAGAGATACACTGCAAATAGTTAGTCAGTGCATCCCTACAACTTAGGGTCACAAATCCTTAAAAAAGGGGTACTCTGCCCCAGATATCTTATGCCCTATCCAAACGATAGGCGATAAGATGTCTGATCACAGGTTTTACATTTTTACATCTCTACAACCTATATTATGTTGATTTAAAATAATTGTGAAGGTCTCAAGTGAGCCTAAGGTTTTTCTTAAGTGGTAAAATAGCATAATTCCTGAAGTTGATATGTATTATAATAATAAAAACAAATTATAATAGACAGATACGAAAAACAAAACTACTTCCAGTCATGCTATCATAAAACATCTTTAATAATGTTTTTCTATCCATGGAACCGGATATACAATGGGTACATTTTTCCTATTTATTACTTTACTATAAATGGCAGATTTCAGAGCTATTTCATCCTGACCTCTTGCCATCATTGTTCAATGATCTTCTTCAAGCAAACCACAGTACTGACAGATAAGCCACAGACAGAGGAAAATACATTTCTCCACTGTTACTAACCACTGTCATACTATATCCCATCAAATAGGTTTGTAATGATTTTTCTACAACTGTTAGTTTTTTCCCCCCAATATGTTACCCTTCCAATATGTTAGTTCTAACATTAGAATCATCTAACAGCATGAAATAAATCACAGAAACCATTTTTGAAACAATGAGAGCCCTCTCGTACGTCCTATTACATTTAAAGGGGTACTCCGGTGGAAAAAGATTTTTTCATATCAACTGGCTCCAGAACGTTAAACAGATTTGTAAATTGTAATCCTTCCAGTACTTATCAGCTGCTGTTTACAACAGAGGAAGTTGAGTCTTTCATTTTTGTTTGACCACAGTGCTCTCTGCTGACACCTCTGTCCATGTCAAGAACTGTCCTGAGAAGAAGAGGTTTGCTATGGGGATTTATTCCTGCTCTGGACAGTTCCTGACATGGACAGGGGTGTCAGCAGAGAGCATTGTGGTCAGACTGAAAATAACTACACACCTTCCTCTGTCCTATACAGCTGATATGTCCTGGAAGGATTAAGATTTTTCTATAGAAGTCATTTACAAATGTGTATAACTTTCTGGCACCAGTTGATTTGTAAAAAAAATAAAATAGTTTTCCACCGGAGTACCCCTTTAATGAAGTCTTGCCAATTCTGGGTAATTTTCTCTGTTGCTATAAAGAGAACCAACAGAATTCCAAAACCTTAAGAAGTCTTAGTTTGGGCTTTGTGTTTTGTTTAACTTTTGAGAAACATATAATAAAGTTAATATACTGTAGTTAATGTCAAGGGTTTTTGCTGTTGTATGTTATTTAGTTCTGGTTTGCTTTTCAATTGCCCCGCCATTCATTGTAATTTTAAGATCTTTAAATGTAGTTGGAGTTTAATTATATTATTGTGGAGATAGAAGTGTGAGTTGGATAGCAGTATAGCATTTTTTTTGGGTCTGTGCATGAATCATCCATCCGTATAAAAATATCATCCTCACATTATACAGCAAGGGCATATTGCTGCATATGCTGTCATTTTAAGAATTGTTGGGCTTTGAAGCAGAGCTCCCAGCCACAAACTTGAATAGAGCTTTGCCCCAGTTCTGTGCACAGAAGGTGGCAGAAAAATCAGTAAAGAGGCAAAGAGGGGCATTTACTATTTGTGGTGTTTTGGTACGACAAAGCGCACATGTTCTGCAGGATTTTCAGTGTCTGTCAGCTGGTCTAAATTTACTATGAGTCATAGGCCTCGTAATGAAATTAGAGGGGTATTCCAGGATTTTTTTTTATTTGACTATGCTACAGGGGCTGCAAAGTTAGTGTAGTTCATAATATAGTGTCTGTACCTGTGTGTGACGGTGGTCTCACAATTCTTCTGTGATTTTCGCCCCAATATTTATTTTTAACAGCATACAAAATTACTCAGGTCTCGGGTTTTTACGACATGACATCACTAGTCAGGTGCTAACAGGGAGCCTGTCTGTTTCAATGGGTGGGAGAAAGATCACTTTGCAACAGCTGGAGGCACCCTGGTTAGAAAACACTGGTCTTTTGAATGGAATGCAACTTATTTGTGTTTCAATGGGTGGGGTGGCTGATGTGTGGGAGAAAGGAAAGTGACCTCAAACTTACAAGCATGGAATAATGGGATGTGTGTAGTTTGAGAACGAAATTATGGTAATCTCACAACATAGCCATTTAGCCCCAAGACAAGCACAGAACCTTCCTAAGCATGTCCATTACTGTCTGACAGGTAAGTACTAAAATCACCTAATGGTGGATAGCCCCTTTAAAATGCACCTGTCATCACCAAAAACTTTTTATAAGATGTAGATAATACAAGTATATGTATATTTGTAATTTACATTGGTTAAAAAAAATTGTGTATTTATGGGTGAAAAAATGCTGTCCCTGCAGCTATTGCCTGTGATGAGTCCAAACACAGGAAGTAAGGACAGGACATGCAAGTGAAAAGCAAGCAACATTTGTAAGATATTTTGGTCGTTTGATAGAAAGTGACTATGGGAAAGAGACTTTAGAAACTGGAGATTGTGCTAAACCATCAGCCTCATGTTTGGAAACCACTACAGAACTAATGACTCCATCCAGTGAAAACATGTGATCAACTCACATAATGAAGTTGCTGATTAATCATTCTTGTAAAGTAGTTGTCCAGAGAAGGAAACAACCTGTGTATGGTGGTAAAAAGCATTGTAAAGCAACTTACTAATATAATGGTATTGCACAGCCATACTGCACAGATTTTTTTATATTAGTTATGCTCTCTTACTTGAAGTTTTGACACCACATCACACTGAGCTCTGGTCCCCTCTCCCCTCTTGTCTGAGGACCAGACCATTGATGTGAAGATGGGGAGCTCATATTGCTGCTCATTAGAATTTAAGGAAGCAGGAAGCTTTTCTCAGTCACAGTAGTTTCTGCCAGAACAGGCTCACTACTCTTATCTGAGAAAAGCTTCCTATTGTTTTCAAATCTAATGAGCAGTAATCTGAGCTCCCCTTCTTTCATCAATGATCTTTTCTTAAGCAGAGAGGATGGGAGGGGGGATGTGAGCATTGCTTTCAGAGAGTGAAAGATAAGTGGAAGAAGGGACATGCTTTAAAATCAGTAATGTATATTTCAACTGTCTATAATTAAAATTCTATTGGCTTCTGAGCTGGTATGCCTACATAGTGCTGAGCTGCCCCTTTCTCCACCCATACATTTAACTAGACTTTTCTGTGACTCTTTAGGCCTCTACATTTGATTTAGTTGCTTTGACATTGACTTACAAGCTGGAGTATGACAGATAAGTTTAGTAGAACATCCGTTGTTAGGTATTACAATTTCTAGGGAGGAAAAAGGTTTTGTGGCATAGTCTTGGTAATGACATGTTAGTGTAGACAAGACTAATAAAAACGATATTCCTGTTGCAAGTTGCCTTTCTTTTTTAAAAAATATTTTCAGCCCACTGGCAGTGATCATAGTTTCTGCGTATATGATGATAAATAAGTTGAGGCACGGAAAAAAGACTGTAATCAAACTTGGGAAAGGGATTTTGAGAGTGGACTACTGTAGTGTAAAAATGTCAATGGAACAGCCTTTCTCAATATATTACACAGATGAATGAACATTTTTGGTCTGAAAAGTGGAATTCCAGACAGCGGTAATCTTCATGCAAGCTTTTCTGTGCACTTTACAATTCTCAAAAATGTGTAATTTTAAAACCTTAAAACAGAAAACAGATTATTGTCTTTCTCTCTTTTTATTACCTGAAAACACAAATTAGTAACAAGCCAATACACTTCACCAACCTAGGTATAGTTGTGCTCGCGTATATAAAGCCTGAAAAGACTAAGAACTAAGCTTGAATGCACAAAATGCAATATCAGAAGAATTTATAAGAAATGTGCCTTGTCTATAGCATGTGCAGACAGGTTAAAGGGGTACTCCACTGGAAAACATTTTTTTTAAATCAACTGGTGCCAGAAAGTTAAACAGATGTGTAAATTACTTCTATTAAAAAATCTTAATCCTTCCAGTACTGATCAGCTGCTGTATGCTCCACAGGAAGTTATTTTCTTTTTAAATTTCCTCTCTGACCACAGTGCTCTCTGCTGACACCTCTGTCCATGTCAGGAACTGGTCGGAGCAGGATAGGTTTGCTATGGGGATTTACTCCTTCTCTGGACAGTTCTTAAAATGGACAGATGTGTCAGCAGAGAGACTGTGGTCAAAAAGAAAGGAAATTAAAAAAGAAAATAACTTCCTGTGGAGCATACAGCAGCTGATAAGTACTGGCAGGATTAAGATTCTTTAATAGAAGTAATTTACAAATCTTTTTAACTTTCTGGCACCAGTTGATTTAAAAAAAAAATGTTTTCCAGTGGAGTACCCCTTAAACGTTTTGTCCTTGTCTAAGGAATAACACAACTCGTCAGTTGAATTCCCGTCACATCTTTTATACTTAAACTGGTGACCCAATGCAGAAGCTATTAAGAAGCTTATGCCAGACATACTCTTTTTTAGCTTTATATCCATAAAAAAAAACATTTATACAGTGCCCAAGTGTAAGAGAGTCATGAGCTGGGGTCTGCTATGTCCCAGGACCGCAACACCGCTCTCGGCTTCTAAGACTCACTGCAGTAGGCAGGACACACACGGAGGTAATGGATCTGCTGGACCTGTGTGGAAGTTGTCGCGGGCCGTGCCAGGGAGCTGAGTCTAAGGGGCTGCTGGTTTTCACCAGAGCCCGCCGCAAAGCGAGATGGTCTTGCTGTGGCAGGCGGCACCTAGGCGGCTGAGGTGATGAGAGGCACAAGAAGTATTCTGCAAGAAGTCTGGATGGCAGGAGGTCAGGGCTGGCGGCAGAGGTGTGTGGTCAGAAAACATAGCAGGAGGTCAATTGGCAGGTGGCACTGGAGCAGGGTCAGGACACAGAGCAGAGTGTCTGGACATGGGAGAGCAAACACAGAATAAGCTTTCTCTGTGGCACAAGGCTAACAAAGATCCAGCAGGGGTATGTGGGAGGTGCAGGTACTTATAAAAAAAGGTGCAGGTGCAAGACATACCTACGAGCTCCGGCAAGCGCGCTCCCTCAGAGGCGAAGTCTTGCGCACCGGCGCTAAGGGAGGATGGAGAGGGCAGGAGAAAATGGAGGGGAGTGACGGGCTGGGATTAGCATGCGGGCACATTCCATGGAGCGAATCCTAGCCCCACCAGCTGGAGAGGCAAGAGAAGGGGAGTGCTCATGGCAAGCATGTCTGGCTGGATGTGACACGGCTGACTGCTACTTCTGATGACTAACACACAGGGCTCACCTGCCTGCACATGTGCCATCAATGTGTTTTCTGATGCATGCTTGGGTGAGCATGCACCATGATAAACATTTATTACACATGTGTGGGCTGACCACACAGGGCCGTCAAGAGCGGGCATAAAGTCAGCTAAGAGAGGTAATGCAGCCCCAGGCCATGCCTCTATCATACTCTAGGAATACTAGAGAAAAACTTTTTAATGAATATAAAGCCACTAAAACTACAAAGGAAGGTATAGACATGATAGAAAGGTAGACATGATATATGCACTCTAAAGCGTTACTATAAATTGAAAAACTTAAAATGTCATGCAGATATGTCCAAAGTTGTGATCTGTGAGGGTTTCAGTGCTGAGACCCCTGCCTGTCTCTGGAAATAGCCAGTAGAAACCACTGTGTCTTTTTTTTTAATGATTTGGGGTACATACAAATTCTTTATCATTCTTTATTCCCTATTTTGGTAGACAGGGTGACCAAAAAATCCTCTAGGTTGCCATTTAGTATTTTTTACTGTGGTCATCATGTGGGATAAATGATGTCTTATTTTACTGTATGGGTTATTACAGATGTTATTATATGTGACTTAATTTGCTACCATACATAGCAGACCTGGAGGTCCTTGCTGGGTCCCTGGTTGTAATAGATATCTATCAGCACCCATAATATAATTGTGTTACTGCTGATAGTGTGACAGAGGAAACCCAATCTCTTTGTCTAACCACTCAGATGCTGTGGCAAGCATTTACTGTAGCATACAAGGGGCTAAAAGTTATTTCCAATTCAAACTTTTAGAGCAGGGTGTAGGCTTTATAACACAAATAGAACACACAAATGGTGCTGTACGCTCAGCTACTGTACCGTGCCATCAATACAATTCACTATTATGGTGGCTCATGTTAAAAGCATAGCTATGGTACAGATTAAGCCAGCGTGATCTTGATCCTTGGTGCATTAAGACATTGTACTGTACTCCTGAAGTTGAGATAAAGTATACTAATGTGTTTCATAAATCTAACTTTAAGGGCCCTAGGGGGCTGTAAAGGTACTTATGTAGTAGCTGGCTAATATAAGTTCTTCTGATAACCAATCTAACCAAATACTTTTCTGTATTCGTTATTAGGGCCCATGAGATCATAAAGTGGTGTCCTATGATTGTGTCCATCTTTAATGGGCAAAAATGTTGAGGGGCTGTTATTCTGTTGGTCTTGGCTTTGTCCTGTATTACAAAATCAGCGATTAACTTGAATCACTAGCATGTAATACTACAGGGAAAATGTAAGGCTAGCCCTTTAACAGATGTCATCCAAAGCATATTGATACAGTTAGTAATATTTTTTATTAGATATAACACACAAACAAAGTACAAGATGCATAGCAATTTTTCAACTTAGTTTCTGTACATGATGTACATCAGTGATATATATTAAAGCTAATAAAAATACCATTAATTGTTTCAATACCTTTTGAGTGCTTTTTCGATTTTTTTGACTACAAAATTAGGACTTTTGGTATAAGGTTCCTATGAGAATGCACCAGTAGACCGGGGAAACATGCTGTTGTCCACCCCTAAAGTGTTTAAAGAAAAGATAACACATGATCTATTAAGTTATTAAAAGAAATCTGTCACCAGTGTCACCTGCACTAACCTGTCCCAACAGGTAGTGAAGGTGACACTGATGACAACGGTACTTACCTTGTCCCAGTCCGTGGCAGGAATCTCCTGTAATATTCTCTGGCATATTCGCTCCAGGCACCGATTTGGGGCATGGCCGTAGCTTAGTGACGTCACCGCTGCTGCTCTCTGCTGGGTCCCGGGTCCTGGGAACAGCAGTGGTGACGTCATTAACCACTTAATGACTCAGGGCATACCTGTACATTACAAGTAATACATTGTAAACAATAATACAGCTGATACATAACCTATAGTGAGGCAAATACCCGCATTAAATTCATTGACATTCAGAATGTCAGTGAGATATATTGTGTAAGGGGAGAAATTCACCAGGGTGCCTGCAGTAGATTTACCATAATTCTTATAGGCAATCTTTTCATTTGATAGCACCATATTATCTATAGGTCTCTACTGTGATACTGTAGGAGGCATTCTATCTATCTTCTCCTGCACTACAATTTTACAATGAACAAATAATCTTCTTGCATAGTGAGACCAATCTTCCTATCCAAAACATCCTAGCAAGCAGGTTTCTTTGTTATTATGCTCTGCATGGTATTTAATGCTCTATTATCTGTGAACTGATATATTGTATAGATATACATTTTTGTGTCTGCAAAATATGAGAAACCATATCTAGCACTGTTCATTATTATCCTCAACAATATGGCTGACATTTATCATTGTCTTTAGACTTTTTTGTGTCTACAAAAGGCACAAAAAAGGCACAAGCAAGGTTTATTTGCGCCTTTTGGTTTACACATTTCTGCTGATTTTGAGTTGTAAGTGGATTACAACTCAAAATTTTGGCAATACACATGATATGGAAGGGTTTTATGAGCTGCCCCTTTGTGTGAAAAGGCGCAAAAAAAGGCGCAAAGCCACTGTAAAGTCTCTAAAACTACACCAGCCCAGACTTAGCTTAGCTTTTTTGGTGTGTGTGAGAGATTTTAGAAAATGTGACCTGCACAGAATGTATCAAATGCTCTGTGACCATTTAATAAATTTTGTGCTCCTATACATTACCAGCACACAAAAAAAAAGGTGTAGAAAAATGCTTCACTTACACCTACAATGATAAATGCTTCACTTACACCTACAATGATAAATGCCGGCCTGTATCTTTATCTAATATTGCAGATCCTAGTTGGCCATGGTTATTAAATAGTAAATATGAATGTGGCTATGTAATCGTAAAGCCGGTTTTGTTATCAGCTGCTGGATTTCACAAAGTGCTCGTCTCAGTATGCATCAGCTTTTTGTGAACCAGTTTGATACACGAAGCAGCAGTCAGATATCCTTTTAGGTTTTCTCCAAGCTGCTTGTGCGGTCTGTGATGGTGTGTCAATCTGTTCACCTTCCAGATCAATGATATCAAATTCAGAGCACTTCCGACACAGCACGGCGTTCTGCCTGTGATGTCACCTTGTCCCTTGCTAAGTTTAATTACCTGGAAATTATAGAACCGCTGCAATGTTTTTTTTCACTTGAACTACAGAATATGTTATGAAGGTCTGTGATGCAGAAACAAAACAGGCTTTTTGCCCTTGATATCCTGAAATATTATAATTGTCTGTTCCAATTCTATTAGAGGCATTAAAAATATATAATTTCCCGCTTTAGTTTGTAGTAAGAACGGATTTAATAGGTGTGCACACTGTTTATCCCCTTTTGTAAACAGTGGAATGAGTCATACTGTACATGTCTTTGAGATTTGTCTTCATGAATTTATGCATCACTTTGATGAATACTGTTTGAACTGGGTTATATTTGCTCAAGGCATCCACTTTTAAAGGAAGTTTGTTTTACAGAACTGACAGCCTTCTATTTATTTATTTATTTATTTAGTTTATTTATTTATTTATTTGATTAGTGCACCAAATGACTCTCTGCACACCTTAAATCTTTATTGAACATTTTGTTTTTACATATATTAAGAATGTCTTTTTTAGTAATATGGGGGAATCTTCAAAGACTTGTGTTATTAGGGCTCTTTATTTTGCACCTCAAAGAGTGTTCACTGCATCTCATTTTCAGAAGTATGTTTGGTCTTTTGAAAATTAGAAAAAGCACAAATAGCGAATCATTTAATTTAAGCTACCATATTTTTCGCTGTATAAGACGCACTTTTTCTTCCCCAAAACTGGGAGGGAAAAGTTGGTGCATTTTATATGGCAAATACACATTAAAACCGTGTCCTATGGCGGCGGTCCCTGCGGCCATCAACGGCCGGGACCCGCAGCTAATACAGGACATCACCAATCGCGGTGATGTCCTGTTTTAACCCTTCAGACACGGAGATCAAAGCTGACCGCCGTGTCTGAAGCGAAAGTGACACTAACCCGGCTGCTCAATCGGCTGTCCGCCGCAGTGAAAATCGCGGCGTCCCCAACAGCTTACAGGACACCAGGAGGGACCTTACCTGCCTCCTCGGTGTCTGCTCCGTGCCGGGATCCCCTGCATGGCCGGCACTCTCCTTCATCGTCATCATGTCATTGCGTCCAGTCATCCAATAGGAGCGGCGTGCGTAGCGACGTGATGGCGGTGACGGAGAGCGAGGATACCCAGCAGCAGAGACATTGCAGAGACACTGCATGCTATCTTAATTGAATTGAAAAGATAGATTGTGGCTGCAGTCCACAATCTATAGTGTGAGACAATTAAAAATCTAACACATTGCCCGCCCGACCGACGTTTCGCCACAGGCTGTGGCTTTATCAAGGGCTAAGAGGCAAATGGCGTGCAAACAAGCCTTGCAGGGGTTTATATAACCTCCTGTCTCTGAAACATGTCACTTCCTGTATAATCATGACATCTAATTGGTCACAATCCCATGCAAACTATTGATTGATCGCTTCCTGGCCAATAGAATTTAGACCAGGATGCATCTTGCTATATTCACTTGATTGACAGCATTCTTGACCAACCAGCAGAATCCATTCATACTTCTAAACTCCTTATTGGTGCCGGAAGTGTCCACGTATGTGCGCCATTACTCCTGCGCTAACTGATAGACTCCCAAACATCCGATTCGGGCACATGCGCAGTCCGGATGCGCAAAGGGACGTGCGCGAGTACTTAGTCAGTTGCAGCCACTAAACCGAGGAGCTGCGCGAAAACATATGCGCCGGCACTTCGCCGATTTCTGCCTTCATTACATTATGGTTCGCACATAACTATAGTTATAAAGACTGTGATGCACAATTCAACCACTATATGTTATCGCACGACTGCGCAGCAAGAGCACCACTAACCCAATTCGAGATTACTAATAGTAGTTACCGCCTGGCAACATTAGGGGACAGTGATATATTTGCATGTGTGTATTTATCAATTGCACTGCATTATTAGTTTCTATGTACCAGATAAACCTTAATAGTTTTATACGTGCAATAGATTAATAGCGTCAGGGACACCCCAGGGATGCGGCAACAGCGATGGAGGGCCACATCCAGGGCAGCGGTGACGGGTCTGGAGCGGCGGGGACACGTGAGTATTACCTCCTATACCAGTGGTCTTCAACCTGCGGACCTCCAGATGTTGCAAAACTACAAGTCCTGGCATGTCCGGACAGCCAACGGCTGTCCGGGCTTGCTTGGAGTTGTAGCTTTGCAACATCTGGAGGTCCACAGGTTGAAGGTTCAGAATTTTTTTCTCTCTAGATTTTCACCCTTTAAAATTGCGTCTTATATGCCGGAGTGTCTTATGTGGCGAAAAATATGGTATACTTGGTATCAGCTGTGACACTTTGTGCACCAGAAAGTGGTGCTAAACCTTTGAAAATAGGGTGCTAATAGCACAAAAAGCCTAACCACACCTTAACCATGCCCCTTTTTATTTAAAAAAAATAGCTGACAGGCCAGTAAATCTGGTGCTAAATATTTGATTATGCGTTAATAGTGTGCACCACATTTTAAGCAAATGTGGCAAAGCTAAAGCAAAAAAAGTGGTACTAAATTCTTTGAATATCCCCATCCCCCATACCCCACCCCCCACCCATTTTGTTTAATTTTGTAGTCAATTTGAGATAAGGTGGCAAAGTGCAGCTTTTTGTTGTACTTTGGAGTAAGCAAAGGAGACACTGAACGTAACTGTGGCACACAAGGGGTTGAAAGGGAAGAAAGGTGTGGTATGAATATTAATTCCGATCCTGACACAGAGAGTATGTCTTTCAACTGGGATTTGATCTTTAGCAGAACAAAGTCTCATTCTTACTACAATATCTGACAAAAGCCTGTCTGTGCTTTTGAGAGAACAGATGACCCACAAAAGGTGAATAAGAAAAGTGCACACTAAATGTGACATTTAAGAAAGTAACTTAAAAAGAAAATGTAAAAGAAAAAATAATGCATAATGTAATAGCTTAAAAATCATATACATATGTATCAAAATGTACATGTAGTTTTTAAATATGAATTGTGTTTATGTCTCAAAGTGCAAACTGTACAGGAAAAAATAATAGGACAGGACACTAGTATAATGGCGATCACAATATTTATGAAGCACCCTGACACTGATTCATTTTTTTATTGGCGTCATTAAATATGGGGCATGTTTTACAAACTATAAACTGTATAAATGGATTGTTGCTACTTTTTGCCCAAAAAAGTACAAGTAGCATAGGCTTAGTACTAGAGCAGCGCTGTGTTGCCCAGACACCATCAAAGAATACACCATGTTATATTCCCAATGTATATTACACAGTGCAATTTCACAAATCATTTGGTGGGATAGAAAATACGGACAGATAATAAGACTGCAGGATCAGACTTTACAAAGTATATTTTTAGTCTATTACTACAAAGACACAAAAGTCTGCATAGAACAAATGGAGACTTAAAACTAAATCCAAAAACGAAACGATGACCCAGCACAATTGCAATAAAAACTCCGTTTTATTTGGGATTCAGAAGACAACACGGGATACACATAAAGGTGGTCACATCAGATGCGTTTCAAGCGCATGCACGCTCTTCCTCTGTGATGACAGAGGAAGAGCACGCATGCGCTCAAAACGCGTCTGTATTACCACCTTCATGTGTATACCGTGTTGTCTTCTGAATCCCAAATAAAGCTGACTAACTAACACAAGCTGGAGGGCACTGCTGTGGAGAAAGACCAATTGTGTCAGCATGCACTGTGGAGGCTACCGATCTGTCACTGTAACAACTCAGAGTACTGATGCCTGTGGGTCCAGAGGTGCTGGTAACCAAAAAACCCGAAGTCACTAAATAGCATACATAAGAAGACAAAAAGGTACCCGCACTCACCGTGAGGAAACAGCAGACCAACTTCTATGGCATCTCGAACAGATCCGACTTCAGGCTGACTGCAGGGCGCTCAGAGTGGAGGCAACTGCTGGCAAAGTTTTGCGCAAATCGCACTTCTTCCGGCCTCATACGAGGCCGGAAGAAGCGCGATCTGCGCAGAACTTTGCCGGCAGTCACCTCCACTCTAAGCGCCCTGCTGTTAGCCTGAAGTCAGTTCTGTCCGAGATGCCATAGAAGTTGGTCTGCTGTTTCCTAGCGGTGAGTGCGAGTACCTTATTGTCTTCTTATGTATGCCAAATAAAGCAAAGTTTTTATTGCAAACTTGTTCACCCCAAACCAAACATTTTCCATAGCTTTCGGAAAGTGCGATCATGTCTAATCCTGTTGTATGTTATGGACACTCTTTACATGTGCCAAAGAACAGAACTTGCAAAGTGTTATAGCATATATTTTAAACAGAAACTGTAATGCCAGTGTGAACAGAACCTTACAGCTGGAGACTGGAATCTGACTACATGCTGCTACTTTGTCCTCATGTGTCGTGAATGGAAGTTTGCAGTCAGATTAGCATTTTGAATGTCATTTGGCGAATCTCAGCAAAAGTGGATTTATTGTTAAACGATACAATACTAAACAAGAAGGGCCTGCTTATGGTGAGCAATTGTGCAAGTGTCTCATTTCATATTAACTGCTTCTCACATTACTGAAAATTCAGCCACAAAGCTGCATAAATACTCTGGAACAATACAAGCACTTGAGCCTATTAAACAAAGCAATTTCCAAACCAAGCTGAGATCCGTATTCAACAACAAGTGTCTAGCAATGTATTGCATGAGTTCCTCTTGCAGGCCATCTTTAACATGCTGTGCTTCTGTTGTTTTGCAGCAAAGTATATTGGATGCTACATGGATGACACGCGACAGAGAGCGCTCCGTGGAGTGTCCTTTTTCGACTACAAAAAGATGACAGTATTCCGTTGCCAGGACAACTGTGCTGAACGGTATGGTGGTGATTGCTGAATGAAGAGAGATTTATTAGTTTGTGTACATCAGAAAATTCTTTTCTCCTGCCAAAACTGATCCTTAGTTCATGATTTAATTCCCTGTGTTGAACTGTAAGATTTATTCAGCATTTAGACTAAGCAGATTCCGCCATAAGACTTAATCAAATGCCGAAGAATATGCTGTATGCTGTATCTTAAAATGGTGAAAAAGAAGTCATAAAAATGTTTCAAAAAATAGATACATTCCTGACAGGATACTGGCAAACAGCAGCAGTACTTGGCAGTTTAATAGACATGTTTTTTTCCCCTGAGAACATGAATCTATAGCCGGCCCTGGAAAACACTGGTCCATTTTTATAAGGATAGCTCAGCTGTTGTCAGAGTCTCTCGGGGAATTTCTCGTGGTAATTTATAGTTACAGGACACATAGCTATTGGCCATTTGAAATCCCACAAGGGTTCAGATCATTCAGAGATTTAATGAACATTTAACTATTCTTGAAATCCAATTACTCTAATTCCCTCCAGCGTATACTTGTTATATACATGTCAGGTGCTGGAAGAGGTTTGTCATATTTGGTGTAATAAAAACACTTATTTATAAGATTGCACCAAATACTACAGACCTATGTTCTTACATGAAAAAGTTTCCATTTTCCTCTAAAATAAACATTGGGGTTAGGCTTGTTTTTGCAAAAATGACAAATTCACAGAATGGTGTAAAAATGCTTTGGCCAGATGTAAGCTGGCAGTCAAAATAGAAATATGAAACGCTAAACCAACTTTGGTGTTTTTCCATGCTGAGACTGTGGTGTCTTTTCAGTGAATCTTGGTGGGTGTTTTTTCTCCCATAGACTTCTATGGGAGGAAAAAAGGCCATGAAAGACACAATGTGGGTTTAATATTGACATTTTTCCTGGCGTCTCTTTTTTTCTCCAATTCTTCAATAGATATCCTTGGGCCACATGATGAAATAATGACATGACTTGTCAGAAGTAAAACACAGGGGGAAAAAATACCAAAGAAAAAATACCAAAAAAAAAAACACAAAAACTGCACCTTGAGAGTGCAAACTGAGGGCAGGGAAGCCTGGCCATTTTTTCAATATTTGTAAGGGCCCATTCACATCACGTTTTTATCAAATGTTGTCAGTACATGTAAGCAGCTTGTCAAAAAAACAGTTGCTAGTGGAAAAGTTGACCGGATACCCAGAGCAACCAATCAGATTGCTTCTTCCCTTTGAAGAAGGCCTGTGAAAAATTTAATTTGTAATCTGATTGGTTACTATGGGCACTTGCTCCACTTTTCCTCTGCCCAGGTTTTGATAAATCTCCCCTTAATTTTTCTTTTTAAATTGTGTAGTTTTTCTTGACTTGTGATTTGCAGGCAAACTTCATCATTAAACTCAAGGAGGGAGAAAATCCACATAATCCAATCTAATTTGCTACTACTGTATTTCATGTAAAACAATAGGCTAAGTGGGAACTTAAAATTCATTTCAATTGATACTCAGCAGTGAGGTACATTCACATCTAGGATTTGTGGATCTGGCAGCCGGATATGGTGGAAGAATTTCAAAAGGCCTCTTGTCACATTGCGTCCAGATCCCTGTCTTACCCCATTGATTTCAATGAGCCACCTGGAGTCAGAGCCTCCGATTGGCTCATTTACGTCCAAAACTACTATTGGCTCTTTGAAATAAATGGGGTCTGGTGTGGATCCCGCACCGAAATAACAGAAGGTAGTTTCAAAATTCTCCTGCTGTATCTCGTTGCTGGATCCAAGAGGTGAGTGTACTGAAAAGAATTAAAAGTCAGCATTGTAGTGAAATGCAACATTTAGAAGGTTTAAAGGTTTAGAAATAGTCGGGTCCGTGCTGCTTCTGGCTCCGGTGTGGCTTCTCCTGCATCGTTGCTATGCGCTGCGAGGCGCAATGACGAGAGGCGTCTTTAACGTGACATCACTCGTCATTGCGCAGCGCATAGCAGGAGGCGCCACACCGGAGCCAGAAGCAGCGAGGAGCCGGAGCCGACCCCGGCAACATGTAATTATAAAACCGGGGATGGGGGAGGCAATGGGGCAGCGGCACCGGCAATGGAGCAGCGGCGCCGATAGCCAGGGGGAGAGAAGCGGCGGAAGCAGGGCTCTAGACTCCAGGAAAGGCAGGGGGAGAGAAGCGGGCAGCAACAGCCTCTCTCCCCCTGCCTTTCCTGGGGGCTTCTGCAGGGTGCGTGTTATAGGCGTGGTATACCCCGAGGTGCGTGGTATACCCCGATAAATACGGTACTTTTTATTCAAGGTTTCATTAAACAATTAAAAATATTACTTGTTGCTATTGTTGGAAAACCTACTATAATTTTAGCCCATTTTTCGATTGTACTACACTGGGATTTTAGTTGATTAATTTTAAGTTCAAAGATTTCCTAAACTGCTGTTTGCAAACACATCAATGTACCCATTGCTATTCTGTGACATAATCAAATTATAGTGTCAGTATAATAAACATTGGATGTTTATATGTTAATCAAAGAGAATAACATAGGATATGTAGAGCAAAGGAAGAATGCTTGACAAAAGTGTATTGACTTCTACAAAGCAGGAATGTAATAATATGAAATGTAATATGAAATGCAATAATTTTGGCTAATATGTGCTAAATTAACACAGAGGGCAAGGAAAAAGAAACCTGAAAGGTCACAAATGTATTGTAAAATTATCATTAGAGATAAGCGAATTGAAGCTGACGAACCCAAATTTGTTACAAATTTCATGAAAAATTTGATTTGCAACGAATGCGAATATCGCAGCGATGCTATAGCGCAAATAGCTTCATTAAACTCCATTTACTGCGGTCCAGACTGCAGGACATCTAAAATGGCGGATCCACATGTCAGTACATGGGGCAAGGAACGATGGGAAGGCATGTAGACTCGATGACCCTGAATCACATGCAGGATGCAGCCTATCAGCAGCCAGTCACACCTGTGATGTCACAGTCCTATATAATCGGCAGCCATATTGCGGCCAGCCACTTTATTCATTACACTGCAGAGAGATGGGACAGACATTGCTGTGTGTATGTTACACAGAAAAGCTTTTTGCAGCAGCGTTTCACCTCTAAATCACCTCAGCCTTCTGTAGGACACAGAGCACAGCGTTTTTGCACAGAAATTAATTCTTACTGCAGCAATTAACCCCTCAGTCACTGTGAACAGCATTGTATTACGGAGAGGGGAAGAGAGGTGTGTGTTGTCTCAGCTGCAGAAATGTTTTCACAAGAGGGAGAAATAATTTTTTAGGGAAAATCTGTGTCTTTTTTCCACAACAACTGGTATGCTGGTTATACTAGTCTGTAGACGGTATAATCCATACCCAACATTCTATTCCTAATAGTATTTGAGAGAGAGTCTTTTAGCAATTTTGGGTTTAGTAAACAGTGACTCTGTGCTGCAGCATTGTAGTGTACTACTGGTGTTGTGGGAATTTTTATTTTTTTGCGTGCTGTAGCACATTTTTCTGCCCTCATAAGTGCATACCACATACCTACATCTAAGTGGTGTACTATTTTGTACCTGTTAATCTGTCAAGGGCTTACATACTGTGAAAGGACTGCCAAAAGTAATAACCGGCTGGTGTTTTACTCAAATAAATTTTGAAGCGTACAGTAGTGCATTTTTCTGCCCTCATAAGTGCATACCACATACCTACATCTAAGTGGTGTACTATTTTGTACCTGTTATTCTGTCAAGGGCATACTGTAGCACATTTTTCTGCCCTCTTTGTTCCACAACAAATGGTCTGCTTTTTATACTAGTCTGTAGATGGTATAATACATACCCAAGAGTCCATTCTTAATAGACTGTGAGAGAGTGCAATTTTGGGTTTATTACACAGTGACAGTGTGCTGCAGCACTGTTGTGTACTGCTGTTGTTGTGCAAAAATATTTATTCCCCCCCCCCCCCTTTGTTGCGGAACACCAAACCCTTTTCACTTTTTAAGCACTGCTCAACAGATGATAAGAGTGCTGACTTCATTTTTCATTTAATAGCTGAAAAGTTTCAATTCAGTTTTCGAATAGAAGACAGCAAACACATAACAATTATTTAAATAAAAAAATCTTTCAAATATAAATAACAATTACAAAATAACACAATCATATACTGTGACTACTAACAAACAAATATATAAAATAGTTATAGACACTTTAAGCAAGTGCCCTGAGGAAAACTATTGTATAAAAAAATGGAAAACTATATAAAAAATAAGTATTTTGCTTATAAAAATGAAATACTGGCGATACATGTTAACTTTAAATAATATAATGCAAAAACATACATAAAAGTTACACAGTTGAGAAATGTGCCAAAAACTACAAATATTATTGGCATAAATAGTACTACTGCAAGTAGTCAACTGCAAAATTTTTGTAATTAAAGAATCAGATATTAAAGGGGAACTCCGGTGGAATTTTTTTTTTTGACAAATCAACTGGTGACAGAAAGTTAAACAGATTTGTAAATTACTTCTATTAAAAAATCTTAATCCTTCTAGTACTTGTTAGCTGCTATATAAAACAGAGAAATTTGTGAATTTCTTTTCTGCCTGACAACAGTGCTCTCTGCTGACACCTCTGTCCGTGTCAGGAACTGCCCAGATTAGAAGCAAATCCCCATAGAAAACCTCCTGTTCTGGACAGTCCTGACACGGACAGAGGTGTCAGCAGAGAGCACTGTTGTCAGGCTGCAAAGAACTTCACAAATTGCTCTGTAGTATATCTGTAGTATACAGTAGCTGATAAGTACTAGAAGGGTTAAGATTTTTAAATGGAAGTAATTTACAAATCTGTTTAACTTTCTGGCACCAGTTGATTTGTCAAAAAAAAAAATTCCACCGGTGTTCCCCTTTAAATCCAGTGTTCATTGTCTTGTTTCAGCTTTTCATCTTGTATCATTTTCATTGTGTTTTCTTCATTATTGCCAAGAACTCCATAGCCAGCCTGTATTTCCAATAGAACTATAAGAGTATGGATTTGGCACTGGATTCTGATTTGAGGATGAGGATGGATCTGCATAATTGTATGGCAAATTTGCACCAAAGGGGTCAGAAACTGAATGCATCTGTGCTTGAATCTGTCCTTTGAAATCAGAGTAAGGCTGGTTTGTATTATAGCAATTTAGCCCTGCAAATGCAGATGACTGATTATAAGGATTGGTTGACTGTGTATTGTAGGAAACATGTGGGTATCCTTGAGTTACTCTCCCAGCATTATTGCCATGTTGATACCAGACCAGTAATAAAAGGAATATTGCCAAGGACTAGCAGAAACAGGGAACTGTGGATACTGACCACCGGCTGTTGGAATTGACTGACTATCCCAGGTGGTAGATTTACCATTTTGAAGTTCCTCAGTTCCAGTAGGCTTTAAGTCGTTGATTCTTTGTTGTGGTTCTTCAGTTGCAGAATTAAGCTGTATCATGTTTTACTGTTTCTCCGATGTCACTGGAACACACAATACTCATATCGTCATTTAATGAAGGATCCTTGTTACGCCGAGCGCTCAGGGTCCCCGCTCCTCCCCGGAGCGCTCACGGCGTCTCTCTCCCTGCAGCGCCCCGGTCAGTCCCGCTGACCGGGAGCGCTGCACTGACATGGCCGTCGGGGATGCGATTCGCACAGCGGGACACGCCCGCTCGCGAATCGGATCCCAAGTCACTTACCCGTCGCGGTCCCCTGCTGTCATGTGCTGGCGCGCGCGGCTCCGCTCTCTAGGGCGCGCGCTCGCCAGCTCTCTGAGACTTAAAGGGCCAGTGCACCAATGATTGGTGCCTGGCCCAATTAGCTTAATTGGCTTCCACCTGCTCCCTGGCTATATCACATCACTTCCCCTGCACTCCCTTGCCGGATCTTGTTGCCTTGTGCCAGTGAAAGCGTTTAGTGTTGTCCAAAGCCTGTGTTACCTGAACTCCTGCTATCCATCTTGACTACGAACCTTGCCGCCTGCCCCGACCTTCTGCTATGTCTGACCTTGCCTCTGCCTAGTCCTTCTGTCCCACGCCTTCTCAGCAGTCAGCGAGGTTGAGCCGTTGCTAGTGGATACGACCTGGTTGCTACTGCCGCAGCAAGACCATCCCGCTTTGCGGCGGGCTCTGGTGAACACCAGTAGCCTCTTAGAACCGGTCCACCAGCACGGTCCACGCCATTCCCTCGCTGACACAGTGGATCCACAACCTGTAAGCCGAATCGTGACAGTAGATCCGGCCATGGATCCCGCTGAGGTGCCTCTGCCAAGTCTCGCTGACCTTACCACGGTGGTCGCTCAGCAATCGCAGCAAATTGCCCAACAAGGACAGCAGCTGTCGCAGTTGACCACACGTTACAGCAACTTCTGCCTCTGCTACAGCAGCAACCATCTCCTCCGCCAGCTCCTGCACCTCCTCCGCAGCGAGTGGCCGCTCCTAGCCTCCGCTTGTCCCTGCCGGACAAATTTGATGGGGACTCTAGACTCTGCCGTGGATTTCTGTCTCAATGTTCCCTGCATATGGAGATGTTGTCGGACTTGTTTCCTACAGAACGGTCTAAGGTGGCGTTCGTAGTGAGCCTTCTTTCAGGAAAGGCCTTGTCTTGGGCCACACCGCTCTGGGACCGCAATGATCCTGCCACAGCCACAGTCCAGTCCTTCTTCGCTGAAGTCCGTAGTGTCTTCGAGGAACCAGCCCGAGCTTCTTCTGCCGAGACTGCCCTGCTGAACCTGGTCCAGGGTAATTCTTCAGTGGGCGAGTACGCCATCCAATTTCGTACTCTTGCTTCCGAATTATCATGGAATAACGAGGCTCTCTGCGCGACCTTTAAAAAAGGCCTATCCAGTAGCATCAAGGATGTGCTGGCCGCACGAGAGATTCCTGCCAACCTGCAAGAACTTATCCATTTGGCCACCCGCATTGACATGCGTTTTTCTGAGAGACATCAGGAGCTCCGCCAGGAAAAAGACTTAGATCTCTGGGCACCTCTCCCACAGTATCCTTTGCAATCTACGCCTGGGCCTCCCGCCGAGGAGGCCATGCAAGTGGATCAGTCTCGCCTGACCCAGGAAGAGAGGAATCGCCGTAGGGAAGAAAATCTTTGTCTGTACTGTGCCAGTACCGAGCATTTCTTGGCGGATTGCCCTATTCGTCCTCCACGTCTGGGAAACGCACGCACGCACCCAGCTCACGTGGGTGTGGCGTCTCTTGGTTCAAAGTCTGCTTCTCCACGTCTCACGGTGCCCGTGCGGATTTCTCCTTCAGCCAACTCCTCCCTCTCAGCCGTGGCCTGCTTGGACTCTGGTGCCTCTGGGAATTTCATTTTGGATTCTTTGGTGAATAAATTCTGCATCCCGGTGACCCGTCTCGTCAAGCCGCTCTACATTTCCGCGGTCAACGGAGTTAGATTGGATTGCACCATGCCTTACCGCACAAAACCCCTCTTAATGTGCATTGGACCCCACCACGAAAGGATTTAATTTTTCGTCCTTCCCAACTGCACCTCTGAGGTCCTCCTCGGTCTGCCATGGCTCCAGCTTCATTCTCCCACCCTTGACTGGACCACCGGGGAGATCAAGAACTGGGACTCTGCTTGCCACAAGAAATGCCTCTCCCCCCCTCCCAGTCCCGTCAGGCAAGCCTCAGTGCCTCCTCATGGCCCCCGTCCTGGTGTCACCCTGCCCCGTGCCAAGCTTCACCCTCTGCCCTCCCTCCCCATTCCCACTCCTGCTGTACGGCCTGCCTTTGAGGAAACCCTTCAATCACTCCCGGTGTCCTTATCCCATGGGAAGCAGTTACCGGACAAAGAAAGGGGGAGACCTAAGGGGGGGGGGGTACTGTTACGCCGAGCGCTCCGGGTCCCCGCTCCTCCCCGGAGCGCTCACGGCGTCTCTCTCCCTGCAGCGCCCCGGTCAGTCCCGCTGACCGGGAGCGCTGCACTGACATGGCCGTCGGGGATGCGATTCGCACAGCGGGACGCGCCCGCTCGCGAATCGCATCCCAAGTCACTTACCCGTCCCGGTCCCCTGCTGTCATGTGCTGGCGCGCGCGGCTCCGCTCTCTAGGGCGCGCGCGCGCCAGCTCTCTGAGACTTAAAGGGCCAGTGCACCAATGATTGGTGCCTGGCCCAATTAGCTTAATTGGCTTCCACCTGCTCCCTGGCTATATCACATCACTTCCCCTGCACTCCCTTGCCGGATCTTGTTGCCTTGTGCCAGTGAAAGCGTTTAGTGTTGTCCAAAGCCTGTGTTACCTGAACTCCTGCTATCCATCTTGACTACGAACCTTGCCGCCTGCCCCGACCTTCTGCTACATCTGACCTTGCCTCTGCCTAGTCCTTCTGTCCCACGCCTTCTCAGCAGTCAGCGAGGTTGAGCCGTTGCTAGTGGATACGACCTGGTTGCTACTGCCGCAGCAAGACCATCCCGCTTTGCGGCGGGCTCTGGTGAACACCAGTAGCCTCTTAGAACCGGTCCACCAGCACGGTCCACGCCATTCCCTCGCTGACACAGTGGATCCACAACCTGTAAGCCGAATCGTGACAATCCTTTTCTTCAGAGAATGTATATATAATTTTATTATTCTGAATGTTAGGTGGTATTCAAAAGGAGTTAGCAAATATAAAGGAAGAGCACATACCAAATTGTTGGTATATGTCCTTTCTTCTTGCTGTTTCCATTTTTGGCTTTGAGTCCAAAGATTCCATCAAAAACTTCAGTGTGAAACCATGCATATATGATCATAAAGCCTCTGTCAATCTAACTATTTGAAGGAAATTACAGTTTCTGGTCCCATTGCATTAGACTTAAATATATAGTAGCATAGGTACAGAATGATTTCTTTAATTCTTGTTTGGGGAATTGTCACAGGTGACTTTGCACTATTATAGCAAACACATGAGGTATAAATAAATTCGCCATAGGGACTATAAATCTGACCCAGAACAGAGAATTTATGATACAGAAATAGAAGCATATACATGACCAGCGAGAGTTGCCATTTCCATATTTCAGACTGTATTACGATGATGGATGTTCACTGTAGCACATACTGTGTAATGGTCTTATTTCTAAAAACCTACACAAAACATCGTCGTTCTTACAGACATGTGTTTTCATAAAGTAAACCAGGGACTGGTATAGAGCTGAAATCAAAATGCTCTATGATTTATTCTTCTTTGAAAATCATCACTCTATGAATGACCTGTAAAGTAGCCCAGTCGATTGATTATGGCAAGAGGTGCTCATGTTGCTTGAAGGGGGTTGCCCTATCTGAACTTTCTCATTTAAATTATAGGTTCCCCAGAGATATGCTGCTCATGCAGGGTCATGCTGCTGGGAACCCCTGCTAAGAGCTGTTTTCTTGGCAGGAGATGCTTATAAGTGCACAATTTTCCAACTAAATGTAACTCCCTCACCGAGGGTACGGGCAGCTCTTATATTCTCTACACGTGCCTATTAGACCACATGGCAAGTTGTTTACTTTGTACAATCCCTTCATGTCTTTACACAAAAATATGTACAGTTTACTTTTGGACCCTTAATGAATTTAATTGATTCTCAATCAATTCAATTCAATAAATTCAATTGATACTATGTTGGTGAAGGGTGAATTCACGTGCAGTAGATTTGTGGCAGAAATTATTGTCACTGAATATCAGATGAATAAGATACTGTATATACTCGAGTATAAGCCGAGTTTTTCAGTTCTTCGATTTATAGTGCTGAAAAGGCCCCCTCGGCTTATACTCGAGTGAACTCTCCGCCTGTCAATCCCTTCAATGTCAGTGGTATTCAACCTGCAGACCTCCAGATGTTTCAAAACTACAACTCCCAGCATGCCCGGAAAGCCATCGGCTGTCCGGGCATGCTGGGAATTGTAGTTTTGAAACATCTGGAGGTCCGCAGGTTGAAGACCACTGACATTGAAGGGATTGACAGGCGGAGCGTTCACTCGAGTATAAGCCGAGGGGGGCGTTTTCAGCACTATAAATTATGCTGAAAAACTCGGCTTATACTCGAGTATATACGGTATCTTATTCATCTGATATTCAGTCACAATAATTCGTCATCATCCAGACCCCCCCTTTTAGTTTTCTACTCACCTCCCCTCGATGGGAAGGAAGGGTGAGCTGGTCCGGGCCATCTATGCTGCAGGGACCATCCAGTGGGGAGGGTTAGTCGTTCCTGGCTGTCCATTTACACCGGGAGGCCCTCTTCTCCGCTCCAGCTCCGGACTAGTGATGTTGCCTTGACGACGATGCGTCCGTGCGCAACAGATGTCCCTGCGCATGAACTTCCCTGTGCGTCATCGTCAAGAGGGCCTCCTTGTGAAAATGGACAGCCCGGAACGACTAACCCTCCCCACTGGACGGTCCCTGCAGCATAGATGGCCCGGACCAGTTCACCCTTCCTTCCTTCCCTCCCACCGAGGGGTGGTGAGTAGAAAACTAAAGGGGGGGGGGTCTGGATGATGATGAAGGCCACAGGTGTCTTCAACCTGCGGACCACCAGACATTTCAAAACTACAACTCCCAGCATGCCTGGACAGCCTATGGCTGTCCGGGCATGCTGGGAGTTGTAGTGTTGTAACATCTGGAGGTCCGCAGGTTGAAAACCACTGACATTAATGGGATTGACAGGCGGTGATGATGAAGGGAGGGATGATGACGAGGAGGATGATGACAGGGTGATGATGACGGGGTGATGATAACGGGGTGATGATGACGGGGGGTGAAATTGACAGGGTGATGATGACAGGGTGATGATGATGAGGGTGTTAATGACGGGGGTCTGGATGATGACAGGGGGGGGATGATGTATTTCCCACCCTTGGCTTATAGTCGAGTCAATAACTTTTAGTGGGTTTTTGGGGTGAAAGTAGGGGCCTTGGCTTATATACGGTAGTTGCAAAAATGTCTGTCAAATAACTATGAAAAGGAAGGCGTAGGGCGAGTACATTTGATGAAGCAATATTCGGAAGTATTCAAAGTATTTTGCTCACCTTTGTGTGTTGTGTATCAGACACAACAACTTATTAGGCCTGTGGTATAATATCAACACAGGAATGATGCAGTCATCAACGTCGTCATTCACACGTGGTATATGAAGAAAAATCCTGGAGCTTGTGTTGCAATGTTCTTTATGGTGCTAAGATGTGGTTCACCAAAGACTTTATTCAGAATCTCACATCATAACATGTTTCTGGCCGGACTCCCCCATCATCAGATGAAAATAATTTATGAGATAATAAAACAAGTGGTATATAAATACAAAAAAGATGTGTTAAAAATGTGTTAATATATTGGGTGGTTCTCATGTGCATTCGGCTCATTACTAGCATAAAGTAGGATGACCCACAAGTTCCTGGGTTTTTCGTCATATACCACATGCGAATATTTCTGTGATAAAGCTTGACAGGTGTAAATTCACTCTAGAAGCAGATTTACTCAACATCCAGCAATCTGGAACAAAGGTGTTGTTCACTATCAAATTGACACCTACGTATGTGATAATATAATAGTAATGTCTACCAAATTTGTGGTCTGTATGTTCTGTCTCTTCCTTTTTATTATTATTCTATTCTCATTTTTTTTTTATTTCAGGGGTTACATGTATGCCGGGCTGGAATTTGGTGCTGAATGCTACTGTGGTCATAAAATTAAAGCCTTAAATGTCAGTGAGTCGGAATGTAACATGGAGTGCAAGGGAGAAAAAAGCAACTTCTGTGGGGGAGTAAATCGCTTGTCCATATACAGGCTGGAACTCACACAGGAATCTGCAAGGAGGTGTGAGTACTGTTTTTTAATGGATTACTTTTAAGTTGCTTAGAAAGTAGATAGGAATTGAATAACCTACAAGTCACGTGGCTTCATGCTACAGCAATACTGGACCCAATGGTTTATTAATGGACACTGACACTGGCATTCACACTAATACTTCTATTGTCAGCATATTTTATAGTGACCACAATCAAAATTTTAAAGGGGTACTCCGGGATCTAAGCTTTTATCCCCTATCCAGAGAATAGCAGCCATTACGCCGTCACGTCTCCAGTCTCGGACTGTTTCCGACACTGGAGACACAACCCCACATATGATGCGGGTGCTGCAGGGAGATCGCAATCAGACATTTTATCCCCTATCCTCTGGATAAGGGATAAAAGCTTAGATCCCGGAATACCCCTTTAAGATCAGAGAAGTTGGTTATACTTTTGAACACAAATAATGTTCCCTCATATGTTTTTGTGTAAAACATATACATTTGTATATACTGATAAACAATGACATTAAAACTACAAGTCTAATATTGTGTACCCTCCCCCTTCCTTGTGCCACCAAAACAGCTCTGACTTTGTGGACCTCTGAAGGTGGCATCTAGTTGTTGGCAGCAGATCAAGAAGCTTTCTAGGTTTCTTTTTGTTTTGCCTATATCATGCACCCTTACCATCATTAGTCCTACAGTGCCATCTCTTTCATTTCAGCAAAGCTGCATCCTTACCTTTTATTACTGCAACTGGGTCATGTCATCACCAGCCTGACCCACAAAAAATCATAGTGTTTAATGTGTCAAAACAAGTGGTCAGTCCTGGGTCTGCTGACTTTCTGTGAACTACAGCTTGACATCATCACCTATCAGATCCCTTTGGGATGCCATGTGGTTTTTAACATTGGTGATTTTTGCAGGCAGTTTTTATCCTTTTTTGGATCTCAAACCCCTCTTCCACCAGACCTCTTCTCCATCAGCATGGACTGGGTGTAGGCGTAATAAAACCTTCTACAATGCTGTGAAGATTTACTGTGAACAATCCAGGGTGACTAGATTTAGGGTCCATTCACACAGATATACTTTTGCTGTAGATCTGCTGCAGATTTGCTCTAGCTGATTTTCCTACCCACTGAAATCAATGGGCAGCAAATTCTGCATAAGCAAATCTGCAACAGATCTACAGCAAAAGTACGCCTGTGTAAATGGACTCTTAGGCTGGAATTCCACTTGTTTTTTTTTTTTTTTTTTGGGGGGGGGGGGGGTGAAAAATGCCAATTCTGCTGGCCAAAAAATGCTGCGGCCAGATGTTAGCTGTAAATCAATGAAAAAACACAAAATTTTTTTTCCACTTTGTGTTTTTCAGTTTGGCGTTTTTTTTTTTTTTTTATCCTTTTGGCGTTTTTTCAGTCTTTTTCAGCTTTGCGAAATTGCAGCATGTTGAGCCTATGGCTTTTTGTCCCTGACATTGTGGCGTTTTCTCCCATAGAAGTCTATGGGAGTAAAAAAAACACCAAGAAAAACACCATGTGGTTTTTAACTTTGGCATTTTTGTAGGCGGGTTTTATCCATTTTTGGATCCAAAAAAGTTTCTTCTGTGCTCCGCATCTCTGCACTATACTCCGGCCGGCCAGTGATATGAATAGAACATCACTCATACATATTTCCCTCTGAGAGCGGGGATTGGCTGCAACCAATCACCACTCTGAGTGGAAAATATGAATGAGTGATGTGAATTTCTATTCTAGTACAGAGCAGATAGGCGAGCGATGTACAGAGCCTCACCACATCTCTGCAATAGATAGGACGATCTCATCGGGTTTTAGGAGTGATACCTGCTGTGATCTGTCTATTAGTACAGGTACTACTACTCCCATCATGGAACAGTCTGTTCCATGCTGGGAGTAGTAGTACTACCTAAAAAATAAAAAATAAAATAGGAAAAAAAAGTGAAACACACACAGACACTTTATTAAAAATTAATTAACATGTAGTTATAAAAAATGAAATAAAAATTTAAATACATTTTCCCCATCCCTACTGCATACTTTTTTATTTATTTTTTTGGTACCCAACAAATTTTGAAAAAAACACCAAAGGGACAAAAAAAAAAGGCAAATTCCACACAAAGGTAAAAATGCCTGAAAAAACACCAAAACGCAGGGAAAAACAGTGGTAGTTTTTCTGACATTTTTTCTGGCATTTTTAAGCTTTAAAAACGCAATGCAAAAACCTCAGTGGAATCCTAGCCTTAGGGCTCATTCAATTCCTCTGCTTGGTTACAGTGGGATTCTGCTGCATCATTCACACTACAGAATCTCCATGACAGATGTTCTGGATTCCAGGCTCCGTCAAAATAATGAACAGGTTCATTCTTTTGGAAATGCATTGCATCAGTGGTGATGGCGCATCTCCGAACGGTCCTAGCACCGCTAGAGATTAAGGGGGAGATTCATCAAGACCTGGGCTGAGGAAAAGTTTGCCCATAGCAACTAATCAGATTGCTTATTTTACTTTTCAGAGGCCTTTTTAAAAAATGAAAGAAGTGATCTGATTGGTCGCTAAGGGCCACTGGTCAGCTTTTACTCGGCACAAGTTTTGATGACTCTCCCCCTAAATCTCTACCCAGTCCAGATAGAGATTTTTCAGTGTGAATGGGCCCTGAAGATTACTTGGATTTTTTTTCTCTGGCAGAGACAAATCTATCAAACTTTCTGCTCAACAGCAGTGCAGAGACAACCCCACTCTTCTCTGGCCAAGGATAGATTAGACTGTTTTATTCCTGACCTAAGTGAGAGGGATGGCCTTGTGGACTCTTCTCATAGTGTTTTAGGGACTTTTAGAAGAAGTCTGTGTTGAAAGGACTATGTAGGGACTACCTATCATAAGCAATAATGGCAATGAGAATATAAACCATTGCACATATGTTAAAGGGGTACTCCGCTGGAAAACATTTTTTTTTTATTCAACTGGTGCCATAAAGTTAAACAGATTTGTAAATTACTTCTATTTTAAATTCTTAATCCTTCCAGTACTTATCAGTCACTGTATGTTCCAGAGGAGGTTCTTTTCTGTCTGACCACAGTGCTCTCTGCTGACACCTCTGTCCTTGTCAGGAACTGCCCAGAGTAGGAGCAAGTCCCCATAGCAAACCTATCCTGCTCCGGAAGGTTCATGACATGGACAGAGGTGTCAGCAGAGAGCACTGTGGTTAGACAGAAAGGAAATTCAAAAAGAAAAGAACTTCCTCTGGAGAATACAGCAGCTGATAAGTACTGGAAGGATTACAATTTTGAAAAAGACGTAGTTTACAAATCTTTTTTAACTTTCTGGCATCAGTTGATTAATTTTTTTTTTTTGTAAAGTACCCCTTTTGACTTCAGTACAATGCAATGTATGATTTGACTCATACTGGATTAGATATACACAGAAACAAATCTACTGACTAATAACAACCATGCACTTCAGCAGTTGCAGACTGGGTACCAGGATGTTGCACCATCTATTCACCAGCGGAGTGACACACACACACACACACACACACACACACACACACACACACACACCAGGCCTCGCACATGATGTTAGAGAATATCAGATCTTCTTCTACTGCTCTATGGCTTACTTCTGATGTTCTTGTGGGCGTTGTAGGTGCGTTATGTTGTAAACAAGATTAGCAGTCAGTTGTTTTAATGTTATAGTTGATCAGTATGCATATATGTTTCAGCTAATAATTGGACTATTTTATGTGGATCATTTTTTTTTTTTTTTTTTGTAGATATATTATTGGCTGATTGTTAAACCTATGAGTATACTAAACAGTAGGTGACACCTGTTAGGCTGGTCTCACACACGCATATTACGGGTGCACCATTATTGAGGCTGAGTGTCCAAGCCTGACTATGAGTTTAATGAACTGACGGCACCATAAGGATCTATGATGTTGTCTGTTTGGGTTTATTAAACTCACGGTTGGAGAGGGACATTCAGCTTCATAGTAGGTTCATATAAAATAGAAACATCATATTTTACTCTCTGGACCACTATGATATAGTTATGACCATGTCTGCACACCATGATATAAAGTCACAGGAATGCAAGGCTGACTTAATGGAGCAGTGGGTATCCTTTGCGGCCTTAGATTTTATACCCAATAGCAATTGCAGAAAAATTACCATAAGAAAAATGTATTACAGTCTTCAATACAGCAAAGTCCTCAGCCAAGTGTGACCAAGCTGCATTGACACAAGTCTCCGGTGATCATGCCTCCTCTTACACAAAAACCACGCATTTCATTGAGAATTAAAGGGTATTCCAGGAAAAAAACTTTTATTTTTTTTATATCAACTGGCTCCAGAAAGTTAAACAGATTTGTAAATTACTTTTATAAAAAAAATCATAATCCTTCCAATAATTATCAGCTGCTGAAGTTGACTTGTACTTTTCTATCTGGTAACAGTGCTCTCTGCTGACATCTCTGCTTGTCTCGGGAACTGCACAGAGCAGAAGAGGTTTGCTATGGGGATTTGCTTCTACTCTGCACAGTTCCCGAGACACGTATGATCAGAGAGCACTTAGAAAGAAAAGAACAACTCAACTTTAAATTCCAGTTATTATTGTACATTGTGTACCCTGAAATCTTAAGAATAGTTAGTCATTTTGTCCTACCAGAGTTTCCAATCCTAATAGCTTATGCTAAATGTATTTCTTTGAATGAGAAGAATCAATGGAAACTGAGAAAGGAGCTGTGTTCATTTCTGAAATATTACCGTCAGATGAATCATCTTCTCTTGAGCACAAGAACACAATGTAAAAAAAAAATTGTGCAAAGTTAAACTGAGTACAGCTATATCTGTGGTCATTTTTGAAGAACACCTTACAGGGGTAATCCACTGGGCCAGCGTCTGGAGCATTTAGTTCTCCCTCTTTGAGGTGGAAAACTCCTCTGTTAAAGGAGTACTCCACTGCCCCAGCATCTGGAACAATTAGTTCCGAACGCTGGGTGTGGGCTGCAGGGGTCGTATTGTCAGTCCCGTCACGCCCCCTCCCATAGACTTACATTGAGGGGGTGTGGTGTGACATCACAAGTGGGCGTGGCTCTGACATCACTCAGTGCAGGATTAATTAAGACCACCTGAACTGAAATCTACGCAAGCTTTGAGCTGGTATATATTGTAGCTACAATTTAAAAATGTAATAAATTTAGTGCATGTAGAACAATGTATCTTTTTTTTGGCAATATGTGGGCCTTGCTTAGGTAGAAGGACTATCTGGCCTCTTTCATAGACCTCTTTCATATAGCAGAATTTCAGAGCGGAATCGGGCAAAAGAATTCTGCTCTGAATTTTTTTTGCTGCAAAGTCCCATTGTTTTCAATGCTGCACCATGCACATGTCGGAATTTCCGCAACAAAAACATCTACTGCCAAAATTCCAATTCCAGCCTCTGTAGAAAGAATTGACATTTTGGCGAAACCTGCTCGGAAATGCACTGCCATCTATAGAGACTGGGTATTTCTCCTCGATCCTTGTGGTCCTAGTACTGCTGTCTGCTGAGTGTCTGGCAAAAATTTTCCAGGCACACATTCAGCATAAAATCTGCAGTGTGAACATACACTTAAAGGGAATTTAATAAAGGCAGATTTCTTAGTTTTGATCTTTGGACAACTATTACAAAAGTACCAATAATCTCCTTGCCAGGAGACCTTTTTCAACATTATCAACTGTTTTTTAAGCCAAATCCGGGGGCAGACACCTGTAACATTACAGGGTATAGGAGACAAATAAAAGGTAGGCAGAGCAATATTTTAAATTTTTATATGGACTTGCACCATAAATGGTGAGGCCCAGGCATCCCCTTAGTCTATCTAGTTAAGCCCAGACACCACTTTGGTCTGTAGGATGATGCTTCAGGAAATACTGTAATACTGATACTGCCATGTTGGCAATGTAGGTATAGTACATTGGATTGAAATCCATGCTGTTTAGCTCACAGATGACTTTCTGGATTAGGCATGACACGTTAGCAAACTTTTTGTATTGTGTTAATGCCCACTGCACCCCTTGTTATGTTCCTTAAGTGGTGTGGTTTCCAAAATGGGGAATTTCTCATGTTTTATCACCTCAAAGCCTCTGCAAACTGAAAATGGTACTGGAAAACATACCCAAATCTAAAGGAGGCTTCAAAATTCTCTAGGTGCTTCTTCATGTCCGAGGCCCATGGTTGACTGAAGTAGCACACTAGGGCCCTATATAGGACATTTCTAAAAACTGCAATAGGGTAATAAATATTGAGTTGAATTTATGTCTAAATATCTGCTGTGTTTTGGATAATATTTGTAAAATCTGCAAAGTAAAGGGAGATTTTGACTTTTCTCCTCCACTTTGCTGCTATTCCAGTGAAACAGTTTTTTTTTTTATATCGGGGTCATTTATGGGTGATTTTTTACATAAAAGCCACTCAAATCTACTTTAAAACAGAAAATTAAGATTTTGAAATTTTTGTGTGAAAATTTGGAAAATTTCTGCTACGCTATTAAGTAAATGTCTCCAAAAAGTAAAAACATGTGGACTTTATGCTGCTAACATAAAGCAGACATATTATATATGTGAATCAATACATAATGTACATGGCATGACCATTTTCTAATTTAGGAAAATGCTAATTTTTCATGAAATTTGTTGCGGTTTTCCACAAATAAATGCTGCAAGTACTGATGGAAATTTATCACAATCATAAAGTAGAATATGTCATGAAAAAACTGTAATGATTTGTTCCACTTTTATCTAAAGTTTTAAACTTCTATAGTTTCTGGCTTAGTTTTTAGTGCTGTGGGGATGCCCTAACCTACCCCCTCTCTTGTTTCTTTATCCATCTAGATCCAATCTTATATGCACATTCTTCTAGTCCTGGGTATTTAAGTCTGCCTGGTTCATTTACTTGTTGCCTGTGAAAGAAGTAACTTCTGAAGCTAGCATTTTCTGTATTGTATCCTGTATGCTGGCATTCTGACTTTAGCAGTGTTGACCCTCCTGGTTAACCCTTCGCTTATTGATTTGGCATCTCTCTAGTCCTTTTGGTTCTGACCTCAGCTTGTTCACTGTGACGTATCTGTTGGTTTGTCTCCCTCTGTTTTAGTTTGTGTGTTTGTTTACCTTTGCTACCCCTGACCATTTTTCTGACAGTGTTCTGACAGTTTTTATGACCCTTTACTGTGTTTTGTAGTTTGTTATTTTGACTTTCTGACATCCCAGCACTATAAATTAGAAAGGGACCGTCTTCATGGGTTGTAGATCCGTTGCTTAGGGCAGATACGTAATAAGAACAGAAAAGGGCTGTGGGTGAGTGCAGGGCTTCACTTATTTCCTGTCCATACATCCAAAAACATTTCTCATCATCAGTCTGATAGATAAAAGCATCCCAGAGTTATTAATGCATGAAATGACACAGGTCATATTTTAAAAAAATGTGGCCAAAACAGACTGTGTCATTTACGTGTCACCTCAGTCTATGTATATTTTATACTTTGATAAATTATTCTGACAGTATTGTGTATACGATAGTTATAAATGCAGCGGAATTCTAACACCGCCATAATGAACCTGAATTCATTGCTCCCATATCAGCATTAAAGGAGATGATAAAAGAAAGGTGATGCAGTATTCCGCCTCAGCATTAAATGTAGTTATGAAGAAATGACACAATTTCCAGTTATCTTCATGGTCATTGGATTACCGTGAAATTGGTGCAAGTCTTCTACAAGGCCTGTCAGTTATATGGCTTATGAGGTGTCTTTATGTGGATGATGTTTTATTCAAGTACATGAGGAACGTCCAAAGCAAAATGTAATATCTTCTTTCAGTCCTCAGCCAGATATCATCACATCTCACTACAGCTTTGTACTTGCTAGATATGTTGACTTTCTGCTGATAACTCGACTACTTTGAGCTAAAATTGCTGAACAGATTAACAGATCTATAACATGCTGGCTAATCATCTTCACGGAACAATTGTTCATCACAACTTGCTGCTGCCATCAAAACTTTCCTTTTTTTTCTGGGTACAGCAGAATAGCAACTGTCTATTTGAAAGATTACTCTCCCCCGTTTGGACCATCTCAGCATAATATGACACAAAGAAATGTCTTGAAAAAAGACAATTTTCTCTTGATATATTTTAATTTATCTGGAAACAGCTATGATCAGGAGAAAAGCAGAAGATCACATTTACAGCACTTAAAGGGGTACTCCGGTGGAAAAGGTTTTTATTTTTTTATTTTTTTTAAATAAACTGGTGCCAGAAAGTTAAACAGATTTGTAAATTACTTCTATTAAAAATGTTAATCCTTCTAGTACTTATTAGCTGCTGAATACTGCAGAGGAAATTATTTTCTTTTTGAAACACAGAGCTCTCTGCTTACATCACGACCACAGTGCTCTATGCTGACATCTCTGTTCATCTTAGGAACTGTCCAGAGAAGAAGAAAATACCCATAGCAAACATATGCTGCTCTGGACAGTTTTTAAAATGGACAGTGATGTTTTTGCAGAGAGTACTGTGGTCATGATGTCAGCAGAGAGCTCTATGTTCCAAAAAGAAAAGAATTTCCTCTGTAGTATTCAGCAGCTAATAAGTACTAGAAGGAATATGATTTTTTAATAGAAGTAATTTACAAATCTGTTTAACTTTCTGGCACCAGTTGATTTAAAAATGAGTTTTCCACTGGAGTAACCCTTTAATACTGTGGTGTGCTTATATGCCCTTGTATAATGAGTTGGAGTTAAAGGGGTACTCTGCCCCTAGACATCTTATCCCCTATCCAAAGGATAGGGGATAAGATGTCTGATCATGAGGGTCTCACTGCTGGGGACCCCCATGATCTCCCTGCTGCACCAGGCATTCGTTTAGAGCGTCGGGTGCAGCGCCGGAGGCTCGTGACATCATGGCCGCTCCCTGTTCCTGGTGTCATGGCCACGCCCCCTCAATGCAATTCTATGGGAGTGGGCATGATGGCCCACTCCCACAGAAAATGACTACTGCACCCCAGTTGGACACATTTTACCCAAATATGCCACTCCATACATAACCTTACGATCAAGATACTGAGAGGGAATTTCAAAAACACACTGAGAGAAAGAAATTTGAAGCAAAAGTGATACTGTTTTTTTATTCCAAAAATAGGGGACTCAATGTGGATTTGAGCTTCTTATCGCATTATCAAAACTTCTTATAACCTGTGCTATACTGGGTTCTCTTTTGCAAGTCACTATGTCCTGCTTAATTACCAGTCTATCCCCTGCTCCCCTCCCTCCCCCTTTTTCTCATCCTTATCTATTTAGTCTATGTTCCTACAGCAGGACAATTTATGGCCCATCTTAGTGTGAATTCTCTACATCTATTGTCTTAAACCCTGCATGTTTGTGAGATGTAACCTGTGTCTTCTGCTTGTGAGCTTAGATTTGCTTTCCCGAAAGCTTGTCTCTACAAAACTCTGTTATTCAATAGCCCAATAAAAAAGGTATTACAAGATACTGCAACATGTTTTGATTTGCATCTGCAGAACTAGACTAATCCGGCTACTCAAATTTACTATATATATATATATATATATATATATATATATATATATTCATATATATATATATATATATATATATATATATATATTATACAAAAAAGAAGATTGCAGCAGCACACTTGGTCAAAAAATGGAGGCTCTTAGAACACTTTTGGATCAAAACGTGTCCCGCCTCCACCACGCGCAGGTGGCCTCATTTATGATGGGACCCTAACACAAATTCTGAGCCTAACACTCATAACCACTCACCTCTGTTGGGCATATGGCATCTGACTGGGTGACATGCTGGAACCATTAACAATTTAACCCCTTAAGGACTCAGGGTTTTTCCGTTTTTGCACTTTCGTTTTTTCCTCCTTACCTTTTAAAAATCATAACCCTTTCAATTTTCCACCTAAAAATCCATATTATGGCTTATTTTTTGTGTCACCAATTCTACTTTGCAGTGACATTAGTCATTTTACCCAAAAATGCACAGCAAAACGGAAAAAAAATCATTGTGCGACAAAATCGAAAAGAAAACGCCATTTTGTAAATTTTTTGGGGCTTCCGTTACTACGCAGTGCATATTTCGAAAAAAAATTACACCTTATCATTATTCTGTAGGTCCATACGGTTAAAATGATACACTACTTATATAGGTTTAATTTTGTCGCACTTCTGGAAAAAATCATAACTACATGCAGGAAAATTTATACGTTTAAAAATGTCATATTCTGACCCCTATAACTTTTTTATTTTTCCACGTACAGGGCAGAATGAGGGCTAATTTTTTGCGCCGTGATCTGAAGTTTTTATCGGTATGATTTTTGTTTTCATCGGACTTTTTGATCACTTTTTATTAATTTTTTAATGGTGTAAAAAGTGACCAAAATACGCTTTTTTGGACTTTGGAATTGTTTTGCGCGTACGCCATTGACCGTACGGTTTAATTAATGATATATTTTTATAGTTTGAACATTTACGCGATACCACATATGTTTATTTATTTATTTTTTTACACAGTTTTATTTTTTTTATGGGAAAAGGGGGGTGATTCAAACTTTTATTAGGGAAGGGGTTAAATGACCTTTATTAACACTTTTTTTTTTACATTTTTTTGCAGTGTTATAGGTCCCATAGGGACCTATAACACTGCACACAGTGATCTTTTACACAGATCACAGGCGTGTATTAACACGCCTGTGATCAGTGTTATCGGCTCTTGACTGCTCAAGCCTGGATCTCAGGCACGGAGCAGTCATTCGCAGGAGGCAGGTAAGGGCCCTCCCGGTGTCCGGTCAGCTGTTCAGGACGCCGCAATTTCACCGTGGCGGTCCCGAACAGCCCGACTGAGCAGCCGGGTCACTTTCACTTTCACTTCAGAAGCGGCGGTCAGCTTTGACCGCCACTTCTAAAGGGTTAATACCGCACATCGCCGCGATCGTCAATGTGTGGTATTAGCCGCGGGTCCCGGCCGTTGATGAGCGCCGGGACCGACGCGATATGATGCGGGATCGCAGTGCGATCCTGCTTCATATCGCGGTAGCCGGCGCAGGACGTAAATATACGTTCTGCGTCGTTAAGGGGTTAAAACACCTCCTGTGAAAAAGGGGGAGGGGTGCACAGCTAAAGAGGGTGCCATTCCCCCTGAGTTGTCCAAACAAGCAAAAAGAAAAATAGCCTGGCTAATTTTCTCTTTGCTTATATATATATATATATATATATATATATATATATATATATATATATATACACATATATATATATATATATATATATATACTGTATATGTAGATGGATAGATATTATTCTGCATCCACAGTTATACAGGAATACAGGGAGAATAGATATGAACATGTAAGGTATCAGAGACGCACTGATATATGTCCTGCAGTTAAAATACCTTCAATCAATAAATAAAGTTTTGATATTTATTAAAAATTTAAATACAACGAATAATTGCTTGTGGCAACCTAAGCGTAATATGTAATACATATACACATAAGACTAACATAAAATTCATTAAAAAAGAAATGTGCAAGGTTTAAAACATGTAAACCCCCTTAACGTGATCATATAATGCAAATAATATTACAACTGTAATGCAGCAAACTATTTTAAATAATATACACTCCTGGCAAAGAGGTAAATTGAGGAAACAGTCTTAATTGTACAGTACTGCTGTCAGGAATAGGCAGCAAAGGGGTGTACACGCCCACTCCCCTGTCCCTGCCTACTTACATTCCTACCCTAGACGACAGGTCCACAATGGAGACAGTCCCTCCCTATATACGTGAGGGGCATATTTGTCAAAATAATAAACTACAATAAGAAAGACTCAAGTCAGGGGACAGTAGGATACAGACAGACTAACAAAGAAAGACTAAACACTGACACAATAAGTCCAACTTCAACTATCAGCGTCTGAAGCCTGGTCATGTCACAGTACAAAATCGCTAATACAGAGAGAATAGTCAGAGAGAGGAGCCAAAGGTTCAAAAAGCCAGGTATAACAATTACAGAAGAAAGCTAGCTAGGCTATAAACTGAGCTCTATAGAAAGCACTGACTGGGAGTAGACTTCTAGCTTATATGGAGCCAGAACAGGGGCTCCAATCAAGGTCAGCTGACCACTACAGAGAGAATAGTCAGAGAGAGGAGCCAAAGGTTCAAAAAGCCAGATATAACAAATACAGAAGAAAGCTAGCTAGGGCGTAATTCAGCAACAAAAAATAAAACAAAGAACCTAAGAACCTGTCAGAACCTTTTAACCCTATAGGTTCTGACAACTGCACTGGCCATGGAAGAAAAACATGAACTGCAACATAGTAGTTCAGACAGATTGATACTTATATAGCTGTATTGTTTTGCTTTGTTTGCAAGCTTAGTATCTTCCGATAGATATATATATATATCTATATATATCTATATATATATATATATATATATATATATATATATATATATATATATATGAGTCAAGTCCTGGAAAAAGTGTGGGAACTCACCCAAGATTTCTAATATGCCCCCATCCCCTGGTTTGCGCAAAAAGAACTTTGCCTTAGCGCAGGTAGTGATAAATCTTCCCCAAGTTACTTATGTTTATAATCAAGTACCTTACTTCTAGGATGACACAGGGTAGCAAACCTCATCCTTATCCAGTTACCTTACTACTGGGGGGACACACTGTAACAAACCTCCTCCTCCTGTAATTATCTTACTAAGGGGGTGACATGTGACCTTTACTCCAGTTCAGCCCCACCTCCTCCACAGCATCATCACAGGTCCTTCAGCCACAATCTCTCCTATTTCCCCCAACATGTGATGGTGACATCATCACAGGTCCTACATCTCCAGAATCTAGCAGTCTGGGATAGGGGAGGAGATGGAGGGTAAGAATAATTCAGGGGTCCGTCCTGTAGGACTAATGTAACAGGGATTATTCCCCTACGCGTTCCTGCAGGACTCGAGTCCTCTATATATATATATATATATATATATATATATATATATATATATATATATATGATATACATATATGATTACTGAACTCCCAGAATGTCATATCAAATCCAATCAAATTTTACACCATGGTTTACCTAGCAGGACTGTATTTCATATTTTTTTTATTATATTGGTAAACTGGGCACATAGGGCATTGTGTATTACAGAAACTTATTCATCTCAGTGTGAGCTGCACATATTTTCTTTTTGAGTATTTATTTTGTCCTTTATGAATCCTGCAAAATGACAGACACCAGATGGAAACCCAGTGGACAATTGAACATTAACCCCTTAAGGACCCAGCCAATTTTCAGTGTAGGATTCAGCAATTTTTTGCACATCTGACCACTGTCACTTTAAGCATTAATAACTCTGGGATGCATTTACCTTTCATTCTGATTCCGAGATAGTTTTTCGTGACATATTCGACTTTATGTTAGTGGTAAATTTATGTCGATACTTGCATCATTTCTTGGTGAAAAATTCCAAAATGTGATGTAAAAATTGAAAATGTAGCATTTTTTTTAATTTGAAGCTCTCTGTTTGTAAGGAAAATAGACATACCAAATAAATTATATTGATTCACATATACAATATGTCTACTTTATGTTGGCATCATAAAGTTGACATGTTTTTAGTTTTGGAAGACACTAGAGGGCTTCAAAGTTCAGCAACAATTTTCCAATTTTTCAAAAAATTTTCAAATTCGGAATTTCTCAGGGACCAGTTCAGATATTAAGTGGATTTGAAGGGCCTTCATATTAGAAATACCCCACAAATGACCCCATTATAAAAACTACACCCTCAAAGTATTCAAAATTACATTTAGTAAGTGTATTAACCCTTTAGGTGTTTCACAGGAATAGCAGCAAAATGAAGGCGAAAATTCAAAATCAAAATTTTTTTACACTCGCAAGTTCTTGTCGACCCAGTTTTTGAATTTTTGCAAGGGGTAATAGGAGAAAGAGTCCCCCACAATTTGTAACCCAATTTCTCTCGAGTAAGGAAATACCTCATATGTGTCAAGTGTTCGGCAGGCGCAGTAGAGGGCTCAGAAGGGAAGGAGCAACAATGGGATTTTGGAGAGTGAATTTTGATGAAATGGTTTTTGGGGGGGCATGTCACATTTAGGAAGCCCCTATGGTGCAAGAACAGCAGAAAAAAACCATATGGCATACCCTTTTGGAAACTACAACCCCCAATGCACGTACCAAGGAGTACAGTGAGCCTTAACACCTCACAGGTGTTTTACGACTTTTTGTTAAAGTTGGATGTGTAAATGAAAAAAAAATGTTTTCACTAAAAGGCTGGTTTTTCCCCAAATTTTACATTTTTACAAGGGGTAATAGGAGAAAATTATCTCCAAAATTTGTAACCCCATTTTTTCTGAGTATGGAAATACCCCATGTGTGGACATCAAGTGCTTTGCTGGCGAACTACAATGCTCAGAAGAGAAGGAGCGCCATTGAGCTTTTGGAGAGTGAATTTGTTTGGAATGGAAGTCAGGGGCCATGTGCGTTTACAAAGCCCCCAGTGGTGCCAGAACCATGGACCCCACCACATGTGACCCCATTTTGGGAAACAACACCCCTCACAGAATGTAATAAGGGGTGCAGTGAGTATTTACACCCCACTGGCGTTTGACAGATCTTTGGAAAAGTGGGCTGAGCAAATGAAAAATTTCATTTTTCATTTTCATGGAGCTCTGTTCCAAAAATCTGTCACTGTACCCCTCATTACATTACATGAGGGGTGTAGTTTCCAAAATGGGGTCACATGTGTTGGCGGGGTCCACTGTTATGGCACTATGGGGGCTTTGTAAACACACGTGGCCTTCAATTCCGGACAAATTTTCTCTTCAAAAGCCCAATGGCGCTCCTTCTCTTCTGAGCATTGTAGTTTGCCCGCAGAGCACTTTACATCCACATAAGGGGTATGTTCTTACTCAGAAGAAATGGGGCTACAAATTTTGGGGGGCTTTTTTCCTATTTTCCCTTGTGAAAATGAAAAATTTTGAGTAACACCAGCATTTTAGTACATTTTTTTTTCCCATCCAACTGTAACGAAAATTTGGCAAACACCTGTGGGGTGTTAAGGCTCACTATACCCCTTGTTACATTCTGTGAGGGTGTAGTTTCCAAAATGGGGTCACAAGTGGGTATTTATTGTTTGCATTTATGTCAGAACTGCTGTAAAATCAGCCACCCCTGTGCAAATCACCAATTTAGACCTCAAATGTACATGGTGCGTTTTCACTCCTGAGCCTTGTTGTGCACCCGCAGAGAATTTTACGCCCGCATATGGAGTATTTCCATACTTAGGAGAAATTGCGTTACAAATTTTGGGGTTCTTTTTTTCCTTTTACCGCTTGTGAAAATAAAAAGTATGGGGCAAAACCAGCATGAAAGTGCAACATTTTTTATTTTTTTACCCTAACAGGCTGGTGTAGCCCCCAACTTTTCCTTTTCATAAGGCGTTAAAGGAGAAAAAGCCCCCCAAAATTTGTAGCCCAATTTCTTCCGAGTACGGAAATACCCCATATGTGGCCCTAAACTGTTTCCTTGAAATACGACAGGGCTCTGAAGTGAGAGAGCGCCATGCGCATTTGAGGACTGAATTAGGGATTGCATAGGGGTGGACATAGGGGTATTCTATGCCAGTGATTCCCAAACAGGGTGCCTCTAGCTGTTGCTAAACTCCCAGCATGCCTGGACAGTCAGTGGCTGTCCGGAAATGCTGGGAGTTGTTGTTTTGCAACAGATGGAGGCTCCCTTTTGGAAACACTGCCGTACAATAAGTTTTTCATTTTTATTGGGGGGGGGGGGGGGGATACAGTGTAAGGGAGTGTATATGTAGTGTTATACCCTTTATTATGTGTTAATGTAGTGTTTTTGGGGTACATTCACACTGGTGGTTTTACAGTGAGTTTCCCGCTAGGAGTTAGCGCTGCGGCGAAAACCTTCAAGCAGGAAACTTACCGCGTGAATATACCCTTTACATTCACATGGGGAGAAAACCTCCAACTGTTTCAAAACTACAACTCCCAGCATGCACTGACAGACCATGCATGCTGGGAGTTGTATTTTTGCAACAGCTGGAGGCACACTGGTTGGAAAACCTTCAGTTAGGTTCTGTTACTTAACTCAGTATTTTCCAACCAGTGTGCCTCAAGTTGTTGCAAAACTACAACTCCCAGCATGTACTGATCGCCAAAGGGCATGCTGAGAGATGTAGTTATGCAACAGCTGGAGGTACGCAACTACAACTCCCAGCATGCCGAGACAGCTGTTTGGGCATGTTGGGATTTGCAGTTTTGCAACATCTGGAGAGCTACAGTTTAGAGACCCCTGCACAGTGATCTCCAAACTGTAGCCTTCCAGATGTTCAAAACTACAAATCCAGGCATGCCCAGACAGCTGTCTGGGCATGCTGGGAGTTGTAGTTTTGCAACATCTGGAGGGCTACAGTTTAGAGACCACTTTATAGTGGTCCCAGACTGTAGCCCTCCAGATATTGCTAGGCAACTCACCTGCTTCCGTAGGATCCAGGGAGCCGCATCGCCGTCCTCTGCTGCTGCCAATCTCCACCGTCGATCGCCGCCTCCGCCATGGCCGATGGGTAAGTGGACTTCAGTGCCGGTCCCCATTGGTTTCCCCATTCTGCCCCGCCTATTGTGGGTGGGCAGATTGGGGAAACTGAAAGTTAACACCCCCCCCCCCCCGCCCCCGATCTGCTATTGGTTGTCTCTTCTATACGACCAATAGCAGAAATAGGAGGGGTGGCACCCCTGCCACCTCACTCCTATCCCTTCAGGGGGATTGTGGGTGTCTTGGACAACACTGATCCCCCTTATTTTCCGGGTCACCATGACCTGGAATTGCACAAATCACCTGTGTGAATTCACCGGCAATTTGCAGCTATCGCTGACATGGGGGGTCTGATGACCCCCCTGGGCATTTGCGCGGGGTGCCTGCTGATCGATATCAGCAGTCACCCTGGTCCGGTCCCCGCCCGGCGGGGACTGGAATTCCCCATGACGTAGCGGTATGTCATGGGTCCTTAAGAGCCAGGGTGTCGTGACGTAGCGGTACATCATGGGTCCTGTAGGAGTTAAAGTCAATGGTGCCTCTTGGGATCCATTGGTGATCTTCATGCAGTGGGCCATCTGGCTTCATTTACTCCTCCTGAAGGGAATTTGTGAGCCTCTAACACAGATGTAAACCTAGACTTATTTTTTCTTGCAGCAAATTAGGGAAGACTGTGTTGGGCTCTATGCTAATATTGTTGTTCTCTATGCTAAAATTGGGGTTCTTTTTGCTAATATTGTGGTTCTTTTTCTGTCTCAGCCTTCTACTTACCATTTGACTTAGTCTTCTATTAGTCGGGAACTCTGTGTCACTCAATTGGACTTGTAGCAGGAGATGGACTACATTATAAGTCTATGGAACCTGTCTAATGTTACAAGTCAGATTGAGCATCGAGGCGTAGGCTGAGCAAGCTGAGGTGCTCCATGTTTCTTGCAATCAGTAGGGGTCTCAGAACTGAGACTCAATTACCCAAATCTTGTTACATGTTCTTTTTTTTATTTTTTTATTTAGGGGACAGTCTGCTCTAAAGGGAAAAAAAAAAACCTTCATATACTGCCCTTCCTTTATAACATCACCAACTTTAAAAGTATAGTAAGTGCAGGACCAGACATGTGGACATAGAATAATCTACAGTACTTGGTTGGGCACCCCAGCCCCTTGTTCAGCAGGGGTGCTGACAGTCAGACCTTCACCAATCTAATATTAATGGTCTAGCCTGAGGATTGTTCCTGAATTTTGAAGAGCTGAATAACCCTTTTAAAGTGCATTGTCTAAGAATAATTGAATAGGTTACTAGTCTTCTAGCAGTTTGTATCCCCTTTGTATTTAGTGGATGTTTCACTTTCTGGATTCCCTTCTGTTATCCACTGACAGTAGGGCAAAAAAATAAAATAAAAGACACACATATATATATATATATATATATCTATATATATATATATATATATATATGTTTGCATGTGTGTTTATGGATAATGTTAATACCATTTTAACATTATTAATGGAATAAGAGTTATTCTAGTTAAGTTTATGAACTTTTTTCCAAAATGATTGAATACAATTATTATTTATGGATTGCACCTGAATTAACTTGTCCTCATTTACCTTTGATGATATATTCTAACTATGCAGTTGTCCATTCTTTTAAAGGGGTACTCCGGTGAAAACCTTTTTTCTTTTAAATTAACTGGTTGCAGAAAGTTAAACATATTTGTAAATTACTTCTATTAAAAAATCTTAATCCTTCCTGTACTTATTAGCTGCTGAATATTACAGAGGAAATTCTTTTCTTTTTGGAATGCTCTCTGATGACATCACGAGCACAGTTCTCTCTGCTGACATTATTATAAGAATAATAATGCTTTATTTGTTGTTGTCCTTAGTGGGATTTGAACCCAAGTCCCCAGCACTGCAAGGCACCATGCACTGAGCCACCATGCTGCCCTTAGCATACATCCGCTATGCATGGTTGCTAAAATGGACAGAGATGTCAGCAGAGAGCACTGTGCTCGTGATGTCATCAGTGTTCCAAAAGGAAAGGAATTTTCTCTGTAGCATTCAGCAGCTAATAAGTACTGGAAGGATTAAGATTTTTTAATAGAAATAATTTACAAATATGTTTAACTTTCTGCCACCAGTTGATTTAAAAGAAAAAAGGTTTTCAACGGAGTACCCCTTTAAGCCTCAGGACATGCAAGCTAGCTTTTCGTATGGATATAAGGGGATTTAGGGAAGTGCCATATCAAAATATTTGCATTGGGGATACACACAATGTGACTTGGATCATGTTTAATTCATTGCCAGTAGGTTGAAGTTGTGCGTGGTGAACTAGCATATATTGCAAACTGGATCACTTTTACTTATTGAATAGATGCCGACCAAAGACAGGTCTCTGTCCGAATGTAAATGTGAAATAGAGCTCCTGAGTCAATTAAGAATCATTGTATTAGTGTCTGTTCCTTCTTTAACATTTTTGTCTATCTTGCATTATCGATTACAGATGGCAGTGCTATATTTCGTGGATGTTTCAGACGACCAGATAATATATCTTTGGCTCTCCCAGTGAGCAACATTATGTTAAATATGTCTGTGGACAAGTGTGTCAATTTCTGCACAGAAAAGGTTAGTGAGTGCACTTGTACTAAACATTACACATTTATTTAAAATATAACTTGTCTTTGAAGGTCATTTAAGGTTAAAAAAAGGGAATTGCATTACAAACAATTCCTTGTATTTTATTATTTGCTACATTTTAAAACCTACAAAGAGCAAGCAGAGTATATTCTATTTATCTGACACAGAGTGTATTTAGATTCCAAGAGGGGCACCGCTTTAGGATTAATTCTCTCCTGCTCTATGATAAGGGGTATTTCAATTTAACATATTTCTTCCAGAAATAGTGCTACCCCTCCTTTGCTTGTATTTAGTACTTATGCAGCACAGCCTTATTGAGATGAATAGGGCTAAGTTGCAGTACCATACACAACATATGGACAAGTGTGGCACTGTTTTTGGAAGTAGCCATAAATAAAAAAAATAAAAAAATATGTATATATATATATAAATTTTTATTAAACTGTTGATACAATTTTAATTCTGCATTTATTGTGTTTTTATCTTTTACTTTCTGAAACAAATATTTATAAATACTGTAAATAGTTCACTAATAACATATACTTAAATGTTCTTTCTGCTTTTAAAACCTGGAAAGTTCTCATGTCTCATTATACAGTCCAGAATAGGTCAAATAGGACATATGTATCTGATAATGTGAACTCAATCACAATGTTTGTTTACATCTGAGGTGTCAGCTGTTGCATGTTGTTATTACATCCTACAATTCCTTAAAGGTTTCCCTTTCCCCCTTTATGAATTCTTAGTCCTAAAGTGTCCCAGTCATTTTAAAAAAAAACTAAAAAACTTTTCACATGTCAGTTGGGGTCTGGGCGCTGAGACCTCCACCGATCACCAGAACAAGGCAAGAGAAGCCGTTGGGTGAGAGCTTCTCTCCTCCTCTTGCTTTTCCATAAAGACTTACAGTCATGGCCGTAATTTTTTCTAGAAAATGAAGTATTTCTCAGAGAAAAGGATTGCAGTAACACTTGTTTTGCTATACACATGTTTATTCCCTTTGTGTGCATTGGAACTAAACCAAAAAATAGAGGAAAAAAGCAAATTGGACATAATGTCACAACAAACTCCAAAAATGGTCTGGACAAAATTATTGGCACCCTTTCAAAATTGTGGAAAAATAAGATTGCTTCAAGCATGTGATGCTCCTTTAAACTCACCTGGGGCAAGTAACAGGTGTAGGTAATTGCACCTGAAAGCAGATAAAAAGGAGAGGAGTTCACTAAGTCTTTGCAGTGTGTGTGTCTGTGTGCGCCACACTAAGCATGGACAACACAAAAAGGAGACGAGAACTGTCTGAGGACTTGAGAACTAAAAGTGTGGAAAAATATCAAAAATCTCAAGATTACAAGTCCATCTCCAGGGATCTAGATTTGCCTTTGTCGACAGTGCGCAACATTATCAAGAAGTTTGCAACCCATGGCACTGTAGCTAATCTCCCTGGGCGTGGACTGAAAAGAAAAATTGCTGAAAGGTGTCAACACAAGATAGCCCGGAAAGGTGGATAAGCAGCCCCAAACAAGTTCCAAAGATATTCAAGCTGTCCTGCAGGCTCAAGGAACATCAGTGTCAGTGCAAACTATCTGTAGACATTTAAATGAAATGGAACGCTATGGCAGGAGACCCAGGAGGCCCCCGCTACTGACCCAGAGACATAAAAAAGCAAGACTACATTTTGCCAAAATGACTTTGACTAAGCCAAAATCCTTCTGGGAAAACATCTTGTGGACAGATGAGACCAAGATAGAGCTTTTTGATACAGCACATAATTCTACTGTTTACCGAAAATGGAATGAGGCCAAAAAAGGAAAAAACACAGTACCTACAGTGAAAAATGGTGGAGGTTCAATTATGTTTTGGAGTTGTTTTGCTGCCTCTGGCACTGGGTGCCTTGAATTTGTGCACCTCATATGAGTGCTGTGTGTGGACTATATGGGATATGAACCCTATGATGGGGCTCTAGTGTCTGTGTGAATACTCAAGATATAATAATAAGAATAAACTATTTAATTCTATATGATATATGTAATAAAGTGCTATATTGTATAATGACTTAAAACTTTCATGATTTAAGATAGCATTGAACCTATAATAGCCCTATAAAATGGATTTATTTCTAAATACCAACACAGCATAAAAAGCTTTTGTAGATGTAATAACCAGGTCTACTCTGTATTGTTTCCTATAAAAAAAATGCTTTTATATGGAAACAGGCTCTGATTAATAAAATTATTTATTTAAGTAAAAGTGGATATTTTCCACGATATGCCTGGGGTGTCTGCTCTTAGCTGGTAGGTTTCTAATTTGTGAATCTTAAACAGAATGCAGCTTTTTTTTTGCATTCAATAATATTTTTCTGTTGACTCCTCAAGTCAGAGAGCAGTGATCTTCATAAACAGTGATATTATTACCCCAGCCCATTAATTTGCAGGAAAGAGCTGTTCAATTGTAGTTTATTGACTGTTTATATACTGGGTATAGATAGTAATTGGGATGCATCATTATAGATTTCCCATCAGATAAACTTGATGGAACAGAGTCCTCAATGAATGCATAGAAACTCAATAGAGCTCCTCAGCAATATTCATATATCCTCTATCACCACCAAAAGGACTTCAATCATGTGTAAAAAACATACCAGGAAATATCATTAGACTAGGGAAAAAAAATAACTTGTTATATTGACAGGAAAACAAAGTGTCTAAAAATCCTTCTTAATTGAGAAACATTCAACACGTGTCTGAACATTTGCCGAAAACCAGATGTAAAAGTTCACACTTGAAGTTAGCAATGCACTGAGAAATGGATTGTGCTGGGCCAAGTGTAAGGATTGCTGACGGTATACATCTGGTGTAACCACCCATTCTACCCAAACCTGTAAATGTTTGGGAATATACTTTTATGCTAACTTTTTAATGTGTTCCTGTTTTGTTGTAGTTTTATTAGGGCTTTTGCAGGAAAAGTGTTTTTTTTTTTTTTGTTTCTTTTTAAATTACCAACATCAGTTGAATTTGGTTTCAACCATAGACTTCCCTCGTATGTTATTAAACCAAGAATTGCTGCTATCTTTGGTCTGCTGTACAGGAGCAGGGACTCTGGCTAAAGACTGATTACCCTGCTCCTGTACATACTGAGCAAACGACATAGACACTGTATGTCTAGCCACTAACGCCTCTGTTATTTTGTTTATACTCACTCTCTTCAAGATTTGGTCTGCCAGATATTCCACTCTGGCATTTTTAGCAGTAATTACATGACCATGGTTGTAAAGCGTATGCCTTACTGCTCAATATACAGGAACGTGGACTCCCGACTTTGAGAGGAGATCTCAGTTCCTGTCATGGACTTGGTCATGGTGAGTCCCAACTAAATTTTGTCACAACTGGGTTTTGTTTTAGTTTTTTTATTCAGAACACATTTGACCCTTTTCAAATGAATTGGCTTGTGTCTAAATATTTACTAATAATTACTAGTTCAGAGCGGTATTGACATTCATTGTATTCCCCATGGTTCAACATATCCAAAAATATAAGTCCTTTCTAGCTTAGAAAATGATGCATGCTTTTGTGGTACTCTATTGGAAGATATGGTATATGTTAATTTATCTGTGGCTACTCATTGGTTGTGATGGGCATTCTAGCCTCTTGCAGGTTTTGCTAGAATGTTGTGATATTGTATTAAATTTGTAACAGTAGAAATTGGAGTCCTTAAGGAAAGTAAGGGGTGGACAATTGGATACTTTTGTATTAGGCAGATATCTATTACTGAGCAGAATCAAGCACCAACTCAAGAAATTGATAAAACTACCTACATTTTATCATCTATATAATATTAACAACACCTAGACCTATCATGGTCAAAGTGAAAGAAGCAATCTGATTGGTTGTTGTGGGCAACTGGTTGACCTCTCTGCACAGGTTTTGATTAATGTATTTTAACTATTTACCTTTGGAATCAATCCCTATTCTAAAAAAAATGGCTGGTGATGAACAGGCTGTGCATAGTCTCCATTCATTCATATGGTCACTGTCATTGCAAACTAATTCCCTCTATGTGAGAGCCTATGTGCTTAGTAACATATTTTAAAGGGGCATAATTTACAAAAAATGTCTCCTTACCTTACAAAAAAGAAACAAATTCTTGCCCATAAGGGAATCTGATGTCTACTGCTTGATGTTTGGCAAAGTCTGTCTCTAGTAAAATTCACAGCAAGACAGTGGGAAGTGGGGATAGTGCTAAGCTAGTGCTATGTGGAGGAGAGAGGGAGAGAGCCTGAGCCTGTTTGCCCCCTCAAGAGGGATCAGAGCTCTGTCTAAAGGTAACTCAAGGCTTCCCTCCTAACTATTTTCATCCATAAAGTTCTGGGCAAGTGTCTCTTGTGTAAATACCAGTGTATCTACTGCTGTATATCCAAAGTGCCGCAGAGCAATATCCCCTTAGCTTGCCAGCAGCAGCAATTCTGTACTTAGCATAGCCCTTTTCTTGCTGTGCTGCAGCTGTTTCTTTTATTTCTGCTCATAAAACCCCTTAAAAACCACTGTAACAGTAACCCCATTCAAATCCATCTTCAACCTATTGCAGTGTACTGAAAATATTTACCAGCACTATACCAGCTGGTTCAGTCCAGTGCACTTTTACTAACATTGTCATGGTATACCTGTGATGAATACATGCTGTGCTGTCATTGGCCAGAGAAGAAATGAAAAGAGTAACAGTGAGTATACTACTGGAAAACAGCCCAGCTCTAATCCTGCTCCATTAAATGGAGAGAATAAGACATATATACACACTCCATGGAGGAGGCACTAAGGAGCTAAGTAGCAACATAACTAATTGACAAAAAGCCATGTAAGTTAAAAATTTTTTTTGAAATGAAAGAAATACAAACTTAGTACTGAGACTTCTTATAACAAATTGTTACGCCGAGCGCTCCGGGTCCCCGCTCCTCCCCGGAGCGCTCGCTACACTCTCCTCACTGCAGCGCTCCGGTCAGATCCACTGACCCGGGGCGCTGCGATACCGCCTTCAGCCGGGATGCGATTCGCGATGCGGGTAGCGCCCGCTCGCGATGCGCACCCCGGCTCCCGTACCTGACTCGCTCTCCGTCAGTCCTGTCCCGGCGCGCGCAGCCCCGCTCCCTAGGGCGCGCGCGCCGGGTCTTTGCGATTTAAAGGGCCACTGCGCCGCTGATTGGCGCAGTGGTTCCAATTAGTGTTATCACCTGTGCACTTCCCTATATCACCTCACTTCCCCTGCACTTCCTTGCCGGATCTTGTTGCCATCGTGCCAGTGAAAGCGTTTCCTTGTGTGTTCCTAGCCTGTGTTCCAGACCTCCTGCCGTTGCCCCTGACTACGATCCTTGCTGCCTGCCCCGACCTTCTGCTACGTCCGACCTTGCTTCTGTCTACTCCCTTGTACCGCGCCTATCTTCAGCAGCCAGAGAGGTTGAGCCGTTGCTAGTGGATACGACCTGGTCACTACCGCCGCAGCAAGACCATCCCGCTTTGCGGCGGGCTCTGGTGAAAACCAGTAGTGACTTAGAACCGATCCACTAGCACGGTCCACGCCAATCCCTCTCTGGCACAGAGGATCCACTACCTGCCAGCCGGCATCGTGACAGTAGATCCGGCCATGGATTCCGCTGAAGTTCCTCTGCCAGTTGTCGCTGACCTCACCACGGTGGTCGCCCAGCAGTCACAACAGATAGCGCAACAAGGCCAACAGCTGTCTCAACTGACTGTTATGCTACAGCAGTTACTACCACAGCTTCAGCAATCATCTCCTCCGCCAGCTCCTGCACCTCCTCCGCAGCGAGTGGCCGCTTCTGGACTACGACTATCCTTGCCGGATAAATTTGATGGGGACTCTAAGTTTTGCCGTGGCTTTCTTTCCCAATGTTCATTGCACTTGGAGATGATGTCGGACCAGTTTCCCACTGAAAGGTCTAAGGTGGCTTTCGTAGTCAGCCTTCTGTCTGGAAAAGCCCTGTCTTGGGCCACACCGCTCTGGGACCGCAATGACCCCGTCACTGCCTCTGTACACTCCTTCTTCTCGGAAATTCGAAGTGTCTTTGAGGAACCTGCCCGAGCCTCTTCTGCTGAGACTGCCCTGTTGAACCTGGTCCAGGGTAATTCTTCCGTTGGCGAGTATGCCGTACAATTCCGTACTCTTGCTTCAGAATTATCCTGGAATAATGAGGCACTCTGCGCGACCTTTAAAAAAGGCCTATCCAGCAACATTAAAGATGTTCTGGCCGCACGAGAAATCCCTGCTAATCTACATGAACTCATTCACCTAGCCACTCGCATTGACATGCGTTTTTCCGAAAGGCGTCAGGAGCTCCGCCAGGATATGGACTCTGTTCGCACGAGGCGTTTCTTCTCCCCGGCTCCTCTCTCCTCTGGTCCCCTGCAATCTGTTCCTGTGCCTCCCGCCGTGGAGGCTATGCAGGTCGACCGGTCTCGCCTGACACCTCAAGAGAGGACACGACGCCGCATGGAGAATCTCTGCCTGTACTGTGCTAGTACCGAACACTTCCTGAAGGATTGTCCTATCCGTCCTCCCCGCCTGGAAAGACGTACGCTGACTCCGCACAAAGGTGAGACAGTCCTTGATGTCTACTCTGCTTCTCCACGTCTTACTGTGCCTGTGCGGATATCTGCCTCTGCCTTCTCCTTCTCTACTGTGGCCTTCTTGGACTCCGGATCTGCAGGAAATTTTATTTTGGCCTCTCTCGTCAACAGGTTCAACATCCCGGTGACCAGTCTCGCCAGACCCCTCTACATCAATTGTGTAAACAATGAAAGATTGGACTGTACCATACGTTTCCGCACGGAGCCCCTTCTAATGTGCATCGGATCTCATCACGAGAGGATTGAACTTTTGGTCCTCCCCAATTGCACTTCTGAAATTCTCCTTGGACTTCCCTGGCTTCAACTTCATTCCCCAACCCTGGATTGGTCCTCTGGGGAGATCAAGAGTTGGGGGCCCTCTTGTTCCAAGGACTGCCTAAAACCGGTTCCCAGTAACCCTTGCCATGACTCTGTGGTTCCTCCTGTAACCGGTCTCCCTAAGGCCTATATGGACTTTGCGGATGTTTTTTGCAAAAAACAAGCTGAGACTCTACCTCCTCACAGGCCTTATGATTGTCCTATCGACCTCCTCCCGGGCACTACTCCACCCCGGGGCAGAATCTATCCTCTGTCCGTCCCAGAGACTCTTGCCATGTCTGAATACGTCCAGGAAAATTTAAAAAAGGGCTTTATCCGTAAATCCTCCTCTCCTGCCGGAGCCGGATTTTTCTTTGTGTCCAAAAAAGATGGCTCTCTACGTCCTTGCATTGACTACCGCGGTCTTAATAAAATCACGGTTAAGAACCGCTACCCCCTACCCCTCATCTCTGAACTCTTTGATCGCCTCCAAGGTGCCCACATTTTTACCAAACTGGACTTAAGGGGTGCTTATAATCTCATCCGCATCAGAGAGGGGGATGAATGGAAAACGGCATTTAACACCAGAGATGGACACTTTGAGTATCTGGTCATGCCCTTTGGCCTGTGCAACGCCCCTGCCGTCTTCCAAGACTTTGTTAATGAAATTTTTCGTGATCTCCTATACTCCTGTGTTGTTGTATATCTAGACGATATCCTGATTTTTTCTGCCAATCTAGAAGAACACCGCCAGCATGTCCGTATGGTTCTTCAGAGACTTCGTGACAATCAACTCTATGCCAAAATAGAGAAATGTCTGTTTGAATGCCAATCTCTTCCTTTCCTAGGATACTTGGTCTCTGGCCAGGGACTACAAATGGATCCAGACAAACTCTCTGCCGTCTTAGATTGGCCACGCCCCTCCGGACTCCGTGCCATCCAACGTTTTTTGGGGTTCGCCAATTATTACAGGCAATTTATTCCACATTTTTCTACCCTTGTGGCTCTTATCGTGGCTTTAACCAAAAAAAATGCCGATCCCAAGTCTTGGCCTCCTCAAGCGGAAGACGCCTTTAAACGGCTCAAGTCTGCCTTTTCTTCGGCTCCCGTGCTCTCCAGACCTGACCCATCTAAACCCTTCCTATTGGAGGTTGATGCCTCCTCAGTGGGAGCTGGAGCTGTCCTTCTACAAAAAAATTCTTCCGGGCATGCTGTTACTTGTGGTTTTTTTTCTAGGACCTTCTCTCCGGTGGAGAGGAACTACTCCATCGGGGATCGAGAGCTTCTAGCCATTAAATTAGCACTTGAGGAATGGAGGCATCTGCTGGAGGGATCAAGATTTCCAGTTATTATTTACACCGATCACAAAAACCTCTCCTACCTCCAGTCTGCCCAACGGCTGAATCCTCGCCAGGCCAGGTGGTCTCTGTTCTTTGCCCGATTTAATTTTGAAATTCACTTTCGGCCTGCCGATAAGAACATTAGGGCCGATGCTCTCTCTCGTTCCTCAGATGCTTCTGAAGTTGAACTCTCTCCTCAACACATTATTCCTCCTGACTGCCTGATTTCCACTTCTCCAGCCTCCATCAGGCAAACTCCTCCAGGAAAGACCTTTGTTTCTCCACGCCAACGCCTCGGAATCCTCAAATGGGGTCACTCCTCCCATCTCGCAGGTCATGCGGGCATCAAGAAATCTGTGCAACTCATCTCTCGCTTCTATTGGTGGCCGACTCTAGAGACAGATGTGGTGGACTTTGTGCGAGCCTGTACTATCTGTGCCCGGGATAAGACTCCTCGCCAGAAGCCCGCTGGTTTTCTTCATCCTCTGCCTGTCCCCGAACAGCCTTGGTCTCTGATTGGTATGGATTTTATTACTGACTTACCCCCATCCCGTGGCAACACTGTTATTTGGGTGGTCGTTGATCGATTCTCCAAAATGGCACATTTCATCCCTCTTCCTGGTCTTCCTTCAGCGCCTCAGTTGGCTAAACAATTTTTTGTACACATTTTTCGTCTTCACGGGTTGCCTACACAGATCGTCTCGGATAGAGGCGTCCAATTCGTGTCTAAATTCTGGAGGGCTCTCTGTAAACAACTCAAGATTAAATTAAATTTTTCTTCTGCATATCATCCTCAATCCAATGGACAAGTAGAAAGAATTAACCAAGTCTTGGGTGATTATTTACGACATTTTGTTTCCTCCCGCCAGGATGACTGGGCAGATCTTCTACCATGGGCCGAATTCTCGTATAACTTCAGAGTCTCTGAATCCTCCTCCAAATCCCCATTTTTCGTGGTGTACGGCCGTCACCCTCTTCCCCCCCTCCCTACCCCCTTGCCCTCTGGTCTGCCCGCTGTGGATGAAATTTCTCGTGATCTTTCCATCATATGGAGAGAGACCCAAAATTCTCTCTTACAGGCTTCTTCACGCATGAAGAAATTCGCGGATAAGAAAAGAAGAGCTCCTCCCATTTTTTCCCCTGGAGACAAGGTATGGCTCTCCGCTAAATATGTCCGCTTCCGTGTCCCTAGCTATAAGTTGGGACCACGCTATCTTGGTCCTTTCAAAATTTTGTGCCAGATTAATCCTGTCTCTTACAAACTTCTTCTTCCTCCTTCTCTTCGTATTCCTAATGCCTTTCACGTTTCTCTCCTTAAACCACTTATCATTAACCGTTTCTCTCCCAAATCTGTTCCTCCCACTCCTGTTTCCGGCTCCTCAGACATCTTCTCCGTCAAAGAGATTTTAGCATCCAAAAAGGTCAGAGGGAAAACTTTTTTTTTAGTGGATTGGGAGGGTTGTGGTCCAGAAGAGAGATCCTGGGAACCTGAGGACAATATCCTAGACAAAAGTCTGCTCCTCAGGTTCTCAGGCTCTAAGAAGAGGGGGAGACCCAAGGGGGGGGGTACTGTTACGCCGAGCGCTCCGGGTCCCCGCTCCTCCCCGGAGCGCTCGCTACACTCTCCTCACTGCAGCGCTCCGGTCAGATCCACTGACCCGGGGCGCTGCGATACCGCCTTCAGCCGGGATGCGATTCGCGATGCGGGTAGCGCCCGCTCGCGATGCGCACCCCGGCTCCCGTACCTGACTCGCTCTCCGTCAGTCCTGTCCCGGCGCGCGCGGCCCCGCTCCCTAGGGCGCGCGCGTGCCGGGTCTTTGCGATTTAAAGGGCCACTGCGCCGCTGATTGGCGCAGTGGTTCCAATTAGTGTTATCACCTGTGCACTTCCCTATATCACCTCACTTCCCCTGCACTTCCTTGCCGGATCTTGTTGCCATCGTGCCAGTGAAAGCGTTTCCTTGTGTGTTCCTAGCCTGTGTTCCAGACCTCCTGCCGTTGCCCCTGACTACGATCCTTGATGCCTGCCCCGACCTTCTGCTACGTCCGACCTTGCTTCTGTCTACTCCCTTGTACCGCGCCTATCTTCAGCAGCCAGAGAGGTTGAGCCGTTGCTAGTGGATACGACCTGGTCACTACCGCCGCAGCAAGACCATCCCGCTTTGCGGCGGGCTCTGGTGAAAACCAGTAGTGACTTAGAACCGATCCACTAGCACGGTCCACGCCAATCCCTCTCTGGCACAGAGGATCCACTACCTGCCAGCCGGCATCGTGACACAAATTATTCTAAAATTTTACATAACTGATGAATATAAGGATTGAGCCCTAAGTCTTCACAAATGACTCATATATACAGATTGCTATGTGTAGACTGAACACATACTGTACATTGCTGATCTGATGTAAATGATGATTATGCTACTACTACAACTATTACTAATAACAATAATAATAATATATTTGTTGTAGTTAATTGGGCACTGTCAGATGCAAAAGCTTTTGATATGTTGTAAAGCATGCAAACTCAATAGGTTTTGCAATTGCTTTCATTAGAAAATTTTCAGTATTTCATACTAAAAAGCCAAACAACTGCCCCCCCCCCCCCTGCCTGCTTGGACACATACTAGTCCTGCTGTGTCCATGCATCATCACCTATGTCATGGACACACTTTCTTGATTGACAGCTGTGAGTTCAGGGCTCATAGCTGGAGGAAAAATTCTCCCACTGTCAGCTTGTGTCCCTCTACTGTCAGTGAGGACAAGCTGGGAGTTGTAGTTTTGCTAATGCTAGGGAAGATGTGAGCAGACAGCATACTGAGGGAGGGGGCGGAGACCTGCAGTGAGGCCACACCCCTCCCTTTGAGAGGAATTCAGACTAGTTAGCTAAATTAAAAGTGTAATAAAAAAAATAAAGGTGATAGACACATGAAATTTAAATGTACACGGTCAGGATTAGGTACTGAGTGATATATTAAAAAAAAAATTTTTTTGTTGGATCTGACGGGTACGCTTTAATGGAAAAGGTTTTCAGTATAAAAATCTGAAATGTAAATCTTCAATAACTTCATCGAATATTTTAGCATAGTTTTATTCCATCTCAGCCTTATTCAGTTGAACAATGCTGACCTGCAATATCTGGGCATAAGTTGCACTATTTCTGTTGCTTTGTACATCTCATACAATCCCTTTAATGGCAGCAGTTGCTTTTTTTTCATAGGTGACTTTGGTGTTAGATATGGGTGATTTCAGAACCACAGGGCAGGAATAGAATAATAAAAAGTGTATGAACATACACATACAGCATTTATTTCTTTTATTCCTTTATTTAGATTTTAGTGTTTTATCATGATCACAGACATCTATTTGAAATTTGGTGCAGTTTTCTAAATTGAAAAGATAAAAAGGAATATGCAGTTTTACAGCCACTGTAAAATGTGACATTTATGCGATGCATTAAATCCTGCACTGTGTTCCCTTCATCCTCTGAGCGTTAAATATCTCAGGTCATTTAAGCCTCAGTGTCTAGCATATCTTATCATATTTGCTTTTTCTACTTTGCAGAAATTGTATAAAATCTTATTACATTTATTATGTATGTTAATTGTACAGAATGCAGCTTTACATTTCTTAATAAAGATTTTAGGAATTCATGGAAGTTCTGTGCATAGTCATTGACAGGCAGCCAGCATGATTCTGTTTTGAATTCTTTGTTACATTTTGCACTTCTTTGATAATTTTTTTTTTTTTTTTTTTTTGCAGGATTAGGTTTACAGTGAACTAAGCAATGTGTATATAGTATGTATATTTCATATTACTTATGTGTATTGCAAGTGATGACAAAATCTTAACACATCATACACATACAGTAGTTTATCAGAATTGTGCGTGGAGTACAGAAACGCATAGGGGGACATATGGGATGGCGCACTCTGTAATTACCGTATTTTTCGTCCTATAAGACGCACCCAATTTTTAGGGGCAAAATCTAAAAAAATAAAGATTTTGAACCCAATAGTGGTCTTCAACCTGCGGACCTCCAGATGTTGCAAAACTACAACTCCCAGCATGCCCGGACAGCCGTTGGCTGTCCGGGCATGCTGGGAGTTGTAGTTTTGCAACATCTGGAGGTCCGCAGATTGAATACCACTGCAGGAGGAGGTAATACTCACGTGTCCCCGCCGCTCCGGACCCGTCACCGCTGCCCTGGATGTCGCTCCATCGCTGTCACCGTGTCCCCATCGCTCCAGAACGTCTCTGCTGCCGGCCGGGTATCCTCGCTCTCCGTCGCCGCCATCACGTCGTTACGCACGCCGACGCACGTACGCGACGACGTGATGACGAGGAAGGAGAGTGCCGGCATACAGGGGATCCCTGAACAGAGAAGACACCGAGGAGGCAGGTAAGGTCCCCCCCGGTGTCCTGTAAGCACTAACCCGGCTATTCAGTCGGGCTGTTCGGGACCGCCGCGGTAAAATCGCGGCGGTCCCGAACAGCCCGACTGAACAGCCGAGTTAGTGTCACTTTCCCTTCAGATGCGGCGGTCAGCTTTGATCGCCGCGTCTGAAGGGTTAATACCGCGATCGGTGATGTCCTGTATTAGCCGCGGGTCCCGGCCATTGATGGCCGCAGGGACCGCCGCGATAGGTGTGTATTCGCCGTATAAGACGCACCGACTTTTCCCCCCCAGTTTTGGGGAAGAAAAAGTGCATCTTATGCGGCAAAAAATACGGTAGTATGTGGTGGCTAAAAAGAACATCATCCCCACTATATTCCAGCTACTGAAGAAAGGAGGAGGCCTCCAAAAACATGTTTAGCCAGATTACCCTGCAATCCCCAACATCTACCTCAAACCACCACATACTAATTACACAGCACACCCTCTGAGACATGAGGAGGACAGCAGCAGCGATACCATCCACCACCCGCTCGGGAGCTCATTATGGGGAACCATCTGCAGCGTTACCCTGCGGCTTGTAGCTCCCAAGAAGAACTACGGGTTGGCGAGTGGGACCCAGTCCCCCAGGATCTTATCTGCATATCAGAAACTTTTATTTTCATTTATAGGAAGCACACAGCACCCAGGAGCAACCATCTGCACAGCAGACATCGCTATTTTCACTTATGGGGAGCGCATAGCTCTCAGAAGGAACAACCTGCATAGCAGAATCCATGACTTTCATTTACAGGGAGTATATAGCGCTCAGGAGAACTCATCTGCATAGCAGAAACTGTGACCTTTATTTTCAGGGAGCGCACAGTACTCAAGCAAACTTTAGGACTGATTTTTCAGGAAGCGCATACCACTCTATTCATATTTGCAGTGTGATTACTCATTATTATTGAATACAATTTTGCCATTAATTGCATAATTAACATCATATGGGGATATTTGCATGTCTTTTACCAGTTTTATTGTGTTTTTAAGAGCAGGAAGGCGGTTGCTTGGGCCCAGCAAACCTCACCACTGTATTCTACCTAAATAAATATTTTTATTTTACTTTAATTTGGTCTGCTCACTCTTTCCTTTGTATTTCCCGTCACTCACCACTCCCCATTTCTCCCCCCTCCCCCCTTTTATCTTACTTCTACCCCTTTCCCTCTCCATTTTCTCTTCTCTCCTACACCTTGATCTCACCTCATATCTCACAGATATCCCACAGTAGTACATCTGAGGATTGCCCTCCCTCCATTTTTTTACTAGTAGTGTACATGCGCCTTAAGACTTAGAAGGTATGCCAATAAATTCTCTTTAGTATGTTATTGTCTAAGGTAAAGATAATATATACTCCTCCTGGGGAAAGAACTGACCCGCATCAATTGATTTGCGGTATAGTATTCTTTATATCAGTAATCTATATAAAGAACACTGCATAAATATATATATATATATATATATATATATATATATATATATATATGTTGCAGAAAAATCTATGGCTATTTGACTATTTAAAATTATATTGTAAAATACTTTATATAGGTTTCAGACATTCAGACAGTTTAAGAGAAAGTATCGTATGTCCTTGGGTAAGATTAAAAGTAAAGCTCTAAATGCTATGTTGTTTCAACAACCAGTCAGTCCATCAGTTTAGAAGTTAGTTTGCACAGATATGCAGTGCTGATCTCTAGTATTTTCTGGGACATTAATAGGGTCTTAAAATATGAGACAAATAATTCATATATACATATACCTATCAAAAATGTTGATATACCATACAGTTATTTAATGTTACCTCCATATTGTTAATGAACAAAAAATGTATACAAAGAGCAATCTTACCAATTATATCACTAGACAAGGCCTAGATACAATTGTGTCCACCTTTACCTTTCCTTTACTTAAGGAATCCGAAGTCTTATGAAACTAATTTAACATTGTGTCACAAATGCAATCCGAACACTCTTCAGTCTTTATTTACAGAACAATCACCATTGAGATACATAATGATAATACTTAGTGATAGAGGGTTGCTGTGGAAAGCTGGTAACCTTACACTATGCATCACCAAATAGAGTTTAACGAGAAGTTAACCCCTTAAGGACCAGGGGTTTTTCTGTTTTTGCACTTTCGTTTTTTCCTCCTTACCTTTAAAAAATCATAACCCTTTCAATTTTGCACCTAAAAATCCATATGATGGCTTATTTTTTGCGCCACCAATTCTAACTTGTAATGACATCAGTCATTTTACCCAAAAATCTACGGCGAATCAGAAAAAAAAATCATTGTGAGACAAAATTGAAAAAAAATGCCATTTTGTAAATTTTGGGAGCTTCTGTTTCTACGCAGTAAATTTTCGGTAAAAATGACACATTCTCTTTATTCTGTAGGTCCATAGGATTAAAACAATACCCTACTTATATAGGTTTGATTTTGTCATACTTCTGAAAAAAATCATAACTACATGCAGGAAAATTTATACGTTTAAAATTGTCATCTTCTGACCCCTATGACGTTTAGATTTTACTGCGTATGGGGCAGTATGAGGGCTCATTTTTTGCACCGTGATCAGAAGTTTTTACCGGTACCATTGTTGTATTGATCGGACTTGTTGATCACTTTTTATTCATTTTTTCATGATATAAAAAGTTACCAAAAATACACTATTTTGGACTTTGAAATGTTTTTGCGCATACGCCATTGACCGTGCGGTTTAATTAATGATATATTTTTATAATTTGGATATTTCCGCACGTGGCGATATCACATATGTTTATTTTTATTTACGGTATTTATTATTATTATTTTTTTTTTTATGGGAAAAGGGGGGTGATTCAAACTTTTAATAGGGGAGGTGTTAAATGATCTTTATTCACTTTTTTTTTGCAGTGTTATAGCTCCCATAGGGGCCTATAACACTGCACACACTGATCTTTCACATTGATCACTGGTTTCTCATAGGAAACCAGTGATCCATGATTCTGCTGCTTGACTGCTCATGCCTGGATCTCAGGCACTGAGCAGTCATTCAGTGATCGGACACCAGTAGGCAAGGTAGGAGACCCTCCTCGTGTCCCACAGCTGTTCGGGATGCCACAATTTCGCCACGGTGGTCCCGGACAGCTCCCTGAGCTAATCGGGATGGTTTCACTTTCACTTTAGACGCAGCATTCAACTTTGAACGCCGCGTCTAAAGGGTTAATAGCGATCACTGCCGCACGCTATTAGCCACGGGCCCGACTCGCTATGACGTTGTTGCCCCGCATTATAGAAAGGGAAAGGACTCAGAACGTACCGGTACGTCCTTGGCCCTTAACAGGTTAAAGGTAAAAACAGGTAAAAACAAATGTTTCCAAATCAACTTGTGCTAGAAAGTTAAACAGCTTTGTAAATTAAGAAATATTAGAGAGGCTCTTATCTCCCAGACAACCTGTGACTCGGGCTGCCCAAATAACATCTGTACCCAAGATGCCAAAAATTATACAAAATATATAGAAAATTGGGGCTCAGAGTCATAAATATTAGATACAAATTAATTTTTTGATAATAAGATATTCATTATATTTGTGTCTTTGACCCACAGGGCCCTTGTGGGTCAGCAGAAATACACTTATATATTAAATAGTCTATACATAAAATATTCAATGCATAAAATATGGCAAATATTATTAAAAATTTATAAAATACATAAAATGAGAAAACGTTAAAATTATTCGCAAAGTGTCCACACAGTCTGTAGAAATAATGCAGGTAGATAATGTGAATAAATATCTCAGTTGCGGCAATAAATCCAGATGATTTAACTTCAATTATGGTGTCTGTAGATATTGCCTCTAACGGATACAGCGATTGATACAATAGTAACTGGGCACCGAGCGCTACTAGAGACTTGGCGGTCTCAAAAATGTGCAGCGGCGGCAATTATTTTTGGTTGCTACTGGTTTCAGTATTTGAAATGCAATATGGTAGAAGTTGGTAACTTTGTTGTATGCTGGGTTGGTCGCCGGATGGGTCCCGGTTTCCCAAGCAGTAACTGCGCTGCTAGAGACACGGCTGTCTCACAGGTATGCAGCGGAGATGGGGTATAGTGGAAGCGCTTCTCACATGATAAATCATTTTTAGTTGGTACCTCTATTGTGTTGTCCTGATTGTCAGCCGGTCAAAATCCCTGGGCAGAGGGTGTGCTGTTAGAGACTTGGCCGTCTCAGTTTGTACAGCGGCAGCGGGAGGCTCGATCTGAGGGTACTGCAGCAGTTCTCTTGCAAGCAAGGAAAATGGAAAGCCAGCAATGTTCTCGTGGTGTGGATGGCACATAGTGTCCTGTGATGATTAGCCGGTGCCGTGGGTCTTTGTGTATTGCTGTATCCTTGTGGGATTTTGGTGGATGACACTTAGGATATATAGTAGTTTAAGGCTGGATGCGTTTCAGGTCCTCCATAGGACCTTTCTTCAGCAGCTTAACACAGCTGCCACATCTGTCCGTGCCAGGAACTGTGCAGAGCAGGAGAGGTTTGCCATGGAGATTTGCTCATTCTCTAGACAATTCCTGACAGGAACAGAGGTGGCAGCAGAGAGTGCTGTGGTCAGATTGGAAAGAATTACACAAATTTCTTTGGAGCATACAGCAGCTGATAAGTACTGTAAGGCTAAAGATTTTTAAATATAAGTAATTTGCAAATCTGTATAACTTTTTTTCACCAGTTGATTTGAAAACAGTTTTTCCTCCAGAGTACCCCTTTAAAGTCTTAGCTGGCAAAACTTCTCATGGCTAAAAGTAGCAGACTTTCAATTAACATCATTTACAGAATTCTTTATTCTCTTATTGGCTCTGTAATATTCTAATTCTGTGATAACAAGTAGATATTATACAGTATGTGGTCATTGTCCTGCTGAAAGACCCAAGCTCTTGGACGCAAATACAGCTTTCTGACACTAGGCTGTACAGTGCGACCCAAAATCCATTGGTAATCTTCAGATTTCATGATGCCTTGTACACATTCAAGGCACCCAGTGCCAGAAGCAGCAAAACAACTCCAAAACATAATTGAACCTCCACCATATTTCACTGTAGATACTGTGTTCTTTTCTTTGTAGGCCTCATTCCGTTTTCGGTACACAGTAGAATGATGTGCTTTACCAAAAAGCTCTATCTTGGTCTTATCTGTCCACAAGATGTTTTCCCAGAAGGATTTTGCTTACTCAAGTTCAATGTAGTCTTGTTTTTTTATGTCTCTGTGTTAGCAGTGGGGTCCTCCTGGGTCTCCTGCCATAGCGTTTCATTTTATTTAAATGTCAACGAATAGTTTGCGCTGACATTGATGCTCCCTGAGCCTGCAGGACAGCTTGAATATCTTTGCAACTTGTTTGGGGCTGCTTTTCCACCATCCAGACTATACTGCGTTGACACCTTTTATCAATTTTTCTCTTCCGTCCACACCCAGGGAGATTAGCTACAGTCAGTGGCGTAGCTATAGAGGTTGCAACGATCGCCATGGCGACCGGGCCCCTACGCCAAGTCGCAAAAAAGAAAACCTCCCTGGTAGTTCTGCTCCCCGGGAGACCCCCTTCTCTGGTGGCGCTGAAGGGGGGCCTCATTTAGTCCGGTCCCCCGGCCCCAAGTAACGTCAGCTGGGGGAAGGGACACTGCCGCTTTAAGAGCAGCAGACGTCGGAAGCACGCACCTGATGTCACGGTCCCTGCCCCAGCTGCGCAGGAGGACGAGGACATCCCGCCGCCGCCTAGAGATGGTGCATCCTCCCTGAAAGACGAAGGAAGTGAACGAGGCTGGAAAAGAATGACGGAGGGTCAGAGGTGAGAGTGGCGGGGGAGGGTTTGCTGGCTAGAAGAGCATGGAGCAGTGTTTCCCAAGCAGGGGGCCTCCAGCTGTGGCCAAACTACAACTCCCACTTGCCTGGACAGCCAAAGGCTGTCTGGGCATGCTGGGAGTTGTAGCTTGGCCACAGCTGAAGGCACCCTGATTGGGAAACACTGGCATGGAGTATGACAGAGGGGGGGAAAGGAACATGGAGAAGAGGGAGAGGGGAAGGGGGAGCATGATTAAGCCCCCCTCTGTCCTCCTTTTCCAATACCCCCCTGAAAAAGGAGCATGGAGGAGGGGTGTGTTTGGGTGTGTTTGAAAAAGTGGAAAAAAGGAGCATGGAGGAGGACAGGGGTTAGAGAAGGGGCATGAAGTGCCTTTCATTTAGAGCATGGCTATGAGGTTAGCACAGGAACTCCTGCGCTCACTTCATAGTAGTTGCGCATAGTGACATCCTCTGACCTCAGAAGCCAGTGTTTTCCAAACATGGTGCCTCCAGCTGTTGTAAAACTACAACTCTCAGCATGCCTGGACAGCCAAAGGCTGTCTGGGCATGCTGGGAGTTGTAGTTTTGCAACAGCTGGAAGTGCCATGGTTAGAAAACAATGACTAACAGTAAATATCTTAAAGGAGTGCTCCAGGATGCATTCAGACTGCCGGCAGTAAAATAACAAATATACATACTAGGGATCGACCAATATCGATTTTTTTAGGGCCGATACCAATAATCTGTGGAGGTTAGGGCCGATAGCCGATAACTTATACCGTTATAAGTTATTGGCTATTTATCCCCCACCCCCCACCCCTGCGACACCACTGCAGATCATTGATTTAAAGCGGGCGCTTTAAATCAATGAACTGCAGCGGCTTTTGCGGTGCCATAGGCCGCCGCCGCCACCCGCTTCTCTCCCACTGCCTGTCCGGGGGTCCTCCTGAGTCCTATCACCGCCACCGCGATCACCGACCCCCTCACCGCCGTGCCGCGCCCCCCACCGCACCGCCCCAGCCCCATTGCCTCTCCCATCCTCAGTTTTATAATTACCTGTTCCCGGGGCTGGGGTCCACTCTACATCTGACTCCGGTGGCGTCCTCCTGAGCTGTCATTGTTCGCACTGACGGTGACGTCACGTCACCGTCAGGACGCAGCAGGAGCCAGAAGTAGTGTGGACCCCGGCCCCCGGGAACAGGTAATTATAAAACCGTGAATATCGGCCGATAATATTGGCAAAACCGATAATCAGTTGATCCCTAATACATACCTGCTGTCGCTCCCTATATGCCTCCAGGGAAGTGGCCTCCGCCGCGATCCTTTTCCTGGTTGCCGGTGGTTGGTGAGGCATACTGACAATCACCATCCGCAGCAAAGTCCTGCCACGGCCAGAGATAGGCTGAGCGGCAGTGTGACTCACCAACCACCGGCAACCAGGAAAAGGATGGCGGCGGAGGCCGCTCCCCTGGTGCGTATATATATATATATATATATATATATATATATATATATATATATATATTTATTATTTTACTGCCGGCAGTCTGAATGAAAATTTTTGCATCCTGGAGTACCCCTTTAAGTTAGAGAAAAAAATTATATATTGTGGAAACCTCTCTTATCATAAATCATCCTGTACAGATTAACATTAGGGTAGGGTCTGAGGATCCACCGATGACTTGACTCTATAGAGTTCCTCCTGCTGTTTTCCCCCCCTGTGTGCTGCTCACAACAGCAAACTGCCACTAACAAGCCCCCACACAGGGACCTGCGAGTCACCGTGGGCACATGCAGTGTACTCTGAGACATCATGTCGTGGCAGACTGCTGCTGCAAGCAGGACATGGGGGAAAACAGCTGGAAACACACTATAGGGTCAAGTCCTTGACGGATCAGCAGAGTAACATACACTATTGATCTGTTACGTGACCCTACCCTAAGGGTGCATTCACATGTGCGTATTTTTGCTGCATATTTGCTTCAGCAAATTTTGCTGATGTTTGTGCCTGTATGATTAGTGTATGTACTGTATGTATGATGTATGAATGATGTGTGTGTATGAATGATAGTTGTGTGTAAACAAGATGTATGTATGTATGTATGTATGATGTGTGGAGATGTATTCTGTGGGGGGGATCTGCAGGTGGCATATGTGTGTATGATATGTGTGTGTATGATGTGTATGTATATATTATGTGTGTGCATGTACTGTATGAATGATGCGTGTATGTACTGTATGTGGCAGTATTATATTCAGGGGGTACAGTGGGTGGCAGTGTTATATTCAGGGGGTGCAGTAGGAGGCAGTATTATATTCAGGGGGTACAGTGGTTGGCAGTATTATATTCAGGGGGACAGTGGGTGGCAGTACTATATTTAGGGGTTGCAGTAGGAGGCAGTATTATATTCAGGGGGTACAGTAGGAGGCAGTATTATACTAAGGGGTACAGTTGTGGCAGTATTCAGGGGGTGCAGTAGGAGGCAGTATTATATTCAGGGGGTACAGTAGGAGGCAGTATTTTATTCAGTGGGTACAGTAGTTGGCAGTATTATATTCAGGGGTACAGTAGGAGGAAGTATTATATTCAGAGGGTACAGTAGTTGGCAGTATTATATTCAGGGGGTACAGTAGGAGGCAGTATTATATTCAGGGGTACAGTAGGAGGCAGTATTATATTCAGGGGGTACAGTAGGAGGCTGTATTATATTTAGGGGGTACAGTAGTTGGCAGTATTATATTCAAGGGGTGCAGTAGGAGGCAGTATTATATTCAGGGGGTACAGTGGGTGGCAGTATTATATTCAGGGGTACAGTAGGAGGCAGTATTATATTCAGGGGAAACATTAGGTGGAAGTATTCTATTCAGGGGGTACAGTAGGAGGCAGTATTATATTCAGGGGGTACAGTAGGAGGCAGTATTATATTCAGGGGGTACAGTAGGTGGAAGTATTATATTCAGGGGGTATGGGTACAGTAGGTGGCAGTATTATATTCAGGGGTACAGTAGGTGGCAGTATTATATTCAGGGGGTACAGTGGGTGGCAGTATTATATTCAGGGGTACAGTAGGAGGCAGTATTATATTCAGGGGGTACAGTAGGAGGCAGTATTATATTCAGGGGGTACAGTAGGTGGAAGTATTATATTCAGGGGGTATGGGTACAGTAGGTGGCAGTATTATATTCAGGGGTACAGTAGGTGGCAGTATTATATTCAGGGGGTACAGTGGGTGGCAGTATTATATTCAGGGGTACAGTAGGAGGCAGTATTATATTCAGGGGGTACAGTAGGAGGCAGTATTATATTCAGGGGGTACAGTAGTTGGCAGTATTATTCAGGGGGTACAGTAGTTGGCAGCATTATATTCAGGGGGTACAGAAGGTGGAAGTATTATATTCAGGTGGTATAGGTACAGTAGGTGGCAGTATTATATTCAGGGGGTACAGTAGGTGGCAGTATTATATTCAGGGGGTACAGTGTGTAGAAGTATTATATTCAGGGGGTACAGTAGATGGCAGTATTATATTTAGGGGGTACAGTAGGTGGCAGTATTATATTCAGGGGGTACAGTAGGAGGCAGTATTATATTCAGGGGGTACAGTGTGTAGGAGTATTATATTCAGGGGGTACAGTAGATGGCAGTATTATATTTAGGGGTACAGACGGTGGAAGTACTATATTCAAGGGGTACAGTAGGTGGCAGTATTATATTCAGGAGACACAGTAGGTGGCAGTATTATATGCAGGAGGTACAGTGGATGATAGTTTTATATTCATGGGATACAGTGTGCGGCAGTATTATATTCAGGGGATACAGTGTGTGGCAGTATTATATTCAGGGGATACAGTGCGTGGCAGTATTATATTCAGGGGGTACAGTAGGTGAAAGTATTAGATTCAGGGGATACAGCATGTGGCAGTATTATATTCAGGGGATACAGTGTGGGGCGGTATTATATTCAGGGGGTGCAGTGGGTGGCAGTATTATATTCAGGGGATACAGTGTGGGGCAGTATTATATTCAGGGGGTGCAGTGGGTGGCAGTATTATATGCAGGAGGTACAGTTGATGGTAGTTTTATATTCAGGGGGTACAGTATTTGGCAGTATTATATTCAGGGGGTACAGTATTTAGCAGAATAATAATGATTACTGTCTTCATACAGAGGATGAGTATCTACTGACAAAGTGAGGAGCCTATGATGTCCGGGTGTCAGACTCTGCAAAGAAGATGGAGCTGGGAGAAGTCCTGACGTCTGGACCAGATGAAGAAGAAAAGAAAAGACAACAGAGAAGACGTCACTCAGGTCACTGATATCATTGTGTATTCTCCTGACTGTCCCATCAGAGCTGGAGTCACTTGTAAGTTCCGCAGTGATGATGGGCGATGATGTACCCTAATCTGTGGCTCTTCATCTGTTGCAAGACTACAACTCCCATAATGCCTGAGGTTCTTCAGACATGATGGGAGTTATAGCATTATAACAACTGGAGAGCAACTGGAACCAACGTGAAAGGTGGGGATCCCAGCAGTTGGACCCCCTCCAGAAAAATGGGCTGCTTATTCTTAAATGTCTATTTTATCTGTCTGGCCCTGCCTGTTAGTCACTTATATTGTTGTGTATTCTCCTGACTGTGTCCCATCAGTGCTGTTGTCACTGATATCTTTGTGCGGCTGAGTAAAGGGTCGTCCGGGATTGGGGAAGCGGGTCGTCAGGTGGAAGGGGGGGGCCCAGGGCAATTTTTCGCACCAGGGCCCTGGGGTTTCTAGCTACGCCCCTGGCTACAGTGCCATGGGTTAAAAACTTCTTGTTAATGTTGCGCACAGTGGACAAAGGCAAATCTAGATCTCTGGAGAGGGACTAAGTGAACTTCTCTCCTTTTTATCTGCTTTCAGGTGTAATTTTTATATTGCCCACACCTCTTAATTGCCCCGGGTTAGTTTAAAGGATCATCACATGTTTGAAACAGTCTTATTTTTCCACATATTTGAAAGGGTAGCAATAATTTTGTCCAGCCCATTTTTGGAGTTTGGTGTGACATTATGTCCAATTTGCTTTTTTTCCTCCTTTTTTGGTTTAGTTCCAATACATACAAAGGGAATACACATGTGTATAGCAAAACATGTGTTACTGCAATCCTTTTCTGTGAGAAATACTTTATTTTCTGGAAAAATTTCAGGGGTGCCTATATTTACGGCCATGACTGTATAATATATTGTTGAAAACAAAAGTGCTGCCTACTTCGCACCATATATCTGCCAACATTAACAGGACTTGTTTATTGATGAAAAAAATAGTCCAATACATTACAGAAATTATATGTACAATATATTGATTGGGTCTTGACATGTTATAAATTATTAAGAAAAAGTGACTCGGTTGTTACTAACCCTGATAATTTGTTTTATAAAGATACAATCAAAGAAAAAATGTAATTTAAGAACAATCTGTATCTTTCAATGTAATAAAATGTTTCAGTTTAAAGAGGAAATGTGAAAGATTGAGTCACATCAGTGGAAATATATGACATTCTGCGTTCCTCTTCCATTACACTAAGTTACTGTTCTCATTGACTTCCCACAGGAATATCCATTGGCAGTACTTGCAGGAACAGTCTGTCACTGTGCTTTCCCCACAACTTATTTCACACTTCACGAGCGGGAGGATGAGCAGCTGTGTGCTCAGAAATGTACTGGAGAGGAATTCGAGAGCTGTGGCACACCAGATTATTTCATAGTGTATCAAACACAAGTACAAGGTAGGACTGCTGAAGCGTTCCAGAAAATTTTTCCTAACATAAATGGGTCATTATGGTGCCTTAAGTGCAGACTTCTTGTCCTTCAGATCCATTAAATTTCCTTAACCATTACATTAATATATTTTTGTGTTGCCCATAATAATCGTAGGGCAATACCAAAAAGGACCTATTCCTAATGATATACAAAGTAGCAAGAATTTTGTGTTCTGATACTCTGTCATGAGATGTGTATACTACATATAATGAGGTGTGGTCACCCAATGGTTATCATGTGCATTGCAGCCTGTTAAGAGTTTTGCTGGCATGCTATTGTATTAACTAAGTTTCATGAGATGTTGGAATCCTTAAATGGGGTACTCCGCTGCTCAGCATTTGGAACAAACTGTACTGAACGCTGAAGCCGGTGCCTGGAACTTGTGACATCATAGCCCCGCCCCTCATGATGTCACGCCCACCCCCTCAATGCAAGTCTATGGGAGGGGGCATGACGGATGTCACGCCCCCTCCCATAGACTTGAATTGAGGGGGTGTGGCATGACATCATGAGGGGGTGGGGCTATGACATCACGAGCTCCCGGCGCCAGCTTCAGCATTTGGAACAGTTTGTTCCAAACGCTGAGCATCGGAGTACCCCTTTAAATAAATATAAGGAAGGATAAGGGGGGGACACATCTGTATAAGCGCCAAGTATGTGAGGTTTGTATAAACAATTATATAAGAAAAATGTCTAACCCTTAGGCTTGATAAAGATAAAGATGCATACAGCAGGAATTTCCATCAACCTCAACCTTACAGCATTGAACTTTAACTTTACACTATATGATAATTTCAGTTAGCAATAGCAGCTTTTCCATAGAGGTAATGTGAACAATCCCTAGGATAAAAGAACACTTTGGACAAAACTGATGTACTTTATTATACATAGTTCTGGGCTGGATGGAAGGCTAAAGTGCATGTCATAGGTGTTTTCTCTTTGAATGTCTTTGATCCCTGAATCATGTCTTTTTCTGGTCCGGTGTTAGGTATAATATAGTTTCTTTTCTGAAAGGTCCCTGACCAAAAAGATTTGGTATAGGTTGCTTTGGATAATTTTTAATTACCTGTACTGGTACTGGTCTATGAAGGACAGAAACATAGAATGTGTTGGCAGATAAGAACTATTTGGCCCATCTAGTCTGCATAATATTCTGAATACTATGAATAGTCCCGGGCCCTATCTACCCACGCATGCCTAAACTCCTATACTATATATGCAGCTACCACTTCTACAGTAAGTGGTAGTGACTAGGAAAAGTAGAATAATATTAATAAATATGATTAACCTCTTGGGGACTCAGAGTACCTGTACGTCCTGAGTCCCGCTCCCACAATATAAGGCAGGGTCATGCGGTTACCCCACATCATATCGGGTCGGTCCTGGCGTCTAACAGTCACCGGGACCTGAGGCTAATAGCACACATCACCGATTGCAGAGACACGTGCTATTAACCCTTTAGACGTGGCGTTCAAAGTTAATCCCCTGTTTCAACTGTAAAAAAAAGCATCCCCCGCAGCTCAGTCGCGCTGATGGAGACCATCGTGGTGAAATTGCAATGTCCCGATCAGCTAGGACACAAGCGGAGGGTCCGTTACCTGAAATCCAGGCTTGAGCAATCGACTGTCGATAACACTGATCAATGCAATGCTATGGCTTTGCATTGAACAGTGCTGGCAATCAATGTACTGCCCTATGGGGGCTATAACATTGCAAAAAAAAAGTGTAGAAAAGGAGTTAAAGGGGTTATCCAGGAAAAAACTTTTTTTTATATATCAAATGGCTCCAGAAAATTTTACAGATTTGTAAATTACTTCTATTAAAAAATCTTAATCCTTCCAGTACTTATGAGCTTCTGAAGTTAAGGTTGTTCTTTTCTGTCTAAGAGTTCTCTGATGACACGTGTCTCGAGAAACACCCAGTTTAGAAGCAAATTCCCATAGCAAACCTCTTCTAAACTGGGCGTTTCCCAAGACATGTGTCATCAGAGAACTCTTAGACAGAAAATAACAACCTTAACTTCAGAAGCTCATAAGTACTGGAAGGATTAAGAAATTTACAAATCTGTTTAACTTTCTGGAGCCAGTTGATATATAAAAAAAAGTTTTTTCCTCGAATACCCCTTTAAATGGGCACTCTCATTAAAACAAATTTTTGCTATTGCTCTCCATATGGTAAATAAAAGAGATTTCTAATATACTTTGGTTATAACAAATGAAGTTTTCTATGTTTTATTTGTGCTTAAAAAAGCTCAAGAGCACATTTTCCCCCATCTCATGCACAGACTTAGGACCAAAGTCCAAACACAGGAAGTGCAGCCTGGAGTGCTGAGGGGGGGGAGGGGTCCAACCAACAGCATATGGCAGTTAAGTGAGAAGAGCTATGATTGGATGAGGCTGGACACACCCCCTCAGCACTCCAGGCTGCACTTTCTGTGTTTGGACCTCGGTCCTAAGTCTGTGTACAAGATGGGGGAAAATGTGCTCTTGAGATTTTTTAAGCACAAATAAAACACAGAAAACTAATTTTTTTTTTTAAACAAAGTATATTAGAAATATTTGTTATTTACCATAAGGAGTGCAATAGCAAAAATTTATTTTAATGAGAGTTACCCCTTAATAAATGTGATTTAACCCCTTCTCTAATAAAAGTTCAAATCACCCCCCTTTTGCCATAAAAAAAACATGTAAATAAAAATAAATATAAACATATGTGGTATCTCCATGTGCATAAATATATTTAAAAATATATTTTTACTTAAACCGCAAGGTCAATGGCGTAGGCGCAAAAAAATTCAAAAGTCCAAAATAGAGTATTTTGGTCACTTTTTTGCCATAAAAAAATGAATAAAAAGCGATCAAAAAGTCAAAGCAAAAAGGGTACCAATTACGGTTATAGGGGGTCAGAAGATGACAATTTTAAATGTATACATTTTCCTGCATGTAGTTATGATTTTTTTCAGAAGTAATGCAAAATCAAACCTATATAAGTAGGGTATCATTTTAATCGTATGGACCTAAAAATATATATATAAGGTGTAATTTTTACCTAGAAATGTACTGCGTAGAAATGAAAGCCCCCAAAATTACAAAATGGTGTGTTTTCTTCAATTTTGTCGAACAATGATTTTCTTTTTGGTTTCTCCGTGGATTTTTGGGTAAAATGACGGATGTCATTACAAATTAGAATTGGTGGCTCAAAAAATAAGCCATCATTTGGGTCTGTAGGGGCAAAATTGAAAGGGTTATGATTTTTAAAAGGTGAGAAAAAAAAAAACTAAAGTGCAAAAAAACCCTGAGTCCCCAAGGGGTCAACAAATATTAAAGCAACAAATTTAAAGCAACTCTGTGATCCCAAAAATGGTCACTGAACTGTCAGTATTGTAGAATACATCACAATAAAATATTTTGTTTTACACCGTTGAAACTTGTCTGCATGTATTTATTTCAATGCATGCATCAGAGTTGTGACCTGGGGTCTTTTACGTCTTGTGGTCTGAGTGCCCATTCCCTTGCTGTTTGATGAACATTACAGCACTGATCCATGTCAAATCCTGTGCATGCACTGTTGGTTCATATCTAGCGCAGGCGCAGAAAGCTATTGAATTTGCAGTCCCTATTCTCACACTTACTGCTTCTACCCTGACAGAGAGAAAGTAGCAGTTCTCTCTGTGCAATGTCATTCTAGTGGTGAATTTGTGGTGAGTGTGAAGACAGAAGCCCCAGTTTAAACAGTCACCATACCTGTACTACTATTGGAAATGATGGCACATGCTTGCTGTAATCTGGAGAGCCCTGCATGTCCATGAAACAGCAGGGGGCAGTGTCATTTATGGCCAGGGGAGGAGTGCACTCTCTTCTCGCCTGCTCCCCTGTCCCTGCCTACTTACGTACCTGCCCTTAATGACAGGTCCGTAACCACGAAGACAGTCCCTTCCTATATATGTGAGGGACGTAATTGTCAATATAATAAACTACAATGACACAGACTAGGTCCGGGAACAGTAGGATAACAGACAGACTAGCAAAAAAAGACTAAACACTCACACAATAAGTCCAATGTCAGCTATCCGCATCTGAAGCCAGGAGATGTCACAGTACAAAATTGCTAATACCAGAGAGAATAGTCAGAGAGAGGAGCCAAAGGTTCAAAAAGCCAGATATAACAAATACAGAAGAAAACTAGCTAGACTACAAACTGAGCTCTATAGCAAGCACTGACTGGGAGTAGACTGCCAGCTTATATGGAGCCAGAACAGGTGCTCCAATCAAGGTCAGCTGACCAGTCCAGACAGCTGGGCATAACCCAGCAACAAAAAACAACAAAGAACCTGTCAGAACCTTTTAACCCTATAGGTTCTGACATGCGGGCTTTAGGACCACAGAGGCATTGTGGCCCTAGGGCACAGAAAACCTTAGGCCATGCCTCTTTGACCCTTGCATGTTTGAAATAACATTGTTTTTTTATTGATATAAAGACACAAAAGTTTGGAAGGTATGAAATTGCTTTTATTGTGATGTATGCTACAGTGCCATTGTGATTGTGATGTTACCATTTCTGAGGACCATGCAGAACAGAAAAAAATTATTTGAATTGTAAAGGGTTTTTTGTCATTCACGACAAAGACAGTGCTGCTGAGCTATTTTGGAAATGGCATGCTGGGAATTGAAGATCATGAACCGCTAGAGGCTTTACAGATTACATATGCCTCCCTTAGTCTTCATTTACATGGTATGTGTTTAATATGTATAAATTCATATTAAATATCACTTGACTGACTTTTCTGGTAATCATATCCTCTATTATGTATACACTGGTGGAAGAGAATTTGGATGATACTTCACATATCTTATCTGTAAGGGAGTTTATCTTCAATGAAAAGAGATAACATAACGGCTATGTTTCCTATTTATACAATGTCTGTTGAAAAAGATTGAATCAGCTGGAGTGCATCACCATTTATTAATGTTTTTTAGATAACCGTTGTATGGACAGGAGATTTTTACCAAATCGTGCTAAGCAACTTATTGCCTTGGCAAGCTTTCCGGGTGCAGGAAACACCTGGGCCCGACATCTAATAGAACTGGCTACTGGCTTTTATACTGGAAGCTATTACTTTGATGGATCATTGTATAATAAAGGTAGGTTTAAGCATAAAGTTTAAGTACCTAAACAAATTGTAAGATCCTGATGGGAACATCCCACCTTTCCAGCTGTGTTGTTAAGTGCAAATGCTTTGGAAAAGGTCAGCATCTGTGTGCTGCAAAGCTACCTACACAATAAATAACACATCCGCAGACTGTTTGTACAGACCTTATGTGTAAGATTTCTGAAGCAGAGAAAATAATCAACCGCTTTACAGGTAATGAAATGAAACATAATAAGTATATTCCGCAAATATATTGTAGAGAAACAAATTTGCTGGCAACAAACCCAAAGATGAAATTATAATCCACGTGGTCCATCATACAGTAATATATATAAATAAAAATTATGATAATAATAATATTATAATTTTTTTCTATTTACTTTTACAGTTCATTTATACAAAGTTGTTTGAAAAAAAAAAAAACACCTTTATGACCCATTTACACTTTTTTTCTGAGCGTAATTTCGCTTTGGAGTTCCCCTTGGAAAATGGGGTGCAGGAGCTTCCCATTGTTCTCAAATTATTCTTGGACACTGTGCACACCACGAAATTTCCACGTCAAATGTTCCCGCCATGGCAATTCAAGACCCTAGGCTCCACTGAAAAATTTGCATGTTTAGGTTAAATCCGCTCTGAAATGCATTGCCATCTATTGAGACAGCATTCTTGCTCCAGTTCTGGTGTCTGGGTTGGTTTCCCTATACCAGAATTTCCATTTTGGCTCCCTGAGGTTGTGTAAGGGTATTTGTTTAGTGCTATTTTAGTTCCAAGCTGGGTATTTTTCAGCTCTAGTCGTTGGGATTTCAGCTCTTTGTACTTTATCCATGTATAGTTCTGATATTGGTATTGTAACTGTGATTTATGCTGATATATAGCCATACAGTTTTTATATTTCTCAGTTTGATATTTGTATTTGTTGTATTGTGACTAGGGCACTTCATTTATTTTTACATATTTGTACTAGCACCCCAGTTGTCATTTTGTTATCCCATAGGGGTGAGTATTGTAGGCTAAAGCTTGTGTGCCTCCACTCTAATTATGTAATTTAAATGTTTTTATATGTATTGTGCTTCTTCTGTGACTAAGCTTTTTGTATTTTTTTTCAATTTTGGTGGTGGTGCAATAGTCTATGACTACTAGCTTTTTTGTTATTGTTATTCATTGTTCCTTTTTAAACAGTTTTTGCACCCTTTTCACATGCATAGCTGTGCCCTTTCATGTATGTTGTTTCTTTCCAAGCCATCCTAGCGCTGACTTGTTTAAATTGAAATTGAGGAATTTGAAATTGAAATTTTAACTCCCAAGTTTAAGTGTCCCAGGCCCTGGCGTGTGGGTACAAAGGATCAAATATAACAAGGAGTCACATGTCACATGGCAGCACAATGACAGAGCCTGGAGGTGGCATCAGTATGAGGAGACAATTTAGTGGCTGAATGACTGCCTGGAGTTTGTGGCAGCATGAGGAGACCATATAGTGTCTGAATGGCATGCCTGGAGTTGGCTGAAGCATGAGGAGACCATATGGGTAGCTGAAGCATCAGGAGACCATATAGTGGCTGAATGGCATAGCCTGGAGGAGGCTGAAGCAGGAAAGACCATATAGTGACTGAATGGCACAGTCTGGAGTTGGCTGAAGCATGAGAAGAGACCATATAGTGACTAAATGACACAGCGTGGAGGTGTTGGCTGCATAAGGAGACATATAGTGGCTGAATGACACAGCATGGATGTGTTGGAGGCATGAGGAGACCATATAGTGGCTGAATGACACAGCGTGGAGGTGTTGGAGGCATGAGGAGACCATATAGTGGCTGAATGACACAGCTTTGAGGTGTTGGCAGCATGAGGAGACCATATAGTGGCTGAATGACACAGCATGGAGATGTTGGCAGCATGAGGAGACCATATAGTTGCTGAATGACATAGCGTGGAGGTCTTAGCAGCATGAGGAGACCATATAGTGGCTGAATGACACAGCATGGAGATGTTGGCAGCATGAGGAGACCATATAGTTGCTGAATGACATAGCGTGGAGGTCTTGGCAGCATGAGGAGACTATAAAGTTGCTGAATGACACAGCTTGGAGCTGGCAGCAGCATGAATAGACACTAGGGCTTCACAATTTCTAAGATTAAAAGATTAATTTTGAAATTTAAACTGAAGATTTATGGTAGCTAACATTTTTAGGCCCAGGCCCAACCCAAGCAGCATCAGTAAACCCTATAATGTCTGAATGACACAGCCTGGAGGTGGCTGAAGCATGAGGAGACCATATAGTGTCTGAATGATATAGTCTGGAGTTGGCAGAAGCATGAGGAGACCATTGAAATGTAAGATTTTTTTAATAGAAATGTAAGATTTTTAAATTGAAATGGAGGATTTTCAAATTTAAATTTTAACTCCCAAATTTTAGTGTCCCGGGCCCCGGCATGTGGGTACAAAGAACCAAATATAACCAGGAGTCACATATCACATGGCAGCACACTGATGGAGCCTGGAGATGGCATCAGTATGAGGAGACCATATAGTGGCCGATGAATGCCTGGAGTTTGTGGCAGCATGGGGAGACCATATAGTGTCTGAATGGCACAGCCTGGTGGTGGCGGCTGAAGCATGAGGAGACCATATAGTGTCTGAATGGCACAGACTGGAGTTGGCGGCCGCATGAGTAGACACTAGGGCTTCACAATCCCTAAGATTAAAAGATGAATTTTGAAATTTTAATTGAAGATTTATGGTAGCTAGTACTACCATAAAAAATTTTTTAGGCCCAGGCCCAGCTGCATCAGTAAACCATATATTGGCTGAATGACATAGCCTGGAGGTGGCTGAAGCATGAGGAGACCATATAATGTCTGAATGGCACAGCCTGGAGTTGGCAGAAGCAGGAGGAGACCATTGAAATTTAAGAATTTTAAATAGAAATGTAATATTTTTAAATTAAAATTGAGGATTTTTTAATTGACATTTTAACTCCCAAGTTTTAGTGTCCCAGGCACCGGCGTGTGGGTACAAAGGAACAAATATAACAAGGAGTCACATGTCACATGGCAGCACAATGACAGAGCCTGGAGGTGGCATCAGTATAAGGAGACCATTTAGTGGCTGAATGACTGCCTGGAGTTTGTGGCAGCATGGGTAGACCATATAGTGTCTAATTGGCAAAGCCTGGAGGTGGCTGAAGCATGAGAATGCCACATTGTGGCTGAATGGCACAGCCTGTAGTTTGTGGCAGCATGAAGGGACGATATAGTGGCTGAATTGCACAGCCTGGAGTTTGTGGCAGCATGAAGAGACCATATAGTGGCTGAATGGCACAGCCTGGAGGTGGCTGAAGCATAAGGAGACCATATAGTGTCTGAATGGCGCAGCCTGGAGGTGGCTGAAGCATGAAGAGACCCTATAGTGGCTGAATGGCTCAGCCTGGAGTTTGTGGCAGCATGAAGAGAACTTATAGTGGCTGAATGGAACAGCCTGGAGGTGGCTGAAGCATGAGGATACCATATAGTGGCTGAATGGCACAGCCTGGAGTTGGCTGAAGCATGTGAAGAGACCATATAGTGGCTGAATGAGACAGTCTGGAGGTGGCAGCAGCAGCATCAGGAGTCCTGAAAGTGACCCGGTGACAGAGTGGTGTGGTGGGTGACAATACCAGTACCCGGTGATAAAGGTGGGTGAAAAAAGGTCTGATACTGAGGAATGTTTGTAACTGGGGAGTAGCATCTTAAGTGTTTTGCACTATCCATATTTGTAAAGTGTTAGTGTGGCACCATGGTCAATCTAATCTGATGCCTCAGGAATTGGTGGTTGGAAATCCTGAATGATCCATGCCTGATTAATCTTCACAAAGGTTAGTCTCTCCACATTTTTCGTGGACAGACAAGTTTTCCGAGGGGTGAGTATGGTCCCCGCCGCACTAAACACCCGCTCTGATGGCACACTTCTTGCCGGGCAGGACAGCTTTTCAAGGGCAAACTCCTCTCGTTGCGGCCACAAATCAAGTTTGGCTGCCCAGAAATCCAGTGGATCTTCAAGGTGTGTTAGCATGGGCATGTCATGGTATGCCACCACCTGCTGGTTCAGGTCCTGGTCCAGGTGTACCTGCTGCTGATGAGTTGCTTCACTATGCGGGTGAAGAAAGCTACTCATCAGCGACTGTAGACTCAGGCTGCTGCTGATGGAGCTGGTACTGCTCCTGCCACCCCACCTCTCTCCAGCAGCCATGGCAGTGGCAGGTGAGTGCAGGGAGCCCCCCGATTCAGAGCTGCAAGAGGATAGACGATGGCGCCCATGGGCATCGGCCAACTGACTACATAGGATGCCTCTGTAGTAGGTCACTTTGTCCTCCCTCTCAGTGGGTGTAAAAAAGACCCCTATTTTGTGGTGGTAGCGAGGGACCAATAAGGTGGAGATCCAGAAGTGATCCCGCTGCCAAATGATGACAATTCAGCAAGAAAGTGAGCATGCATCGTACCATTTGTGCAAGTAATTCGGTGGGACTCCCTGCCTCCATCTCTACTGCATACTGCCACGGTGTGTCTGGGTCCTCTGTCTCACCTTCCTCATAACCCTCTAGCTCCTCTGGCTGCTCCTGATCCTCCTCTCCTTTCAGATGACTAGAAAAACCGCCCATTTGGCGAAACCTAAACTGTGCTCCACTGTGCCCCTCCACCCCTCCTCCTCCTCCAGTTCAGCCACCATGGGTCTCATCTGGCCGTGAGATGTAGGTGCCACTTCTCCAGTGCCCTGACCAGCCATCATTTCCAACACCTGTTGTAAGAAATGAAGCAGTAGAATGGCGTCGTTCATCCCGTAATCTTGGCGACTTACAAATAATGTGGCTTCCTCAAAGGGCCTGAGCAAACAGCAGGTGTCACGTATGAGCTGCCCCTGGTTCACATTGAAGTAACACTGGGGAGTACCCCTATCCGCTTGGATCATCAAGAAATCGTTGAAGGCTTTTCTCTGTGCGTACAATCGTTCCAACATATTGAGGGTTTAATTCCAACATGTGGCAACGTCACAAATCAGACTATGTTGGGGGATACCGTTCTGACGCTGCAGCTCAAGGAGGGTGTGCTTTGCGGTGTACGAGTGGCTGAAGTGCATGCAAAGTTTCCTTCCCATTGTCAGGATGTCTTGGAAATGGGGGGAACACTTCACAACCAGATTGAACACGTGCCATGTAAGACGCATGGCCCAGCCTTCTCAGTCGCCGTGCATGCAAGATGTTCTTCCTGTTGTTAGTCACTATGGTTCCCATTTCCAGTTTACGTGGAGTAAGCCATACTCTGATTTCTTTACAAATGACTTTTAGCAGTTCCTCCCCTGTGTGACTCCGTTCGCCAAGGCAAACCATGTGAAGAACAGCAGGACACCGCCGTGCCCTGCACACATGGTATGCTGAAGGGCCACTGAGACTTGTTTGGACAGTGGAGGCTGAGGACAGGGTGGAAGATGAGGAGGCGGAGTCGTATACTGTCACAGGACCAACGGGCTGAGAGCGTGGAGGAGGAAGCGGCATGACCTGTCCAAGTTCGTGTTGTGGCTTTGCAGGAACCCATTCACCCAGTGAGCCATAAAGGACATGTATTGTCCCTTACAATAGTTACAGCTCCAGACGTCGACACTGCTGCGCACTTTGGTACACACCGACAGGCCCAAGTACTGGCCCACCTTCTCTTCCACAAAATTGTGCAGGGCTGGTACTGCCTCCTTTGCAAAGAAATAACAGCTTGGCACTCTTTACCTTGGCATGGCACGGGCCATCAGTTCTCTGAAAGGTGCATAGTCCACCACTTGAAAAGGGAGGGACTGCAGCACCAGCAACTTGGACAGGAGCACATTCAGCATCTGAGCCATTGGATGAGTGGGCGCATACTGTTGTCTCTTAGACATGGCTTCGCCGATGGATTGTTGGAGGAATGACTGACTAAAAGTAGGAGGAGCAGGAGCATCTGGAGCTACAGAAGGAGGGTACGACACACAGCTCCCTTCGGCAGAGGTGGTGAAGCCTTGGCTGGCTGAAAGAGAGAGCGGCGTGCCACTGGGTGATGCAGAAGGCTGGACCACTACATCGGAGCTACGGCTCTCCCAGGCCGCATTATGGTGGCGAAGCATATGTTGACGCGGGGTCGTGGTGCCAACATTGGGACCCTGGCCGACATGTCTTGCATGTGGCTATGTGAACCTCCTCCGGATGCCTGATGAAAAACTGCCACACCCTCAAGTAGCTGATTTTCCCACCAACAGTCCGTACTAATTGACTGCTACTGACACTGTCTCCAGGAACCCCTGTACCACTACCTCCCGGGAAGGTAGACCACCGCGAAGCAAGTTTGGCTCCAGAATTTTCACTTCTGCCACTATGCTGACTGCCAACCATGCCACCACCTTGCTGGCTCAGCTGCTGCCTCACGGCCAACCTGCAACTCTCTTCTCCTGATGATGATGAAGCCCCTTCTGCACCCGGCTCCCAATTGAGATCGGCTTCATTATCATCAACAAATGTCTACACGTCACTGATGTCCTCCTCAGGTTCCTCAACAGTGTCTGCTTCAGGACCCTGAACCCTGGAAACACTGCCTCTCACGTCACTCTCCTCATCACTACTTGCACACCTAGCGGAGGAAGTCCGGATGTCTCTTCCACTTGTTGGCTGGGCAGTAGCTGCTGACTGTCCTTTATTAGATTGTCCTCACTGAATAGTGGAGCTGAACCCACAGCATAAGATACTTCTGTAGGGGAGGGAACAGCATAGGACAGAGGCAATGGGAGGATAGGGACTACTCCAGGGCCATGCCAACTGAGGGTTGTGTCTGAGAAACCCAACGACTGTTGACTGGGGGTGTCAGATGTCACTTGTGATGAAGTGGATGACCGTGTTAACCAATCAATGACGGCAGATGGGTTGCTGGTCGGGACACGACCGCTAACTGATACCAGGAGCTCAGGGCTCTCGCTGCGACTCCTGCTGCCACTCGCCCCTAGTCTGCTGTAACCTCTGCCTGATGAATTTAGGCCTCTGCCACTCCTCTGTGCACATCCTGGCACTTCTCTGCCTGACATACTTTGTGCGTATATGAGGGGATTACAATACGCTTTACTACACTTAAAACAGTATTTGTCTACAAAAACGCTGCTGGAATTAGCCTTTCAGTATAACACACACAGCGATGTCCGTCCTATCTGTATGCAGTGTAATACATTATATGACAAGCCACAAAATGGCTGCCGAATAGCTAGGGCTGTGACATCACAGGGGTGACTGGCTAATGATAGGCTACATCCTGCATGTTATTCAGGGTCATCCCACATACTTCTCTTCCCACCTTGCCTTCCCGCCTTCCCAGCGTTCCTTGCCCCATGTACTGACATGTGAATCCCCCCATTTAAGATGCCCTGGAGCCTGGACCGCAGTAAATGGAATTTAATGAAGCAATTGATGCAATAGAATTGTGGCAATATTTGCATTTGTTGCTAATCAAATATTTCATGAAATTCGTAACGAACTTGTGATGAAGTGGATGACCGTGTTAACCAATCATTGACGGCAGATGGGTTGCTGGTCGGGACGCGACCGCTAACTGATACCAGGAGCTCAGGGCTCTCGCTGCGACTTCTGCTGCCACTCGCCCCTATTCTGCTGTGACCTCTGCCTGATGAATTTAGGCCTCTGCCACTCCTCTGTGCACATCCTGGCACTTCTCTGCCTGACATACTTTGTGCGTACATGAGGGGATTACAATACGCTTTACTACACTTAAAACAGTATTTGTCTACAACAGCAGCAGGTGTGTACTTTTGACTGTCCTTTCACAGTATATTGGCCCTTGACAGATTAACAGGTAAAAAATAGTACACTACTTAGATGTATGTATGTGGTATGCACTTATGAGGTCAGAAAAATGTGATACAGTACCCTTAAAAAAAAAAAACATTTTCACTTCACATCAAAAAAGCTGTGTACTAAACACAAAATTGCACTCTGTCAAAGACTATTAGGAATGGACTGCTGTGTATTATACCGACTACAGACTAGTATAACCAGCAGATGATTTGTTGTGGAACAAAGACACAGAATTGCGCTGAAAAATTATTCCTGCCTCCTCCGCTAAGGCGTTCCTTGCCCCATGTACTGACATGTGGATCCGCCATTTAAGATGCCCTGGAGCCTGGAACGCAGTAAATGGAGTTTAATGAAGCGATTGATATGATAGAATCACGGCGATATTCGCATTCGTTGCTAATCGAATATTTCATGAAATTCGTAACAAATTCGGGTTCGTCAGCTTCGATTCACTCATCTCTATTTGTCACACTAAAGTTGGCTAAAATAGCCAAAAGCAGATATTTTGCCCAACTTCATCCTATATCTGTATATTGTATATACTACAATAAGTACAACATTCTAATTTTGTCCAGGAGCACTGTTAGAAAGAGTATTATAAATTTTGGTGCATGAACCACTAACGGAGCCAATCGACAATACATTACATCATTAATATTTATCCTTAGCCATGCACACCTTTATGCTAATAACATTTCCATGGAAATCTGATATATGACTGGGAAATGTGTAGGGCAAATTTAAATGGTACAAAAAATTGCAAAATATGCTACAGACCTGAAGATTATATATATATATATATATATATATATATATATATATATTGTGGCAGTGTGGCAAGGAGAGGGTGTATTTCCTTGGCTCACCCTGCAGAAGCTCTCACCTGCTTCTTAAGTAATGAGGCAGGAAGGAAGGGAAGTGTATGAGATGAATACTCAGTGTAATGGGGGCTCTTCCAAGAAGACAGCATGTGGGCTGTAGGGAAGAGACAGAGGCTGCTGAGGAGTACACAGCCTGAGCTATGAGGGGCTCAAAGAGAGTGACATTGTGAGTAGAAGGTTGCAGGGGACATATGTTTAACCGGCTGAGGGAAGCTCAGCGGTTGTTAGTCAGGACAAGCTGATCTGTTTAGTCAGTGACAAGACGGTCTAGGATTTTGTTTGTTCCTGCTTTTTGTTTATTTCTTTCCCTGCAACCTGTCTAATAAAACTGGTGCCAGATTTGCATTATATACGTTTGTTTGCTGGTTTATTGAGAAGAAGCGCATCCTGTGGCGTGGTCCAGGACGATCCCAGAGCTAATCCCCAAGACGGATCGTCACATTTTGGTGGAGGATGTGGGCAACCCGTTGCCAAGGGCAACCAACAAGCGAGTTGGAGAGGAGCTGTTGCTAGGAGCAACCCCCTGCAAGATTGCAAGTCGGAGGAGCCCAGCAGAGGAGTTCAAGCACAGTTTGGTGTCTGTGGAGGAGCATTGCTAGGGGCAACGGATCGAGAATTTTTTTCAAGAAAATGGGACAACCTCGAAAGGCTGTTGCTGGGAGCAACCGACGTGGGCCACAACCGATGGACGCCAAGAAGAAGCCGAGGTCCCGTGAGTTGTCGGTTGGCGGAATCCCACTGTGGGTGGACTTGGATTGTTACCAGACTGTATCTCGGATTATGCCAGAAATAATTCCATTTGTGAAGTCCTGCCCGGAGCCCGGTAAGACTGTTCAAATTACCTTTGATACATGTTTTGGGACAGTAAGCCATATGATGGAGGTATGTGCGGAACTTACAGTGGAAATTGTTCTGGGCAGAGACTTTCCGTATTTCTGGCAGCTGTGGGATGCTGAGAGTGCACCTGAGAGTTCGCACACAAAGGTTCCGGAAGGAGTGAGGACTGGGGGGTCTCTACTGGACTGTGTGAATGGTGCTGTATATTGTGAACCCATGCAGGCTGATAATGTTTTTCTTGAAACACTTATGTTAATGTGTTCTGATGTAAAGAGTTCTATTCCCACCTCTCGCAGGACAAAAGAAAACCTGTGTGAGCTGGAAATAGAAGGTAAAAAGATGACTGTTTTGTTAGATCCAAAATGTATAATAAGTCTGGTAAAGACCAGCTGCAGAAAGCCAGACCCCGCTATAGTGTCTATACAAGCCGGTATTTGGGGTTATAAAACAGTTAATGTGTGTATTTCTACTCCCTATGGTACCATAAGTCACAAGGTTGCAATAGAGCCTACCTTAGAGTATGAAGTAGTGCTGGGGAAGGATTTTCCGTTTTTTCAGCAGTTGTGGGAAGATAGTCAGGTGACTAGAGCAGGAACACCTGATAGTTTCACAACACTTGGTTTTCACCACATAGCAGGGGACAGTAACTCAGCTGAGGACAGGGAGTGTCAGCAGACCCTAGGTATATGTCAGGTGGGAGTGTGCCAGACCACTAGGGGAGCTGAAGAACAGTCCGCGAGTCAAGTTAAAGTGGTGACTGGAATAGAAGTTCCAGAGATGGCTGTGGAAAAACCAAAACTCCAGAAAAGAGTACCAGTGGAGCTGGGGGCTGCACTTACGGTCACAGACAGAGTCCTAAGTGAAGGAGACTGTGACAAGACAAAAGAAAAGTCTGCCAAGAAGCCGAGAGACAGTTCAGAGGAACTGATCAGGAATCTCCCTGACTCGCTGGTGCCAAGAGCCATTGAAGTTGTTGCTAGGGGCAATAAACTTACCGCCAAGGGATTTCCGGTCCGATGGGAGTGTTTAGCGAGAGTCTCCAGAGTTGCCAACGTGGTGGGAGAGGAAGAGTGCCAGGTGTCAGTGGCACCTGTTGTGGATGATAATAATGAGGCACAAGTGGCCGCAACCCCGGAAAAGGGGGAGACTTCATCTAGAGATGGAGAAGAGCTGGGTCGTGTGTCTGACAGAGGACCAGAGGATGTCTCAAGGTCTAACAGCGAGAGTGAGGAGACTGCTGTCAGTAAAAGGTCTCGGAAAAGACGAGCTGGCCTTGGGAAAAAACTGGAGCAGATCCAGAATCTGGAAGAAACCCTGCAGATGGTTTCTGTGAAGTTGTTGGAGAAAGAAAAAGAGGTACATCGCTTGACAGAGCAGAGGGACAAATCACTTGCTGACTTTAAAAAAGAGCTAGAAGTAAGGCTTCAGCTGGAAAAAGTCATGGAGCACCACAGAAGTGAGTTTGTCTGCAGGATGAACTGTCCCACTCCCAGGGTCTTGTGACCAGCAAGGAGAGTGAAGTGCAGAGTCTGGCCAAGCGGATGTCATTCCAGGAAGAAGAAATGAGTCTTCTACATGGTGCATATCAGGCTCTGCAGAGTGATCACAAGGCTAGCCTGGTAGCCATGGAAAAAAATAGAAAAAGGGAAGAATGAAATGAAGATGGAAGCTGAAGCTCTTGCCAGCAATCTGGAGAGTGTCTCTAAAGCTAAGAGACAACTTGAGGAGGAAGTCAAGGTGAAGAATGCCCTTGCACATGCTCTTCAATCTGCTCGTCATGACAATGTCTTGCTCCGTGGGCAGTGTGAGGAGGCCCTGGAACAAGTTGAGACTCTGAAACATGAAAACAAGAACTTGCAACAGGAGATCTCAGATCTATCTCAACAGATTGGTGAGAGTGGAAAATCTATCAATGAGTTAGTGAAGTCCAAGAAACAGTTGCTGGACAGTGAAAAGATGATCTCCACAAAGCTCAAGAGTGAGCAGCTGAAATATATAAAGCTGGAAGATGACATGAAGATCTTAAAAGAGAGCCTGGAAGCACAGAATGAAAAGTGCAGAAGGTCCCACGTAGCTGCCTTGGTTTTGCTGGGAGCGCAACTCTACGAGCAGGTGGCTGTGCTGGCGGACAATGAACAATTAATGAAACAATTGCTGTCTTCGGAAGATACTGTCAGGGACTTGACAGAGTTGCTTTACAGTGAGAGGATGAAGTCCGCTAAGCTCCAGTGTAAGCTGCGAGAATGTGAGAAAAAGGAAGAGGACCAGGAAGTCCTAAAAGAGAGCAGAGACCAAGATATGGCGGAATTGGCTCAAGAAAGGCTTCTGGGGCCGAAGTTACAGGATACAGTTATGCTTTCTCTGAATGCCAAAAAGTCCTCTAAAGCTAAGATTGAGGTGAAGTCCTGTAAGAAGTCCCCTGAAGCTAGGACTGAGCTGAAACCTGGTGGGAAATCCTCTGAAGTGGAGACTAAGGAGAAGAGAGGTGGGAAATCCTCTGAACCTGAGCAGACCAAAAATTCTGAAGGTAATGCTGAGGCAGAGAAATCCTCTGAAGCAGAAGCTAAACCAGAGTCAACCTCAAAAGCTGTGAGTAAAGAGAATGGCACAACTGACGCTACAGGTGAAGAGAAGAGTAAGCCTGAAGAAGCTACAGTAGTAGAAGCTGATTCTACACAAGAATCTGAAGTAGCCAAAGACTCTGAAGCCAAACCTGAGGAAGCTGGTGACCCTGAAGAGAAAGCTGGAAGGGATGAGGTGAAACCATGTGAGAAATCCACTGAAGTCAAGACTGAGGTGAAACCAGGTGGGAAGTCTTCTAAAGTTGAAACTGAGATGGACCCGTGTCAGAGGTCCCCTGATGGTACAGAGAACAAGACAGTGGTTGGTGAAGCCACTGAGGCCGAAAGATTCTCTGAAGCAGAGGCAGAGGTCCGGCAAGCAAGAAGAAGACAAAGGTTCAATGCATCAGTCCTCTCACTCCTTAATTTCAAGAACCCTGCCCACAACAGGGTGAAGAACCTGGTACTGGAGAGGTGTGACCGAGAGACTTGCAGTTGGTGGCTGGTTAAAGTCCGGAAGAAAAAAGTCAAGGACTTCAGAGACTGTGGGACAAAAGTTGTCCAAGAGAAAGGAAAGGCAGATGGTTTCTGCCTTTCAAATACATGTGCTCCTTCCCGGTGGTCTGAGCAAAGGGGGGGGGGATATGTGGCAGTGTGGCAAGGAAAGGGTGTATTTCCTTGGCTCACCCTGCAGAAGCTCTCACCTGCTTCTTAAGTAATGAGGCAGGAAGGAAGGGAAGTGTATATGAGATGGAGACTCAGTCTAATGTGGGCTCTTCCTAGGAGACAGCATGTGGGCTGTAGGGAAGAGACAGAGCCTGCTGAGGAGTACACAGCCCGAGCCATGAGGGGCTCAAAGAGAGTGACATTGTGAGTAGAAGGTTGCAGGGGACATATGTTTAACCGGCTGAGGGAAGCTCAGCGGTTGTTAGTCAGGACAAGCTGATCTGTTTAGTCAGTGACCAGACGGTCTAGGATTTTGTTTGTTCCTGCTTTTTGTTTATTTCTTTCCCTGCAACCTGTCTAATAAAACTGGTGCCAGATTTGCATTATAAACGTTTGTTTGCTGGTTTATTGAGAAGAAGCGCATCCTGTGGCATGGTCCAGGACGATCCCAGAGCTAATCCCCAAGACGGATCGTCACTATGTATATATATATGTGTGTGTGTGACAGACTAGTTGTATAATCAATTAATGTTTATTATAGTTTAAAATGGTAAAAATAGTCCAAGCAGGGCCCTTGCTGTGGACTACCGTATATACTCGAGTATAAGCCGACCCGAGTATAAGCCGAGACCCCTAATTTCAACCCAAAATCCCAGGAAAAGTTATTGACTCGAGTATAAGCCTAGGGTGGGAAATACCTCATCCCCCCTGTCATCATCCAGACCCGTCATTAACATCCTCATCATCCCCTTGTCATCATCCCACACATCCCCCGTTCATCATCCCCTTGTCATCATCCCACACATCCCCTTATCATCCCACACATCCCCCCTTCATCATCCCCTTGTCATCATCCCACACATCCCCTTATCATCCCACACATCCCCCCTTCATCATCCCCTTGTCATCATCCCACACATCCCCCCTTCATCATCCCCTTGTCATCATCCCACACATCCCCTTATCCCACACATCCCCCCTTCATCATCCCCTTGTCATCATCCCACACATCCCCCCCTTCATCATCCCCTTGTCATCATCCCACACATCCCCTTATCCCACACATCCCCCCTTCATCATCCCCTTGTCATCATCCCACACATCCCCTTATCCCACACATCCCCCCTTCATCATCCCCTTGTCATCATCCCACACATCCCCCCTTCATCATCCCCTTGTCATCATCCCACACATCCCCTTATCATCCCACACATCCCCCCTTCATCATCCCCTTGTAATCATCCCACACCCCCCCCTTCATCATCCCCACCCCCCTTCATCATCCCCACCCCCCCCCCCCTTCATCATCCTCTTCTCATCATTCGCCCTCAGTGGTCTTCAACCTGCGGACCTCCAGAGGTTTCAAAACTACAACTCCCAGCAAGCCCGGGCAGCCATCGGCTGTCCGGGCTTGCTGGGAGTTGTAGTTTTGAAACCTCCGGAGGTCCGCAGGTTGAAGACCACTGCGGCCTTCAACATGCGGACCTCCAGAGGTTTCAAAACTACAACTCCCAGCAAGCCCGGGCAGCCATCGGCTGTCCGGGCTTGCTGGGAGTTGTAGTTTTGAAACCTCCGGAGGTCCGCAGGTTGAAGACCACTGCGGCCTTCAACATCATCCAGCCCCCTCTCACCCCCTTTAGTTCTGTACAGTACTTACCTCCGCTCGGCGCTGGTCCGGTCCTGCAGGGCTGTCCGGTAAGGAGGTGGTCCGGTGAGGAGGTGGTCCGGGCTGCTATCTTCACCGGGGGCGCCTCTTCTCCGCGCTTCCGGCCCGGAATAGAGCCGTTGCCTTGACAACGACGTATCTGCGTCGTTGTCAAGGCAACGTGACTATTCTGAGGCCGGGCCCGAAGCGCTTAGAAGAGGCCTCCCCGGTGAAGATAGCAGCCCGGACCAGCTCCTCACCGGACCACCTCCTTACCGGACAGCCCTGCAGGACCGGACCAGCGCCGAGCGGAGGTAAGTACTGTACAGAACTAAAGGGGGTGAGAGGGGGCTGGATGATGTTGAAGGCCGCAGTGGTCTTCAACCTGCGGACCTCCGGAGGTTTCAAAACTACAACTCCCAGCAAGCCCGGACAGCCGATGGCTGCCCTGGCTTGCTGGGAGTTGTAGTTTTGAAACCTCTGGAAGTCCGCAGGTTGAAGACCACTGCGGGTGGGGGAGTTCACTCGAGTATAAGCCGAGGGGGGTGTTTTCAGCACGAAAAATCGTGCTGAAAAACTCGGCTTATACTCGAGTATATACGGTAATATATATTAACCATATACAATAGAATAAAAACATTTATAGATAAGTAAATAAATACAAAGTGCATATAAAATTGTCCGTATAGCAGCCACCTGATTTCACAATATTAGTTTTATACTTAGATTGTAACCAGTTTTTGAACAGTTATACAACCTCTTATTCACTGTATTGCGAATGAGAAAAGTTTTTTACAGTAATCCACAGAAGATAAGTTGTATCTTGTTGATGTTTGGTGCTCTGCACCACTCACCACAACGCTTGTATTGCTGGTATTCGAAGTCCCGGGATGGTAGCCCTGCTGTGACTGGGTTCCGTACTGCAGACTGGCATGGCTGGGCAGCTGGCTCGATCGTAATGTCTTCATACTGAGTGGATTCCTGATACCCTCATGATGTGCCCTGGGATGCGTTCGGCCGTGTGGATGGTTATAATACGGTATAGGAGCGGTGGTTGAATGCAGGCAAACGGTAATGATACCAGCTGATACCTGAGCAACATGGAAAATTAGTACAGTATGGGCGTTTGTCTGCATTGTTCAGAGTTTTTTCCTGATCCTCCTGTACCTTGCTGCCCACCTATCTATTGTCTGAATTTCCAACTAGGCCTCTGTATTCTGAGAGAGCTAACACCACCTGGCTGCTTCTGAGCTACTCAGCTCTGCATAAAACACCAACTTAGCTCTGCTACAACAGACTCTATTTGCTGTGCTCTTGGCATCTACAGCATCAGCTCGCCTCTCCTGCCTATATCCTTCGTGCTTGGCATCGGGGCATTCTGGCTTGTCTGGACAGTTTCCACTTAACTGTGACTGCTCTTGCTTTAGCTACCCGGTATCTCCTCTGCAGCCAAAGCCAGCTTCTGCATCCTGGAGTGGAATAAAGGGTGAAAACCAGGGGAGTACTTAGACTCTGCTCCCAAGTTTGGCCTAAAGCCAAACTGGTAAGTGGCACAGCAGTTCAACACTCATTGGGGCAGTGGGGGAGCAGGGAATGTAAGCATGTGGGAGGCAGTGTGTGAATAAAAATGATCAATTGTTGCCTTCTCTGTAAAATCACTGCAAATAAAGGCATTTTTTTAAACTAAAAAACTTTGTGATTATAGACCAATTCCAAAGCAACACTGCATTACCTATGGATGGTGTGTAGCACTTCATGGAGAAAGACATGTGGTGTCAGGCCGTACTGTACTACTCAGGCTGAACTAATATGATCCCCTTTACAATCAATCAGAAGAATATGCAGAACTTGTTCTTCTCAAAGATATTTACCTGCAATCTTCCAAGGAATCTTCAGCCTTGATTAGACTTATTCATTTCCAGCCCTTCCATCATTCTCCCTAATACACAACAAGATTATGATTAGAAATATTTCCTTGTACTTTACAAATGTCAAGCAGCATTCAGTGTGTTTTCTGGGCCTTTTATACTCATTTGACTAAGCAGCAATGTATCCAGGCAACTATTAGATTAGCCACCATGTAACTCTGCTGCCTGGCATAACTCAGAAAAACAAATTACACATCCATAATTGATGTAATACAGCTACTTACATCTTATGTTTCCCCTGGCTAGAATCATTTGCTTAAGGATTGTTTGTTTATCTGCTCATAGTTCTCCTCTCTCTTTCTCAGTAACGACTTTGGGTCATTGATATAGAATTGGAATCTGTCAGCACAATTTCATTTCTAGTTTAAATGGATATGTAGAAAATAAGCTTGAAAAACAAATACAATAAATTCCCTGCTCCCCTTGGTAACAAAAATATTAGTCCATCAAGCAAAAAATATAGTCAAACACTGTCTGGACAGAAAAGAACTTAGAAAAATACAAAATGGTTTAATGAAAACAAAGGTAGAACTTTACTTGATTAAACAATTATAAGTGAATATAGAAGCAACAAAAACTGGAGTGGAGACCGGCATTTCCTTCTTGAAAAATGTAGCTTTATTTTATAATCTATGAAGTACATATATAGGTAAAATGCATTAACAATTCATACGCATTTCAGACTGTAGTCCTTGATCACGGCATGATTGTGTGATTAAAAGGGTATTCCGGTAGAATTATTATTATTTTTTTTTATCAATTGGTTTTAGAAAGTTATACGGATTTGTACATTACTTTTATTTAAAAATCTTAAGTCTTGCAGTACTTATCAGCGGTTGTATGCTGACACATCTGTCCGTGCCAGGAACTGTCTGGAGCACGAGAAATATGCTATAGGGATTTGCTTCTACTCTGTACAGTTCCTGACATGGACATAGGTGTCAGCAGAAAGCACTGTGGTCAGACTGGAAATAATTACACAACTTCCTCTGTAGTATACAGCAGCTGATAAGTACTGGAAGGATTAATATTTTTAAATAGAAGTAATTTACAAGTCTGTATAACTTTCTGGCACCAAATGATTTGAAAACATTTGTTTTCTACTTGAGTACCCTTAAAGGATTATGCTTCTAAACAAATAGGTATTTTGAATGCATTGTCCAAAGTGAATTATTGAAAAAAACAAAACCACATTTTACAAGAAGGATGTACCATAATCTGTTCTTTGTTTGGATCTCCATGCCCTCCAGCTATGAGCCCTTCTTGAATGAAAGACTTGGAATTCATTGGGTGATCTCGCACAGCATATCGTATTGAACCTTCCGTTGAGTTAAGCATTGTCTGTTGAACAGTTTTTTAGGTTATCTGCATTACCTAATTTTATTTTAAAGGAGTACCTCCATCATAGTATGTTATACTTTGCTATTAGAATACTCGAAACACTGTATATATAGCCAAATATGCCTGTGTTGCTTTCCATAGGCTCTGTTCGGATATGTTATGCATTTAAATCCATAAAAAATAAATAAATAAATAAACAGAACCCAGAGCCTGTCACTTCTGTTTATATAAAACTATATCACTTCACTGTATGTCATTTTCCAGAGGCAAAGTAAGGTTTGTATCACTGTTACATATATATATATATATATATATATATATATATATATATATATATATATATTAGTAATCTAGTAATTTATAACAGTATACAGTACATCATACATAATTTAGTATAGTAATCAAGTAATATATAAATGTATACATACATAATACATGATAAGTATAGTAATCAAGTACTTGAATACTGTAATGTGGCATTATCTGCCATTAGAGCAATTTTACATTTTGTAATTTGACAAAATTGTGTTTTTTTTTTTTTTTGTTTTTTTTTTGTGTGTGTGTATTGTGTTTTTTTTTTTTTTGTGTGTGTGTATATTGTGCAGGCTTTAAAGGGGAGAGAGACCATTGGAGAAATGGACGCACTGTTTGTATAAAGACTCATGAAAGTGGAAGAAAGGAGATTGAGGCTTTTGACGCTGCTGTTTTGCTTATTCGGAATCCATACAAAGCATTAATGGCAGAATTCAACAGGAAATATGGTGGACATATTGGTTTTGCATCACAGGCTCATTGGAAGGGAAAAGGTATGATTTCTTTTTTCTATTAATGCTGAGAATACACAGCAATACAGACAGCCATACATATTCCGTCCTTACTTATGAGGGGAATACCTTCAGAATTGTCACAAATTCATCTTTTTTCCTAATGGGAATAAAAAAAGAACTCTTAATGTTACCAACACCATAGATTGCTTTGGCACCTTATCCGAATGGTTTTAATGTCTGCTGAACTATGATGGTTAGAGTCGAATAGTCAGATCACAAGATGAGAAACCGAGTCCTCCACTGTAAACTAAAGGCATCTGGAAGTAAGTTTAATTCCACCAAAGCATTATACAGTAACCAATGAATGAAATCATCTATATTCTTCCAATCGTGTTGCAGCATATTCAGCAGCCCTGTACACGGATTTCTACCATTCACATTAGTCAAATGTACTGGCTCCTCCAGAACGAGATATTTTTCTAGACACTCTCTACTGTGGCTAATCTATATATATAAAACTCAACGTGTGTGTGTGTGTGTATGTATGTGTGTATGTATGTTCCAGCATCACGTCCAAACGGCTAAAGATATTAACACGAAACTAGGCACACATGTTACTTATATGTCAACAACAAACATAGGATAGGTGATTTAACCCTTACACACCCCCATTTGCCAGGGGCGGGGTTTATGTTTAAAGTCCCATACAAGTCAATGGGAAATATATGTTACTGCATAACTTCCAAACGGCTGGAGATATTTTGATAATACTTGGTCACATGTTACTTATATGTCCACTTAAAATATAGGATAGTTAATTTAACCCTTAACTACCCCCATTTGTGAGGGTTGGGGTTTTTGTTTAAAGTCCCATGCAAATCAATGGGAACTGTATGTTCTCACATAACTTCCGTACGGCTGGAGATATTTCAATAACTGGTACACATATTACGGGTCGGGATAGGAGGTCGGGATAGGAGGTCAGGATAGGAGGTCGAGTTAGGAGGTCGAGATAGGAGGACGGGATAGGAGGCTGGGTTAGGAGGTCGGGATAGGAGGTCAGGATATGATGACGGGATATGATGACGGGATATGATGACGGGATATGATGACGGGATAGGAGGTCGGGATAGGAGGTCGGGATATGGGGTTGGGATATGACAACAATATATGAGGACGAGATATGAAGTCAAAAGCTTCCTCCTTTGTTTATTTTCCTCCCCAAAAAGGATTAAGAAGGAAAAACCGGGCAACGCCGGGTACTCAGCTAGTCTATATATATATAAAACTCAATGTGTGTCTGTATGTATGTGTGTATGTTCAAGCATCACGTCCAAACGGCTAAAGATATTAACATGAAACTTGGCACACATGTTACTTATATGTCAACAACAAACATAGGATAGGTAATTTAACCCTTACTCACCCCCATTTACCAGGGTCGGGGTTTTTGTTTAAAGTCCCATACAAGTCAATGGGAAATATATGTTACTGCATAACTTCCAAACGGCTGGAGATATTTCGATAATACTTAGTCACATGTTACTTATATGTCCTTTTAAAATATAGGATAGTTAATTTAACCCTTAACTACCCCCATTTGTGAGGGTCAGGGTTTTTGTTTAAAGTTCCATGCAAATCAATGGGAAATATACGTTCTCACATAACTTCCATAAGGCTGGAAATATTTCAATATCTGGTACACATATTACAGGTCGGGATATGAGGACGGAATGGGAGGTCGGGATAGGAGGTCGGGATAGGAGGTTGGGAAAGGAGGTTGGGATAGGAGGACGGAATATGAGGATGAGATAGTAGGTCGGGATAGTAGGTCGGGATAGGAGGTCGAGATATGAGGACAGGAAAGGAGGTCGGGATAGGAGGTCAAGATAGGAGGTCGAGATAGGAGGACGGGACAGGAGAACGGGATAGGAGGACGGGATAGGAGGTCGGGATAGGAGGTCGAGATATGGGGTTGGGATATGACAACAATATATGAGGACGGGATATGAAGTCAAAAGCTTTCTCTGTTGATTTTCCTCCACAACAAGGATTAGGAAGGAAAAATTGGGCTTGCTTATCATATAATATAGATATACCAAAGAAAATGGAGGTTTTTGCTTCTTACAATCCCCTTTTGTTCATAGCTGGTCACAGGTTTTGCTTCTTCTGGGACCCCAAGCAATCCATGTAATCTGCAGGAATGTCTATGAGAATGTAATAAATGTATGTTTTATATAGTGAATACAGATTTACAGGGTGCTCATTGAACTCAAATGGATGTAATGTACTAATATGAGGAGTCCTTTATAAAAGAGAGAACATTTTGGTAACCAGTCTTTTTTTCCATCTGCTCCACCCCCTCCCCCATTTTAAAGACACAATTCCTAATGAGGTAGTTATAGTTAACCTTCTAAAACATGTTAGTCCTTTTACAGTACTTACAATATAATATATGATGGCATCAAAGTCTGTTATGCTTTACATATTATAATAATAATTGACACACTAATATCAGATAACTTCACAAACTTATGGAGTCTAAATGTATTGCATACAATAGATCTGATGCAGTTGTTTTATATTACGTATCTATGATGTGAAACTGGGGAATGTGTAAACAAAAATAATTCATCACACTGTCAATAGAAATACAGCAACACAGTCAAGATAGTCATCCATCACTGTGCACTCATTACGCCAATAGCCACAATATTCATGTTGTAGACTTAGCAGATTGTTTTTTATGTGGACAGAGAATTTGAGATGCATTGCAGCAATGAGTATTTTATAGTTATAAATGCACCGAATTAGCTAAATATAGATATTGTCCAAGCAGCATCGCTTGTTGATGAATACAGTACATCACGCTCCCTTCTGACTGACACTGCTAACTCATCCACCAAATGAAGGCAATACATCATTATGAAATAGTAAAAAGCTGTTTCCTTTAAGGTCACTTCAAATTAAACAAATGCAATGACAATAGCTGTAAAAAAAAATAGTGTTCAGAGTGACATATAACTACAAAAAAGGTTTAAAGGAGTTATACAGTATCAAAACGTATCCCCTATCTGCAAGACTCCCTTCAATCTCCCGCCGCCCCCTGACTCTCTGCATGAATGGTGTGTTAACCATCGTACGAAAGTGTGGCCAACACGCCCCCTCAGTGCATCTCTATGGGAAAGCTGGAGATACTGCGTTCAGGACTTCCTCTTGAATGCTAAAAGAACGGTAAAGATGCAGAATAGTCTTCAAGAAGATCTTGGATACTTGTAATGCAAGGAAAAGTCCAAAAGAGACATGAAATCATTGCCGGAAGCCCTGCACATGTTGTGGCTCACGTTACAGTCCGGTCTTACAGTATTTACAAAATAACACAACTTGCAAACAAAGTCATTAATGTGAAATATATGTTAAGAAACATGGGGTTAACAAACATATTACATTAAAACCGTTTTTACATAGTCCATTCTATTTTTCACTCTCTCAGCATTGGCTGATATGACATAACATACAGTGATCCCTCAACTTACAATGGCCTCAATATACAATAGTTTCAACATACAATGGTCTTTTCTAACTTGAAACGAGACTCAACATACAATGCTATGGGATCTGCGAAACGTGTCAATGGCAGACCAATCAGAATGGATATTTCACTGGTAAAACCCCTGTATTACTGAAGTGTATGCACTGACTGGTGTCTGGTAGCGCCCCCTACAGTACAGGGAGGTATTACATGTTCTGTACTCTTTACCTGTGCCAGGGTTAGCTGCTCCTTTGGACACCATGTGAGGGCGACTCCATTTTCCTTTTTTTAGGACACTGTGTGGTCTGTACAGGACCCTGAAAAAGCTCCTGTCCTCTACATAGACCAGTGTTTCCCAAAGAGGGTGCCTCCAGCTGTTGCAAAACTACAACTCCCAGCATGCCCGGACAGCCATCGGCTGTCCGGGCATGCTGGGAGTTGTAGTATTGCCACAGCTGGAGGCACCCTGTTTGGGTGACACTGAAATAGACAGTGATTACAGCTCCCAGCAGATCTTTATTACTTTTATGTGTGAGGATTTGGTTTATCTGTATTAGTTATCTACTTATTTATCTTTAATCCTCACTTTTTCCTATTTTTGAATGACATTTTAGTGGCTTCAGGACCAATTACCAGGTTTCCATAGAGTTCTGGTCTCAACATACAATGGAAAAGATTTGCAACAGTTGCATATAAATGAGCCTGCAAGGGCCCAAATTCCCGGTAAAAATGTATCAAAGAATCAACTCGAAATACCTAATTCTCGATGTTGAGAGGGGGAAAAACCTTATAAAACATAGCTTTTAATATAATACTCTAAAATGCACCACACCTTGTGATAAAGAATAAGTGCCCAAATAGTAAAGCAACACAGATAGCAGTTACCACACGTAATGTGGATTTACGATAAAGGAGAAGCATAACTATTGCCAAAGACCACCCAACGCGTTTCTGCCACTACGTGGCTTCCTCAGGGGAAATGTATACAGTATGCAATAGATAGTATTACTGCTATATGACAGAATATCAATAGAGTATAAAACAAGATAGTTTAATTCATAGGGAAACACCCGATACACAGTGTATATCCCTTAATTATTTTAGCTCATCCAATAGGGAAACACCCGATATATAGTGTAAATCCCTATTGCCATAGTGTGGCTTATCATAACAGGAGGTCAGTCATCCTTCAGGGCAACCTGTAAGTAAAGCATAAACATAGAAAAAGATTTCAATGTGCCATCCGTATTCCATAGTTACTGGCCATTCATAGTATCAATATAAATACCTAGAGAAAAGACACATATTCACAGTTTCCAAGTGTTTGCCCGGATACCTATAATGAAGATACAAGGTCCCAATCAATATGGGAGATGCTAGTACCTGCAATACAAGCAGTGCGCATCGCACCAGCTATCATACTCACACTCCTGTAACCACACGTCCGGTTAGTGGTTCTCAGATGAGCGCACTGAACCCGCGTTGGCGGGGAGCCGTCTGTCTCTGACGGCTGCTTAGCGCTCACTGAGACCATGCCGGCGTCTGTCGTCATATCCTGTTTCCGGCCGGCGCCGCGTCATTGCGCAACGCCCTCTCTGACGACTACAGAGGGCGTTGCTGAATCTGACAGCGGCGTCCGTAGTAACGGAAGCAGTGTATATTTAAGGGGCAATTCGCTTGTTTATAAATGAAGATATACTTAAAAGAACCTGACTAAATGTTAGGATGCACAACAGAGGATATAAATATGATACTGTAAGTAGAGCAATAAATAGGTAATGATTATTTTGCATATGATAATAAGGTTTATGAGGAGAGGGGGGGGTTGCAACAAAAATCCCCAAAGACTCAACATACAATGGTTTCAACTTACAATGGTCGTCCTGGAACCAAATTATTTTTGTAACTTGAGGGACCACTGTATTAAAGATCTGGATTATTTAGCTGCTCATGAGAACTCTCAATACATAAACCAAAAAAGGTTTCATGGTTTCATTTATTTCTTTGAGCTTCATGGGGGCCTCAGTCATAAACCTGAAAAAAAATTAAAATCAAAGTTATGAGAAAAATAATAGAAAATCTAGGAGCGGCCAGATTAACAATTTAGTACGTTCTTAAAAGGAAAGATTGCGGTGGCAAGATCAGCAACACTAAAAGACCTGGAAGAACACAAAGGACAACTAAAGTGGATTGTTGCAAATTGTTTTCCTTGGTAAAAGAAAAATCTTTCACAACATCAAATCAAGAAGACTCTCAAGGAGGCTCCGAACAGTAGGCCTATCAGCAAAGTCTGCCATCAGGAGAAACCCTCAGGAAGGTGAATACAGAATATTTATCTCAAGATTCACAATACCGGTAGCACTTCAAACAAAAAAGGCTAGATTATACTTAGAAAACATATAAAAACTTCTTAGTTCTAAAGCACAATTCTTTGGGAACATGAAACCAAGATAAACTTGTACCAAAATAATGGTAAGAGAACACGAAATGAAACGAGTCACGGTCCACTCCCGAGTATGCCTTCACAATGTTATTGATGCTATGGTAGTGTCCTGCAATAGGCATTTATTGCTGCCGATGGAACTTAGTATTTATTAATAATGATGCTGCAGGGGAGCGAATGTAGTGTAGTTTTTGTTTGTTTTAATCACACAGCTTTGGCCCATTTAGTAAATAGTCCTTTTTTTCTGGATAACCCATTTAAAGCAAAAAAATAAATTACCGTATTTTTCGCCCTATAGGACGCACCGGCATATAAGACGCACCCTATTTTAAAGGTCCAAAATCTAGAAAAAAAAGATTATGAACCCAACAGTGATCTTCAACCTGCCGACCTCCAGCTGTTGCAAAACTACAACTCCCAGCATGCCCGGACAGCCGTTGGCTGTCCGGGTATTCTGGGAGTTGTAGTTTTGCAACAGCTGTAGGTCCGCAGGTTGAAGACCACTGGTATAGGAGGTAATACTCATGTGTCCCCGCCGCTCCGGACCCGTCACCGCTGCCCTGGATGTCGCTCCATTGCTGTCACCGCGTCCCTGTGGAGGCAGGTAAAGTCCCTCCTGGTGTCCTGTAAGCTGTTCGGAACGCCGCGGCGGTCCCGAACAGCCCGACTGAGCAGCCGGGTTAGTGTTATTTTCACTTCAGATGCGGCGGTCAGCTTTGCTCGCCGCGTCTGAAGGGTTAATACAGGGCATCACCACGATCGGTGATGTCCTATATTAGCCGCGGGTCCCGGCCATTGATGGCCGCAGGTATTCGCCGTATAAGACGCACCAAGTGCGTCTTATACGGCGAATAATACGATATTCAATGGTCCAAACAAAATAATCTCAAGAGAGGAAATCCAGCATTTGGTGATATCTGTGAGTTTAAGACTTACTGGCATCATTGGTGGCAAAACCTTTGAATATAGATCATTTTAAATTTTAAGATGGGTACTAGAAGAACACAGATGCCAATAAGCATTATTTTTTTCTGTGATAAGACAGGTATGCTTTAACAATATTTCAGGTTAAGCCTAATAGACATTTTTATCTCTTTTTCCCAACTAAACTATATTTTTGGCAGGTATGAGCCTGTCTTTTTTCCTACAAGAAGGGGTAGAAGCATTATTTGTAAATGAAACTGATCAATAATGTTTTATGAACACTGTCTTCAAATGTGCAAATAATATCAGTAGCCCCCAGGAGCTCTTCTGAGACACACAGTTTTTTTTATGGCAAATCGTATTTCCATACAATTCTAGTCTGTCATCTCGTCCTATCTCAGATGACAAGGGAATCCTGATTTATTATTTTTGCTTAGAGAAAATGAATCATATCTATGTTGAATTAGTGTATTTTTATACAATTCTAATATAACTCAGAATTAGTGATGATATTAACTGGAAAATTACAGTCCTTTTGCATTCAGAATTAATTGTAAACTTCATTGTGTTTTACATGTGCCATTACAACTCGTTCCTCATTTGTAATTCACCACAGCAGATGACCTAGACTCATATGGTAAAATTTCTGTTCCCTTAACCCCTTAAGGACCAGGCCATTTTACACCTTAGGACCAGAGCGTTTTTTGCAATTCTGACCACTGTCACTTTAAACATTAATAACTCTGGGATGCTTTTAGTTATCATTCTGATTCCGAGATTGTTTTTTCGTGACATATTCTACTTTAACATAGTGGTAAAATTTTGTGGTAACTTGAATCCTTTCTTGGTGAAAAATCCAGAAATTTGATGAAAAATGTGAAAATTTAGCATTTTTCTAACTTTGAAGCTCTCTGCTTGTAAGGAAATGGATATTCCAAAATATTTTTTTATTCACATATACAATATGTCTATTTTATGAATACATCGTAAAATTGACGAGTTTTTACTTTTGGAAGACACCAGAGGGCTTCAAAGTTCAGCAGCAATTTTCAAATTTTTCGCAAAATTTTCAAACTCACTATTATTCAGGGACCAGATCAGGTTTGAAGTGGATTTGAAGGGTCTTCATATTAGAAATACCCCACAAATGACCCCATTATAAAAACTGCACCCCCCAAAGTATTCAAAATGACATTCAGTCAGCATTTTAACCCTTTAGGTGTTTAACAGGAATAGCAGCAAAGTGAAGGAGAAAATTTGCAATCTTCATTTTTTACACTCGCATGTTCTTGTAGACCCAAATTTTGAATTTTTACAAGGGGTAAAAGGACAAAATTTATACTTATATTTGTAGCCCAATTTCTCTTGAGTAAGCACATACCTCATATGTCTATGTAAATTGTTCGGCGGACGCAGTAGAGGGCTCAGAAGGGAGCTCCTATGGTGCCAGAACAGCAAAAAAAAACACATGGCATACTATTTTGGAAACTAGACCCCTTGGGGAATGTAACAAGGAATTAAGTGAGCCTTAATACCCCACAGGGGTTTCACGACTTTTGCATATGTAAAAAAAAAGATTTTTTCACTAAAATGTGTGTTTCCCCCCCAAATTTCACGGTTAATAGCAGAAAAGACCCCCCAAAATTTGTAACCCCATCTCTTCTGAGTATGGCAGTACCCCATAAGTGGAGCTGAAGTGCACTGCTGGTGAACTACAATGCTCAGAAGAGAAGGAGTCACATTTGCAAACTTTGCTGAAATGAGGGGGACATGTGGCATTTAGGAAGCCCCAATGGTGCCAGGACAGCAGAAAACCCACCACATGGCATACCATTCTGGAAACTAGACCCCTTGGGGAACGTAACAAGGAATTAAGTGAGCCTTAATAACCCACAGGGGTTTCACGACTTTTGCATATGTAAAAAAAAAAAATTTTTCACAAAAAATGTATGTTTTAACCAACATTTTACATTTTTACAAGGGTTAATAGCAGAAAAGACACCCCACAATTTGTAAATAAATTTCTTTGGAGTAAGGACATACCTTATTTTTGAATGATTATGGCTTGGCGGAGGCACAGTGGGTCTTGGTATAGAGTGAGGTCAGTCAGGGGCCTTGAGCTTCATATGGAGCCAGCATGTGGGACCCCCCTCAAGGAGCATTAATGGGGGGAGCACTGAGCCCTAAAATAGGGGAACACTATGGGGGACAAAGGGCCGTAACTGGGGTAGACAGGTGGGGTAAAGAGGCCCGTAATATGGGGTACATTGGGCCAGAAAATTATAAATAATAATAAAACAGGATATGTTCCCAGAATTATGACCCAGAGCATAGCCAAAGCTAAAAAAAAAAAATATGCCCGCCCCATACCCTGTGCTCTGAATCATCATTCTGGGAATGTGATGTGTGTGGCCGTCCCTAACCTGTTGCCTCAAATACGCACCCGCTCAGGGGGAGAGAGAGCGCTGCGCATTTGAGGCAACATAAAAAGTCCCCGATGAGAGTGACTCAGTGACCTATGACCCATTTTTTTTTAAAAACCCAGAGGTCTTATCAGGTTTTTTTTTTCAGTTTTTTGGGCAATTTAGTGATTTATGGGGTTAAAATTTGGAATGTACTCTGGACTTGGTACATTGGTCAAATTATGGACAATTGAAAATGTAAAGGGAAAATTTAGGGCTCCATGGAAGTGTGATACTCCCTGAAGCAGGCTATGCAGAGGCCCGGATTATCAGGGCAAGTGTCGCACTGATAGATGGTGTCCTTCCGAATCCCCTTCCTGCGACACAGTGCAATTTTTCTGGGATCACCCCTTCTTTTCAGTGTGGGGGACCTCACCTGGAAAGCGCTGGCCGGAGACGATCCTGGCACCTATAACTTCAGACCCTTGGGAAGTCCAGCCTGATCTTTCCCGGTCGCCAAAGATCAGGACCCTTAGGACTTCTTCTTGGTACAAGAGGAATGTCCCTGTGTTGCCAGCGTACTGGGATAGTACAAAAGCGTTGTACATGGCAACCTGTACCATGTAGACCGCAACCTTTTTGTACCATGCACGTGTTTTCCGCATGGCGTTGTATGGCTTGAGGACTTGATCTGAGAGATCAACTCCCCCCATATACCGATTGTAGTCCAGAATACAATCAGGCTTGAGGACCGGTCCCACGGTACCTCGCACAGGGACAGGGGTGCTGCTATTCCCATGAATAGTGATGAGTATAAGGACATCCCTCTTATCCTTACACTTCACCAACAACAGGTTATCATGGGTCAGGGCACGGGACTCACCCTTGGGGATAGGCGTCTTGACCAAATTTAGATGGAGGCCTGGGTCTTCCGCACAGTCCCACAAGCGGACGTGGATCTGGCAGAAAGGGATTTGAACACAGGGATGCTGGTATAAAAGTTATCCACGTACATGTGGAAACCCTTATCCAGCAATGGGTGCACAAGGTCCCAAACGAGTTTCCCGTTAACACCCAGAGTGGGGGGACATTCTGGGGGTTCAATACGGTAATCTCGTCCCTCATATACTTTAAACTTGCAAGTGTACCCGGAGGTACTCTCACAAAGTTTGTAGAGTTTCACGCCATACCGCGTCCGCTTCGAGGGAATATACTGGCGGAAGATGAGTCTCCCCTTAAAACTGATGAGAGACTCATCTACCGAGAGGTCCCTAAGGGGTACGTAGGCCTCCAAAAATTTGGCCCCAAAGTGATCGATGACCGGCCTCAGTTTGTAAAGCCGGTCAGAGGCGGGATCACCTCGGGGCTGACATGCTGCATTATCTGCATAATGCAGGCATTTCCGAATCGCCTCGTACCGCCTCCGTGTCATCGCCATACTGTAAAGCGGGGTCTGGTAGAGGACGTCCCTGCTCCATTAATGACAAGCACTTGGTTTTTTGTCCAGGCTCATATGCAGCGTGAGGCCCCAAAATGTCCTCATTTCCGCTGCATCAATGGCGCGCCATTCATTGGGCCTGGCCAAAAGTGAATCTGGGTGGTGGGCAATGAACTGCTGGGCATACAAGTTTGTTTGCTCCACCATTAGATTGACCAGGCTGTCACTGAAAAAAAACTTTTAAAAGTCCAGATCAGTGAATCCAGCATGGTCAATCCGGATTCCTGAATCGCCAACAAACTCAGGAATCCGTGGCTGATAACCCTCTGGGGGGCTCCAGACAGGGTCATCGGAAGGGGGCTCCGGTGCACTTGTCTGGGGAGCCGGACTCCTCTTACGAGTGGCATTGCCACCCGTACTAGTGTCGGCCACTGGGTCACTTTCATGGGGGGTGCGTGGCCTCGCCTGGCGGTGTCTCCGCCGCCATACAGGGGACTCATCATCACTACTAGATGATGAGGAGGGCAAGGAAGAACACAAAAAAGTCGGATCTTCCTCGTCCTCAGTGGCAGATTTGGAGTCGGAGGCTAAAAAAGCGTAAGCCTCCGCTGCTGAAAATGCCCGGCGGGCCATCGCCTTTTTTCTACGGTGGCGGGGGTGGGGGGGGGATCAGGGAAGTATGTAGTGTGTGGTGCTTGGTGTAAACTTACAGGAAAAAAAAATCTGCGGCCAAAAAAGAAAAAAAAGGGGTGGCAATCGCAGCACCCTGATAGGGCCCGGGGTCACACGGATCAGGTGACAGCGGACCCTTGGGGACCTATTAGGGGGTCAACGGGGGGGGGGAGGGGGTTACTTTATTTTTTACTTTTTTTTTTTACTTTTTTGGGACACAGAATGCCTACCTTGCCCTGAATACTGCTCTCCCTGATCTAGGGGCTCCTGAGGGGGCTCCGATCGTGCAGAGGGGGGGTCCCGGTCTTCTCGTGGCAGCTCTGCCAGCTGACTGAACTCAGCGAGCGCGCAGAGCTGCTGGACTACTATTGACCGGACGATCGCCGGCCAATAGCAGCGTTGCTGGGGCGGTGACAGTATTGTCACCGCTCCCCAGCAACTGGAGGTCATTGGCACTGTATTGTACACCGCCGATCACCTTCTTTTTCCGGGTCATTGAGTCACATGTGACCCGAATGACCGGAATCGCAGCAGATCGCTCGCATGAATTCGTGAGTGCTCTGCTGTGATCGCCGACATGTGGGGTCCCGAGACCCACCTCGGTATTTGCACGGCATGCCTGCTGAACGATTTCAGCAGGCATGCCGTTCCAATCTCTGCCCGGCGCGCGGCAGGGATCGGAGAACGCCAGGGCGTAACATTAAGGGGTTAAAGGGGTACTCTGCTGCTCAGCGTTTGGAACAAACTGTTTCGAACACTGGAGCTGGCGCTGGGAGCTTGTGATGTCATAGCCCCACCCCTCATTAAGTCACGCCCCAACCCTTAATGCAAGTCTATGGGAGGGGGTGTGTCACTTGACTCACTTCACCTCTTGTGTTGCTTACTGAAACAAGAGTAAATACTATTGTCAATGTATCTGATGCTCCATCAAAAACACCTTTCATACACCTAGATATTTAGAGATTGAGGATGACTAGTGCATGGTGAAAATAACAATATATGTGTTTTAAAACTACCTTGTTATTCAGCAATTAATGCTTTTATGTCCTTCTCTGCTAAACAGTTAAAGGGATACTCTGCCCCTAGACATCTTATGTCTGATCACGGAGGGTCTGAACCCCTCCCCCCCCATCTCCGGGCCGTCACTGCGGTGTTCTGAACACGGAAGCTTGGAGCTTCCGTGTTTGTGAGGTCACACCATGCCGACTCTATTCATGCCTATGGGAGGGGGCTAGTATGGACAAAGCCAATGTGCTTGGAGAAACATGTTGAGGGGGCCGTGATGTAGCTTTTAATATAGTGTGTATCCCTGCTTGCACTTGGAATATACTGTATCTTGACTGTTGTTCTGGCCAGCTGTCAGACTTTGCAGTTTCCCTATGTGATAGAGGGTAAACACTGGATTTTAAGTGTGTGTTTTTCCTTAGTTCTTCATTTCTGCGCATACGTTGTTAATAAAGCTTGTTGGATTTCAACTGACGAATCGGAAAGATGGGTTTCTAGTGACCACCTATTTAAGAACCATCTCAGGCATTCCGGTCCCTGCCCAAAGGATAGGGGATAAGATTTCTCACGGCGGGAATCCCGCCACTGGGACCTCCGCAATCTTGTATTCCCCACCCACCTGTTTGAGCTGCACGCCGCAGTTCCAGCTCACAAACAGTGACTTCACGACTCCGCCCCCATGTGACATCACCCGGCTGTTTGTGAGCTGGCACCGCGGCGTGCAGCTCAAACAGGTGGGTGGCAAATACAAGATAGCGGGACTCCCCTGCGGCGGGACCCCTGCAGTGAGACATCTTATCCCCTATCCTTTGGATAGGGGATAAGATGTCTCAGGGTCGGAGTACCCCTTTAAGTGGTTAATCAACTTTAAAGAATTTGAGCTGAAGCCTAGCCTTGCTTGGCTACTAAGGTGTTTTATTTTCAAATGCTTCTATTGAGAGGTCCCAGAGCCCCATCTCCACTGGCTGTACACACAGATGGTGCATTCTGGTAATTACTTCTCTGTGTAAGTTATTGTTGTGAAATGAACTCCATTTAGGAGATGTCAGATACTGAGACTGAGTCCACAGCTGTTGTCTTTTATATGTTGTGCAATTAGTAGATTTCTTTTCTGGCAGCAAGTACATAATTACGGTGGTTGTGATCTACCTGAGTCTAAAGGCTTCCTTTAAAATTGTCTACATATTATTTGTGTGAAACAGACTACAAAGCATACATAAAAAAGATGCATACCAGTTTTCCTGTTTAAAGTGACAATTTTCTCAGGCAACCTTGTTTCCTTCTCTTATATGATTAAAAAATATACTATTTAAAGCATCCAGCAAATACTTCAAAAAAAGTCTTCATACGGTATAAAATTTCAACACTTAAACTCTTTGTGGTTTAACCTTGATCTGGCAGCTTTAACAAAAGCTCCACAGCACATATGTTGCTCTTTCCTTTCTAAATATAAAAAAGAAAATTTACAGCATATTCACTGGTACTATCAACATAAAAGATATCCTATTATCTGCCTTTTCTCAATATAATGAAAGGCATTTCCAACCAGAATGTGAAAAAATTAATAAAAAAATAAAAAATAAAAAAAAAACAATGTACCAGAATAATAGGTACCGTATATACTCGAGTATAAGCCGACCCGAGTATAAGCCGAGACCCCTAATTTCAACCCAAAATCCCAGGAAAAGTTATTGACTCGAGTATAAGCCTAGGGTGGGAAATACCTCATCCCCCCCTGTCATCATCCAGACCCGTCATTAACATCCTCATCATCCCCTTGTCATCATCCCACACATCCCCCCTTCATCATCCCCTTGTCATCATCCCACACATCCCCTTATCATCCCACACATCCCCCCTTCATCATCCCCTTGTCATCATCCCACACATCCCCTTGTCATCATCCCACACATCCCCCCTTCATCATCCCCTTGTCATCATCCCACACATCCCCTTATCCCACACATCCCCCCTTCATCATCCCCTTGTCATCATCCCACACATCCCACACATCCCCCCTTCATCATCCCCTTGTAATCATCCCACACATCCCACACATCCCCCCTTCATCATCCCCTTGTCATCATCCCACACCCCCCCCCCTTCATCATCCCCACCCCCCTTCATCATCCCCACACCCCCCCCCCCTTCATCATCCTCTTCTCATCATTCGCCCTCAGTGGTCTTCAACCTGCGGACCTCCAGAGGTTTCAAAACTACAACTCCCAGCAAGCCCGGGCAGCCATCGGCTGTCCGGGCTTGCTGGGAGTTGTAGTTTTGAAACCTCCGGAGGTCCGCAGGTTGAAGACCACTGCGGCCTTCAACATGCGGACCTCCAGAGGTTTCAAAACTACAACTCCCAGCAAGCCCGGGCAGCCATCGGCTGTCCGGGCTTGCTGGGAGTTGTAGTTTTGAAACCTCCGGAGGTCCGCAGGTTGAAGACCACTGAGGCCTTCAACATCATCCAGCCCCCTCTCACCCCCTTTAGTTCTGAGTACTCACCTCCGCTCGGCGCTGGTCCGGTCCTGCAGGGCTGTCCGGTAAGGAGGTGGTCCGGTGAGGAGGTGGTCCGGGCTGCTATCTTCACCGGGGGCGCCTCTTCTCCGCGCTTCCGGCCCGGAATAGAGCCGTTGCCTTAACAACGACGCATCTGCGTCGTTGTCAAGGCAACGTGACTATTCTGAGGCCGGGCCCGAAGCGCTTAGAAGAGGCCTCCCCGGTGAAGATAGCAGCCCGGACCACCTCCTCACCGGACCACCTCCTTACCGGACAGCCCTGCAGGACCGGACCAGCGCCGAGCGGAGGTGAGTACTCAGAACTAAAGGGGGTGAGAGGGGGCTGGATGATGTTGAAGGCCGCAGTGGTCTTCAACCTGCGGACCTCCGGAGGTTTCAAAACTACAACTCCCAGCAAGCCCGGACAGCCGATGGCTGCCCTGGCTTGCTGGGAGTTGTAGTTTTGAAACCTCTGGAAGTCCGCAGGTTGAAGACCACTGCGGGTGGGGGAGTTCACTCGAGTATAAGCCGAGGGGGGTGTTTTCAGCACGAAAAATCGTGCTGAAAAACTCGGCTTATACTCGAGTATATACGGTAGATGAAAGTGTATTGAGGCAGACACAATCTATGTATCCATATCTATGTGGCTGCAGGTAATCCAAGTCCCATCAGTATAGTGTTCTAGCTGTATTTTTGGGTTATAGGGGTACTCAGAAAAAACAAAACTTTTTTTTTAAATCAACTGGTGCAGAAAGTTATACAGATTTGTAAATTACTTCTATTTAAAAAACTCAAGCCTTCCAGTATTTGTCAGCTGCTGTATGCCCCAGAGGAAGTTGTGTAGTCTTTCTTCTGTAGTCTCTGTATTCACATAGTCTTGCCTCTGCTACTACCTCTGTCCATGTCAGGAGCTGTCCAGAACAGTAGACAATTCCCATAGCAAACCTCTCCTACCCTGGACAGTTTCTAACACAAAAAGAAGTGGCAGCATAGAGCATTGGCGACTACATGACCAAAGCATACAACAACTTATCAGTACTGGAAGGCTTGAGTTTTTTTTAAATAGAAGGGATTTACAAATCTGTTAATTTAACCCCTTAAGGACTCAGCCCATTTTGGCCTTAAGGACTCCTCGCCTTCTAAAAATCATAACTCTTTTATATTTTCATCCACAGACTAGTATGAGGGCTTGTTTTTTGCGCGACCAGTTGTCCTTTGTAATGACATAACTCATTATATCATAAAATGTATGGCGCAACCAAAAAACACTATTTTTGTGGGGAAATTAAAACGAAAAACGCAATTTTGCCAATTTTGCAAGGTTTAGTTTTCACGCCGTACAATTTATGGTAAAAATGACATGTGTTCTTTATTCTGAGGGTCAATACGATTAAAATGATACCCATTATTACATACTTTTATATTATTGTTGCGCTTAAAAAAAATCACAAACTTTTTAACCAAATTAGTACGTTTATAATCCCTTTATTTTGATGACCCCTAACTTTTTTATTTTTCCGTATAAGCGGCGGTATGGGGGCTCATTTTTTGCGCCATGATCTGTACTTTTTTTTGATACCACATTTGCATATAACAAACTTTTAATACATTTTTTATAATTTTTTTTTTAATAAAATGTATTAAAAAAGTAGGAATTTTGGACTTTTTTTTTTTTTTTCCGTTCACGCCGTTCACCGTACGGGATCATTAACATTTTATTTTAATAGTTCGGACATTTACGCACGCGACGATCCCAAATATGTCTATAAAAAAACATTTTACGCTTTTTGGGGGTAAAATAGGAAAAACCGGACGTTTTACTTTTTTATTGGGGGAGGGGATTTTTCACTTTTTTTTAACTTTTACTTTTACATTTTTTTACATTTTTTTTACACTTGAATAGTCCCCATAGGACTATGATTGCTAATACCAATAGCAATACCATGATTGCTAATACTGATCTGTTCTATGTATAGGACATAGAACAGATCAGTATTATCGGTCATCTCCTGCTCTGGTCTGCTCGATCACAGACCAGAGCAGGAGACGCCGGGAGCCGCATGGAGGAAGGAGAGGGGACCTCCGTGCGGCGTTATGAATGATCGGATCCCCGCAGCAGCGCTGCGGGCGATCCGATCATTCATTCAAATCGCGCACTGCCACAGATACCGGGATCTGTATTGATCCTGGCACCTGAGGGGTTAATGGCGGACGCCCGCGAGATCGCGGGCATCGGCCATTGCCGGCGGGTCCCTGGCTGCGATCAGCAGCCAGGATCAGCCGCGCATGACACGGGCATCGCTCCGATGCCCGCGGTTATGCTCAGGACGTAAATGTACGTCCTGGTGCGTTAAGTACCACCGCACCAGGACGTACATTTACGTCCTGCGTCCTTAAGGGGTTAAAGGGATATTCCGGGAAAACTTTTTTATATATATATATATATATATATATATATATATATATCAACTGGCTCAAGAAAGTTAAACAGATTTGTAAATTACTTCTATTAAAAAATATTAATCCTTCCAATAATTATCAGCTGCTGAAGTTGAGTTATTCTTTTCTGTCAGGCAACAGTGCTCTCTGCTTACATCTCTGCTTGTCTCGGGAACTGCACAGAGTAGAATAGATTTGCTATGGGGATTTGGTTCTACTCTGGACAGTTCCCGAGACAGGTGTCATCAGAGAGCACTTAGACAGAAAAGAACAACTCAACTTCAGCAGCTCATAAGTACTGAAAGGATTAAGATTTCTTTATAGAAGTGATTTACAAATCTGTTTAACTTTCTGGAGCCAGTTGATATATATAAAAAAGTGTTTTCCTGGATAACCCCTCTAAGCTCCATTATACGGTGTCCAATAAAAAATTCTACAAGTTATTTTGCTTATGAGCAAGCCATTGGAAGAAAAAAATAACTTTATATCAAATTGAATGAATGCAGAGCTACAGTGGGGTTCCATAGACTTCTATAGATGCTGTATACCAATAACCTTAGTAATGCAGTAACTGGATTTTCTCTCAGGTCAAGCATTGTATGTGTATAGTAACACATGGCATTGAAATACCCCAATACATTACAATTCAAAAATGTAACATTGAAAAAAAAAGATTGAATCAACTTAGAATTGCTGAATGTTAAAGGGGTACTCCACTGGCCAGTGTTCGAAACATTTAGTTCCAATGCTGTGTGTGCGCTGCGGGGGTTGGCACACGCCCCTTTGTGACATCAGGCCATGTCCCTCCATGCAAGTCTATGGGAGGGGACGTGACAGACGCTACGCCTCCTCACATAGACTTGCATTAACAGGGTGTGGACTGATGTCATGAGGGGGTGTGGCCAACTAAATGTTCTGACCGTTGGTCAGCGGAGTAACCCTTTAAGTATCAAGTGCATACTCTCTTACAGATTTTGTAGCAGTTCAGGCTTTTCTATCATTTCTAACTAGAGATTAGCAAACTTTCAACTGGGTTCCCCGAACTTTCGGAAAATGTTTGATCTGGCAATGAAAAAGTTAGGTTGGGATGTACTTTAGCAACAGCTGGAAGCTCCATGTTTGGGAATACATTGCTTAATGCATTTTTTTTTTAAATAAAAATAACGTGTGGGGTTCTCCCTATTTTTATTCTCAGCCAGATACCAACCAAGCAGCAACAGTCTGTTGTTAACAAGGTGGGCAAAGAGCAGTGTTATTGGCCCTTCCCAGCCTAAATAATGTCAGCCTGTTAACACCTAGGCCCACTTTTGACAGTAAAGGCCTGTTGGTACCAGCTCTTTCCCTGTAGTGGTGGGTACTGGTATAATAATTGGGGGTTAGCGTTAGCTGTTTTTGGGGCTAACACTAAGCCCCAGCTTAGTAATGGACTCCATCAATGAGATGGCTTCCACTACTAAGTCTGTACAGTAAATATACAAAACACATGGTAAAAAAAAATGAATTACAGAAAACATTTCTACAAAACCCTCATTAACACTTTTTTTTACCCAAAAAATGGGTTAGTACATTGGGAGACCACCCATAAAGTGGAGCCTCCAGCTATTCATTCTCAGTCTGCTCCTCTGCCTGTGACATTATTCATCACAATGTAATACGTTATATATACACCGCATTCTTCCTAAATGTCTATATATATATATTACACAGCATGCAAAAATATTTAGTGAATTTATTGTCTCACATCATAGCAGCTATGATGTGAGGCAATAAATTCACAAAATATTTTGCATTTTTGGAGTGCCGCACTGTTGTTTTTTTTATTTGGATGGAGTTTTGTCAGGTCTGGAGCGCTGGCACCATCCACTGTAAGGTACAAAAGTAGTGCTGCAAATTTTTTGTACTATATATTTTTTGTAATATATACTGTATGTATATATATATATATATATATATATATATATATATATATGTGTGTGTGTGTGTGACAGGGAGATGATAATGTAGGCTGTAGGAGCTGGTCAAAGATGGCGACACCACTTCCTTACCTGACCCTGAAGGGAGAAATTTGTTTGTTTTTAAAAGGTTCCATAGCTGGATCTCTAGTCACCATCACCAACCTGTACCCCCGAATTATCACTAACTGGATCATCACCACTTTAGACATATTGAAACAATTCACTGAGGGTATCCTTATACCAAGGGGGGACCTTAATGTAGCATTAAATCCTTTACAAGATACCTCCTCACAACACTCTTTTCTTTCATTTAAAGTTCTTGCAGCGATAGGCAAAGCCCTGTCCTGCCTGAACCTGATAGATGTATAGAGAATTCATGACCCTACTACTAGAGATTACTCTTACTACTCTTCTGTTCACAACACATTTCATAGACTGGATTATATCCTTGTCTCTAGCAGGTCCCTCGCTCAGGCAATCTATTCCTCTATAGGCTCTTCCACACTGTCAGACCATTCACCTGACTTTGTCAATTTCTCTTTCGCAAATATACCTCCCAGACAGTGGTCATGGTGAAACTCTGCTGGACTCTGATGTCCATAAAGAACTCATTACTCAACTGTTGAGAGATTATTTCTCTCGAAACGAGTCTTCCGAAGTCTCCTGTCCAACTGTCTGGGAGGCTCACAAAGCCTTCATAAGGGGTGAATTTATCGCCCTGGGATCTAGGTTGAAAAAACAACGCTCCTAACAATTTAACTCACTTCTAGCTCAGATCGCCATTCTGGAGAAATTAGGCAAGATGACTGACATGTTATCTGTGCAAGCTGACTTAATTGAACTGCGTAACTCTCTCTGAAAGATCTTCTCATTGTTAAGTCAGCCAAGGCTTATCAAATGAGTTCTTTCAAGTTTTATGCACATGGTGACAGAGGGTCCAAATTGACCACCTCTTTACTTAAAAAGAGCTCGGAACATGCCTTTGTATCTCACATCAACACACCCTCCGGAACTGCAGCTACTGAAACTATAACAGAAGCTTTCTTACAATTTTACAAATCCCTCTATAACTTGCCCGATCATCCTAAGTCCGAATCTCTCACTTCATGTTACCTCGACTCTGTTTCCCTCCCTTTCCTAACCGATCAAGACAAAGATGCTCTGATTGCTCCATTTACCGAAAATGAGGTCTCCAAAGTGTTGGCCTCTATCCCCTTAGGTAAAAGCACTGGCCCAGATGAACTTCCAATCTCATACTACAAAACCCTTAAACAATCACTTCTTTCCAAATTTACCTCTCTATGCAATGCCCTCCTGCATGGTGCCGCTCTTCCCCCTCAAACATTGGAAGCACATATTACTTTGCAACCTAAGGAGGGGAAGAATAAACTGGAATGTGGGAGCTATCGCCCCCTTTCACTACTGAATTCTGACATTAAATGGTTTTCCAAACCATTAGCTTTTTGCATGAAGCACCTTATTTCACAACTAGTTGGTCCGGAGGAGGTGGGCTTTGTACATTCTAGAGAAGGTAAACATAACACTATATGTCTACTCTCCCTTATTCACTATGCACACAACTCCCATAAAGACCTTATTCTAATCGGAACGGAAAAGGCGTTCAACCGTGTTTCTTGGTCATTGATGTCCGCTACATTGGGGAAGTTCAATTTCCCCCCCTATGTTTATCTCCAAGATATGCTCCTTATACTCCCACCCAAAAGCACGGTTGAGTCTGAATGGCACTTTGACGCCGCACTTTGATATGACAAACGGGACACGTCAGGGCTGGCAACTGTCCCCTACCCTTTTTATTCTGACTATTAAGACACTGATCCAGAAAATTAGGAAAACCTCAGCTATACGGGGTTTACAGGTTTGCGATTATATGCACGAACCAGCAGCCTTCGCAGATGATCTACTCTTACTCATAACAAACCCCTCAGTAGCACTCCCCCGGGTGTTAGAAATCTTTCACAATTTCGGCCAAGTTTCTAACTTTAAAATAATATTTTAGCAAAACCGAAATTTTAAATATTACCATGTCAAAGGCTGCCACACTTCCCCTCAAAGTTCTAGCTCCATTTCATTGGCCTAGTAACTGCATTAAATACCTAGGAATGAAATTACCTAAATTTCCCCATTCCCTCTACTCCGAAAATGACCTTCCTCTGTTAAGCATTATTAAAAAAACAACTCTTAGACTTCAAACTACCCATGATTTCCTGGATGGGGAGGAAAAATTTCCTAAAAACGTATATACTTCCACAAATACTTTATGTCATGCAAACACTACCTATCTCTATCCCCAACACTATCTCTATCCCCAACACAAGAAATGTACTACCTTTCTTTGGTCGGGCAAAAAACCCTGGTTACCTTATAGGCTTCTCACTATGAAACTTCACCGCGGAGGAATGGGCCTACCAGACCTCTACAAATATTATCAAGCCCTACATCTGGCAAGTTGGCGGCAACTAACCCGCCCTTCCCCCAGGCCTTTATGTGCTGAAGTGGAAAGATTTGTTATGGAGGAAAACACACGAGGAGCCCTTTGGTCCTCTCTCACTAGACACCATATGCCTAGATCCCTTAACCCCTTGACAAGTGGAACCATTGGAGAATATCATAAATGTATGCGTATCACCAGCAGATCATCACTAATATCCCCACTTGCGCCACTGGATGCATGAGGAGATTTGGAAACAGTTTCATTCTTTTACTCTGAAAGATTTATACACAAGTGGGACAGATGAACCAACATCATTACTCCCCAAGACCTCAAGCGCTAAACTAAACTTTCTATCTCATTTGCATTTAAGATAAACAGGAGTCTAAAAAGGCTACTCCCATCTCCACCCCCTCTTTCTTGGCTCGATAAATATTATATGCTCCCGCAATTCCCAGGTGGTATTATCTCAGCAATTCCCAGGTGGTATTATCTCAGCATTTCCTGGGTGGTATTATCTCATGCTTGTACGACAAGCTGCTCACTGCCTCCCCCCTGCAACACCTAGTTACTTGCTTGCCTGGAGCACGGAACTGAGCACTAACTTTATGAAAGCAGAGATAAAGCAAATACTATCACGCTCTCATGGGTTTTCTAGATGTGTCAGAATTCAAGAAAATGTCTACAAGCTTTTGACTAGGTGGTACCGCACTCCCAAATGGCTGTTTCGCCTCAACCTTACGAGTAACAACCTTTGCTGGCAATGTGGTGCTGAAGTGGGTACGTTGTCTCATATTTGGCTGCATTGCCTTAAAATCAAACCTTTTTGGGATGAAGCTTTAAGAACCATTGCACTAATAACTACGGTGAAAATCCCATTCTGAGCACTGCTTCTCCTGCTCTGGGCCCTAATCCTGTATTTACCCACAAAAAAATCAAATCTGCCCACCTTGCTTCTGACTGGGCAAAAGCTATTAATACCCGCAAACTGGCATCAATCGACTCCTCCCTCAATACATGCATGGTTTGCAAAAGTTGATTACATATGTAGGATGGAGGAGTTGGGGAGTTGGGAGATGAGGAGACATGCTTTTTTCCTAAAAACTTGGGCGCCTTGGGGAGCATACCGCTCCTCGCTTCAAAACCCTACCTCCTCTAACCCGGGAGGCAATTAATCTCTTTACTAACTAGACCCCCTAGCGGAATTACTAAATTAGCCTTGCATTCCCTCTGACTCTTTTATTTGCTGATTGACCATGGAACTACATGGCATTCTATACCATAATTCTATCTGTTACATTTCATTGCATACGTATCTTTCTGCACATTGCTAAAGCACTATTAATTTTTTCTACATTGCCTGGACTGTATATAGTTGGGATTAACCCACTCTCCTCACTCCCTTTCTCCCATCTCTCCCCTACTCTGCCCCCCTACCCCCTCTTCTCTTCTCTATTTGAGATTGCTCTTTTTAGGCGTGTCTCTTCATACATGGCAAAGTGCTTAAAGTACTCTCTGTGTTTTTAAGTTTGTACTAACTAATTGGCCTGCGAGCCATTTGAGTACTCATGGTACTGTCCTATTATCACTGTATTGCAATGTATGCTCATATGTCTTGTTACCATGTTCTTGTTTCTACATTTCAAAAAATGAAAACTCAATAAAAATGAGATTAGAAAAAAAAAAAAAAAGATGGTGACATCACTCAAGCCAAGCTCCTTGAGAATACAGGGGATGATGCGTTGTCTTGGGAAAGGGAGGAGCACGGAAGTTGTTGTTCATAACCTCTGACAAGTGGCCCACAAGTGAAAAGAAGGAATATGAGAATATTCACATATGCGTAAATTCCCATATGCGAATATGCGCATTTGCGGAAAAACAAATATTTGCCATTTCGAATATATAGCGAATGTATTCGCAATATTCATGAATTCGCAAATTTGCGATATTCGCGATAAAAATTCAAAATGCGAATATTCGCGCCCAACACTAGTAACCAAGTCACTTGAGCATCATGACAGTGCCCACACCAATCACAAATCTGAAATACAACCTGTGCATTTCAGGGATTGGAACATATAAAAAATAATAATTCAATGCATAGTGCTAAGTCCTATAAAATGATATAGCACTTTGTGAATTATTTAATAATATACTATACTATACTTACCAAATGTTCTCACAAACGTTGCAGCTGATTCTGACATTGTGACATGCATGGCGAATAATGTAGATGTATGAAAGCATTTGCAAAAGGCTTTTCTAAAAGAGATGCCATGAGCCTGAACATAACATCACAAGTGTGATGTTGCTGCAAAATTGGAAAATGTACTTTATGGCCCCACAAGGCTGAGATATATAGAACCTAATATTACAGAGTTATCGCTCTGTCAATAGCTATGAAACTGTGCTGTGAAGAAAGACTGCTTTCATTGCGATTGGCATTCAGGTGTGGTCTATTAATCTTTTTTCATGATTACTGCAGTACAGAAAATGAATGAGGGGAGGAGGAAGGGAAAATGCTTTATGTCTATTGCATTATACAGTAGTTTTCAAAGTTCTATTTCTTGGCAGTGTAAGTAGATACTGTATACTCTAGTCAATTTTATAAAAAAATAAAAATAAATCTCATTGGCCAATTCACTTCAAGGGGTACTCTGCTCTAAAGGAGGATAAGATGTCTAATTGTGGGGGTCCCTGCTGCGGGATGTTGGCTGCAGCACCCCAAACATCCGATGCACAGAGCCAACTTTGCTCTGTGTCGGATGACTGGCAATGCAGGGCGGAGGCTCGTGATGTCACGGTCATGCCCCGCTTGTGATGTCACGGCTACGCCCCCTCAATGCAAGTCTATATGCCCCCTACCATAGACTTGCATTGAGAGGCATGGCCATGACATTACAAGCGTTCGTGACCGTAACGTCACGAGTTTCCGGCACTGCACCGACACTCTAAACAAACACCGGGTGCAGCAGGTGCCCAGCTTTTGATAGGGGATAAAATGTCTAGGGGTGGAGTACCCCTTTAAATCCTTAGACTGTGTTTCCACATGATGGGGAACCCATACAGCAGAAATCTTACCCTCATGAATTCACTACTGGCTGTGTAATGTTGCAGATAATCCCAGCAACATTGCGCCTCTATTGGTAAACATATGGGGGTTTTGGCTGCATTTGTTCACCATCATATGGGATACAAAAGGGGAAAAAAAGCTGTACTCACCTGCCTCTGATCCACTATTAGTACTTTTCCTGTTTTTTCTTACAAAGCCCCTTGCCTATTGCTTCCTGTTCTGTTTTGAACACATGGTAAATGCCCACCGAATGGGAATCTTTCAGCAGTATTTTCTGCTAAGAGCTGAATTCACCATAGGTTAGCTGTTAGGGCTTAAAAGCAAAGGGTACCTGTTCCTATTAGTTACACTAACCTGGGAGAAAGGCAGTATAAGGATCAGTAGGGAAAATCACAAAATGGGCAAGCTGTGCTTACTTGCCAGCAGAGACTTGTTTTTTTTTCGATTGTTTTAGCTAGGCCATTTTACTGTGTGCACATGTTATGTTTAAACCCTATTTTTTTATGTGATGATCCCTTTTTACCTTAAAGCGTACCCGTCAGATCCAACAAAAAACATTTTTTTTTAATATCTCACTCAGTACCTAATCCATGTACATCTAATTTTTGTGTCTATCACCTTATTTTTTTTATTACACTTTTAATTTAGCTCACTAGTCTGAATTCCTCTCAAAGGGAGGGGGCGTGGTCTCACTGTGCAGGTCTCCGCCCCCTCCCTCAGTATGCTGTCTGCTCACATTTCCCCTAGCATTAGCAAAATTAAAACTCCCAGCTTGTCCTCCCTGATAGTAGCGGGACACAAGCTGACAGTGGGAGGATTTTTCCTCCAGCTATGAGCCCTGCACTCACAGCTGTCAATCAAGGAAGTGTGTCCATGACATAGGTGATGATGCATGGACACAGCAGGACTAGTATGTGTCCAAGCAGGTGGGCGGGGGGGGGGGGGCAGTTGTTTGACTGGCTCTTTCGGTATGAAATATTGAAAATGTTCTAATGAAAGCAATTGCAAAACCTATTGGCTTTGCATGCTTTACAACATATCAAAAGTTTTTGTATCTGACAGTGCCCCTTTAAATCTTGTTTTGGCTAGTTCAGCCGGCCTGATGGAGTTTAGCTATTAAAAGGGTTAGAAGCTTCCAGAGTGGAGGAACAGGGCCGCTTGCCCACATGTCCAACACACATCTTTCATGTTTGAAGGTGCAAGCTTGAAGGCAGAACTGTGTAGACAAGTGTCTTATTCAGCTTGAAAGACAGAGGGACACAGTACAGCATCTGAAGAAATATATGTTTGTCAGTAGTCATCCCCACCATTAAGAAACATGTGTTTAAGAGACTGTGCCACAATGTCTTTTTGCCCAAGTAACCCTCAGTACCAGATTGTTACTGAAATCCTGTCTCCTTTGACTTACTTATCTTTTGGGTTGCACGACAATACTACCTAGCATCAATGTCAAATCTAATCTATGGGGTCCAGCTCCTGGCACTCCACCTATCAGCTAGCCAAAGGGGCTGTAGAGTCTGTATTGATTACCAGGTATAGCTCCACCAGTGCCTGAGCCTGGTATTAAAGCTATCTACAATGGAAGGGTTTGAGCTGCATGTACCAAGGGCAGCCAGTATGAAATCTACAGAGATATTAAGCAATAAGGAGGCTTATTCTCTCCCTGCAGATTTGTAAATTACTTCTATTAAAAAAATATGTACCCTTCCAGTACTTTTTTTGCAGCTGTATGCTACAGAGGAAATTCTTTTCTTTTTACATTTCTTTTTTGTCTTGTCCACAACGTTTTTCACGTTGCCTGATATTCCAGTAACACTCTGTACTAGTTTTTTATATATGTGAATTACAATGCAACTCTTAGCTGTACCACTGCCTCCACCTCTTTATAGGGGTGGTGTTTATCACAGTTGGAAATAGAAAGCATTGTACAACTAAGAGCGGTTGCTTTGCTCAAAACCTGTCACTTTCTAAGCTTTTCCACCTGGTCTGTGATGTTATAAACACTACAATAAACAGGAACTATTTTGCACTAGTGCTGCTCTGGACCTTTGGTTCTTTTTTTCGTAATGTAAAGACGTCTTCCACGTCAGTCTATGCGCCAGCAGGCTAATCTGGGTGAGCTGACCTGAACTTTATTAGCATTGTATGATATTATGATATTCTCTATTGCATTTATTGCGAGAGTTTATTTCAGAACTGTATTAATATTATAGAAGAAGCTTGCGCCACTTTTATCTCATCTGTAGCATTACTGTCCATAATTATTTATGCAAACACAATCTACATACAGCTTAAAAGGCTTTAAAATAAGCTGACATGTGAGATCAGGATGTATTAATATAAGCAGCTGACTATATCATGTTTACATAATCTCTGATGGTTATTTCATTTTTTACTTTTTCTAGATACAGTTTAGGCTAGTAATGTTTTCTTCACAATGTAATATTCCTAAAAATGTTGCTGCTTTAATACATTACTTGTCTTCAAATCACTGATTTAGGGTACGTTCACATGAGCGGATTTGCAGCGTATTTTACTCTGCAGATCTGCCGCTGAAGGACCCTCTGTATTCTCCCTTTACATGTGCCGGCTCCGAGCAGCAATACGCCGCTACGAGCAGACACAGTGCGATGTGCGAGTCGCTGCGCGCATGCGTAGTATACACGCACATTGCGGCAGCTCTCAGCCTAGCTTATTGAGCAGGGGGAGCAGCCGCAATGTGTGAGAGTACACCGCACGTTCGCGGCGCCTCGCACATCGCTTCAGGGTGTCTACACATAGCGGTGTATTGCCACTACGAGCTAGCACATGTGAAGGCGGAATACAGAGGGTCCTTCAGCGAAATACGCTGCGAAAATCCGCTCATGTGAACGTACCCTTAAAGGGGTACTCTGGTGCTTATACATCTTATCCCCTATCCAAAGGATAGGGGATAAGATGCCTGATCGCGGGAGTTCTGCAGCTGGGGACGCCCGCGATCATGCACGCGGCACCCCATTTGTAATCAGTGCCGGATTACAAACGGGGTGCCGCGTGCATGATTGCGGGCATCCCCAGCTGCGGGACTCCCGTGATCAGGCATACTATCCCCTATCCTTTGGATAGGGGATAAGATGTGTAAGCACCGGAGTACCCCTTTAAACATGATAGGAAACCATGAGGCATTGGTTTCTTAGCACACTTTTGAAAAGGGGGGAGGGGGTTTCTATAACATAAAGCTATAGCATATCTCTAAGATACACCATCTCTTTATGATCTGTTGAGGGTCTGACCTCTGGGAACCCCACCGATTGCAAGAATAAACTGGATGCAGTGTTGTTTTAGCACTTCATCCCCTTTGGAGCTTTTCCATGCACAGTGTGCTCCCGGCTAGGACCCATATCAGGCTGAATCTGCTATGCAAGGGAAACAGTAAAACACCAGTGCTGCTTCCCTTTCATTCTCATGAGCAATTTGGGGTCCCAGAGGGTGAACCTCTCTTTAGGGTAGTTCACACATCATCAAATTTACCAATGTGTTTTATTTTTGCGTATTTTTGTCTATAATACGAAAAAAAATGCTTCCCTTTTTTTTTGGTGGGGAGGAGATGGGGAAAATGCACATGTAAAATAAAATAAGTCTGTATATTTTATGTGTGAACTGAGCCTTAATTTAATCTTTTGAATGGCTCTGTAGTATTTCCGCAAGATGTTTTTAGCGGATGCTCTGTCAAGTAGACTAGTTTCCATACTCAACTGAAGAATTTACAGCTCCAGGAAAATGTAGACTCATATCCAAAACATGTGCAGCAATGAAAATGAACAGTATGTGCAATGCTGCCATTGTTTCAAATAACTTTCAACATTTGCTCCTTTAGACCTAGAGAAAATTGTCAGAAGTCTGAATAGATTTGTCTCAAAGAACTGTCATTCTTCGATTTACATACAATTTTTTTTTTTTATTCTTAGAAATGTATTTCCAAAACCCTCTGCCTTTTTTTTAAATAAAACTTTTTTTTTTTAATGACCATATTTCTTGATACAGGGTGAAAGTAGACATCAGACTTTTAGCCATGACCAGTATGTTTTATTACGCTATAATTATCATTGTTATAATAATAATTATCATTGAGATTATTATTATTATTGTTGTTGTTATTATTTCAAAGCACTGTACATGTGAAAATGTTTATAAATACATAACATAAGACATAATAAGTGCCAAATCAATGACAGATATATATGTAGAGAAAGAGAGAGGAACATAGAACTATTCTGTATATGTGAAATGTACAGTATCTAATTCAGTGGAAGAGATGGGAGGGGAAGGACAGTGAATTAAATATTTATATACCTAGGAAAATGTGTAAAGTTATTCATGCCTTTACACGTGTTAAATAATATTTGCCCTGAATGGCTGATGATTCTATATGCAGGTATATTACTCAGCTTTAGTTCTGCTGCACTTTTGCTTTGTTATCTTTGCTAAAAATCTATATTTTGTTCCATGGAATTAATTTTATGATTTGTCTGAAAATGGTTCCAAAGCAAAGTTTTATGTGATACAATTACACAAGGTGAATGGTATAATAACTGTTAAATGAAATAGGTACTTTGTTTAATGATTCTTTAGAGAGTTCATTGGATTTAGGCTATTAATTAGGCACTGGGCCTTTAAGTATTAGAAGTTCACATTCCAAGGCGTCCTCATGGTATAATGGCTTGTGTAGACATTGTAGGTTCCTCAGATCACTGCTGGTTATTTATGTCCCATTCTTAGTGCATGATTTCTGTTGTGGAGAACAATTAGCTGGGAACCGATGGTAGAATTAACTCATACCCTGTTAAACAAGCAGCAGACTGCTTTTATGACAGTGTACAAGGGCATAACCCAGACACTGTGGTCTGATATTAAATTAATCCATCACACAGCACTGTACCAATTTCCAAAATAACCCACATATCAAATACAGCAACGTGGAGTGGCTGAGTTATGGACTTCTGTGATCTACAAGCCCTCATTTATCTAAAGTCCCCATCTAAAGTAATATAAAATTCAGACCTCATTATTATACTGCCTTGTAGAAAAGACATTGTTAATTCATATCCGGGATGGAGATCAGACAGTGACCATATAGGCTCTCTGCTATTATAGTGTGCAGCTATAGTAAGTAATGTATTCTTACTAACCATCAATTTGGTAGATATGTCATCTTTAGCCCCTTAAAGACCAGGCCATTTTACACCTTAGGACCAGAGCGTTTTTAGAACATCTGACCACTGTCACTTCAAACATTAATAACTCTGGGATGCTTTTATCTATCATTCTGATTCCGAGATTGTTTTTTCGTGACATATTCTACTTTAACATGGTGGTAAATTTTTGTGGTAAGTTGCATCCTTTCTTTGTGAAAAATCCCAAAATTTGATGAAAAAATTGAAAATTTGGCATTTGTCTAACTTTGAAGCTCTCTGCTTGTAAGGAAAATAGATATTCCAAATAATTTTTTTTGTTTCACATATACAAAATGTCTACTTTATGTTTGCATCATAAAGTTGACATGTTTTTACTTTTTGAAGACACCAGAGGGCTTCAAAGTTCAGCAGCAATTTTCTAATTTTTCACAAAATTTTCAAACTCACTATTTTTCAGGGACCAGTTCAGGTTTGAAGTGGATTTGAAGGGTCTTCATAATAGAAATACCCCACAAATGACCCCATTATAAAAACTGTACCCCCCAAAGTATTCAAAATTACATTCAGTCAGCGTTTTAACCCTTTAGGTGTTTCACAGGAATAGCAGCAAAGTGAAGGAGAAAATTCACAATCTTCATTTTTTACACTCGCATGTTCTTGTAGACCCAATTTTTTTATTTTTACAAGGGGTAAAAGGAGAAAATGTATACTTATATTTGTAGCCCAATTTCTCTCGAGTAAGCACATACCTCATATGTCTATGTAAATTGTTCGGCGGGCGTAGCAGAGGGCTCAGAAGCGAAGGAGCGACAAGGGGATTTTGGAGAGTACGCTTTTCTGAAATGGTTTTTGGGGGGCATGTTGCATTTAGGAAGCTCCTATGGTGCCAGAACAGTAAAAACCCCACATGGCATACAATTTTGGAAACTAGACCCCTTGAGGAAGGTAACAAGGAATTAAGTGAGCCTTAATACCCCACAGGGGTTTCACGACTTTTGCATATGTAAAAAAAAAAATGTTTCACTAAAATGTGTGTTTCCCCCCAAATTTCACATTTTTGCCAGGGTTAATAGCAGAAAATACCCCCCCAAATTTGTAACCCCATCTCTTCTGTGTATGGGAGTACCCCATAAGTGGAGCTGAAGTGTACTGCGGGCGAACTACAATGCTCAGAAGAGAAGGAGTAACATTTGGCTTTTTGAGAACAAATTTTGCTCGGGGGGCATGTCGCATTTAGGAAGCCTATATGGTACCAGGACAGCAAAAAAAAACACATGCCATACCATTTTGGAAACTAGACCCCTTGGGGAACGTAACAGGGAATTAAGTGAGCCTTAATACCCCTCAGGGGTTTCACGACTTTTGCATATATAAAAAAATAAATTTTTTCACTAAAATGAGTGTTTCCCTCCCCAAATTTCACATTTTTGCAAGGGTTAATTGCAGAAGAGACCCCCCATTATTTGTAACCCCATCTCTTCTGAGTATGGGAGTACCCCATAAGTGGAGTTGAAGTGTACTGCAGGCGAACTACAATGCTCAGAAGAGAAGGAGTAACATTTGGCTTTTTGAGAGCAAATTTTGCTCGGGGGACATGTCGCATTGAGGAAGCCCTTATGGTGCCAGGACAGCAAAAAAAAAAAACACATGCCATTATTTGTAAACTAGACCCCTTGGGGAACGTAACAAGGAATTAAGTGAGCCTTAAAACCCCACAGGGGTTTCACGACTTTTGCATATGTAAAACAAAAAAATTTCACTAAAATGTGGGTTTCCCCCCAAATTTCACATTTTTGCAAGGGTTAATAGCAGAAAAGACCCCCAAAAATTTGTAACCCCATCTCTTCTGAGTATGGCAGTATCCCATAAGTGGAGCTAAAGTGCACTGCTGGCGAACTACAATGCTCAGAAGAGAAGGAGTAACATTTTGCTTTTTGATAGCAAATTTTGCTTCAGGGGCATGTTGCATTTAGGAAGCCCCTATGGTGCCAGAACAGCAAAAAAAAAACACATGCCGTACCATTTTGGAAACTAGACCCCTTGGGGAAAGTAACAAGGAATTAAGTGAGCCTTAATACCCCACAGGGGTTTCACAACTTTTGCATATGTAAATAATTTTTTTTTTTTTACTAAAATGTAGGTTTCCCCCCAAATTTCACATTTTTGCAAGGGTTAATAGCAGAAGAGACCCCCCAAAATTTGTAACCCCATCTATTCTGAGTATGGCAGTACCCCATAAGTGGAGCTGAAGTGCACTGCAGGCAAACTACAATGCTCACAAGAGAAGGAGTCACATTTGCAAACTTTGCTGAAATGGGGGAGACATGTTGCATTTAGGAAGCCCCTATGGTGCCAGGACAGCAGAAAACCCCCCACATGGCATACCATTTTGGAAACTAGACCCCTTGGGGAACGTAACAAGGAATTAAGTGAGCCTTAATACCCCACAGGGGTTTAACGACTTTTGCATATGTAAAAAATATATTTTTTTTTCACAAAATAATTATGTTTTCACCAACATTTTAAATTTTTACAAGGGTTAATAGCAGAATAGACCCCTCGCAATTTGTAAATAATTTTTTTGGGAGTAAGGACATACCTTATTTTTGAATGATTATGGCTTGGCGGAGGCACAGTGGGTCTTGGTATAGCATGAGGTCAGTCAGGGGCCTTGAGCTTCATATGGAGCCAGGATGTGGGACCCCCCCTCAAGGAGCATTAATGGGCGGAGCACTGAGCCTTAAAATAAGGGAACACTATGGGGGACAACGGGCCGTAACTGGGGTACACAAGTGAGGTACAGAGGCCCGTAATATGGGGTACAGTGGGTCAGAAAATTATAAATCATAATAAAACAGGATATGTTCCCAGAATGATGACCCAGAGCATAGCCAAAACTAAAAAAATAATATGCCCACCCCAAACCCTATGCTCTGAGTCATCATTCTGGGAATGTGATGTGTGTGGCCGTCCCTAACCTGTTGCCTCAAATGTGCACCCGTTCAGGTGGAGAGAGAGCGCTGCGCATTTGAGGCAACATAAAAAGTCCCCGATGAGAGTGACTCAGTGACCTATGACTCTTTTTTTTTTTTTAACACCAGAGGTCTTCAGTTTTTTGTTTTTTTTTCATTTTTTTTGGTCGATTTAGTGATTTATGGGGTTAAAATTTGGAATGTACTCTGGACTTGGTACATTGGTCAAATTATGGACAATTCAAAATGTAAAGGGAAAATTTAGGGCTCCATGGAAGTGTGATACTCCCTGAAGCAGATTATCTGGGCAAGTGTCGCACTGATGGATGGTGTCCTTCCGTAGCCCCTTCCTGCGACACACTCTGCATTTTTTCTGGGATTTCCCCTTCTTTCAGTGGGGGACCTCACCTGGAAAGTGTTGGCCGGGGATGATCCTGGCACCTATAACTCCAGACCCTTGGGAAGTACGGCCTGATCTTTCCCGGTCACCAAAGATCAGGAACCTTAGGACATCTTCTTGGTACTGGAGGAATGTCCCTGTGTTGCCAGCGTACTGGGATAGTACAAAAGCGTTGTACATGGCAGCCTGTACCATGTAGACCGCAACTTTTTTGTACAAAGCCCGTGTTTTCCGCATGGCGTTATATGGCTGGAGGACTTGATCTGAGAGATCAACTCCCCCCATATACCGATTGGTGTCCAGAATACAATCGGGCTTGTGGACCGGTCCCATGGTACCTCGCACAGGAACAGGGGTGCTGCCGTTCCCATGAAAAGGGGTGAGTAGAAGGACATCCCTATTATCCTTATACTTCACCGACAACAGGTTATCATGGGTCAGGGCACAGGACTCACCTTTGGGAATAGGCGACTGGATCAAATTTAGAGGGAGTCCTCTCTGGTTCTTCCGCACGGTCCCACAAGCGGACGTGGATCTGGCGGAAAGGGATTTGAACAGAGGGATGCTGGTATAAAAGTTATCCACGTATACGTGGAAACCCTTATCCAGCAATGGGTGCATAAGGTCCCAAACGATTTTCCCTCTAACACCCAGAGTGGGGGGACATTCTGGGGATTCAATACGGGAATCTCGTCCCTCATATACTCTAAACTTGCAAGTGTACCCGGAGGTACTCTTGCAGAGTTTGTAGAGTTTCACGCCATACCGCGCCCGCTTCGAGGGAATATACTGGCGGAAGATGAGTCTCCCCTTAAAACTGATGAGAGACTCATCTACCAAGAGGTTCCTGAGGGGTATGTAGGCCTCCAAAAATTTGGCCCCAAAGTGATCAATGACCGGCCTCACTTTGTAAAGCCGGTCATGGGCGGGATCACCTTGGGGCGGACATGCCTCATTATCTGCTTAATGCAGGCATTTCCGAATGGCCTTGCACTGCCTCCATGTCATAGCCATACTTTAAAGCGGGGTCTGGTCGAGGACGTCCCCGCTCCAGTAATGATGAGCACTTGGTTTTTTGTCCAGGCCCATATGCAGCGTGAGGCCCCAAAATGTCCTCATTTCCGCTGCATCAATGGCGCGCCATTCATTGGACCTGGCCAAAAGCGAATCTGGGTGGTGGGCAATGAACTGCTGGGCATACAAGTTCGTTTTCTCCACCATGTGATTGACCAGGCTGTCGCTGAAAAAAAACTTTAAAAAGTCCAGATCAGTGAATCCAGCATGGTCAATCTGGATTCCTGAGTCGCCAACAAACTCAGGAATCCGTGGCTGATAACCCTCTGGGGGGCTCCAGACAGGGTCATCCAAAGGGGGCTCCGTTGCACTTGTCTGGGGGGCGGGACTCCTATTACAAGCGGCATTGCCACTCGTACTAGTGTCGGCCACTGGGTCACTCTCATGGGGGGTGCGTGGCCTCGCCTGGTGGTGTCTCCGCCGCCATACAGGGGACTCATCATCACTACTAGATGATGAGGAGGATGAGGAAGAACACAAAAAAGTAGGATCTTCCTCATCCTCACTGGCATATTCGGAGTTGGAGGCTAAAAAAGCGTAAGCCTCCGCTGCCGAAAATGCCCAGTGGGCCATCGCCTTTTTTCTACTGTGGCGGAGGGAGGGGCGGTGGCGGAGGGGGAGGGGGTGTGTGCGGGGGGGGGTGTATTGTACACCGCCGATCACCTTCTTTTTCCGGGTCATTGGGTCACAAGTGACCCGAATGACCGGAATCACAGCAGATCGCTCGCGTGAATTCGCGAGTGCTCTGCTGCGATCGCCAACATGTGGGTGTCCCGGGACCCCCTTTGCCATTTGCACCGCATGCCTGCTGAACGATTTCAGCAGGCATGCCGTTCCAATCTCGGCCTGGCGCGCGGCAGGGATCGGAAAACGCCAGGGCGTAAGTTTACGCCCTTGGTCCTTAAGTACCAGGGCGTAAGGGCGTAAAAATTACGGCCTTGGTCCTGAACAGGTTAAAGGGGTACTACCGTGGAAAACTTTTTTTTTTTTATCAACTGGTGTCAGAAAGTTAAACAGATATGTAAATTACTTCTATTAAAAAATCTTAATCCCTCCAATACTTTTAGGGGCTGTATACTACAGAGGAAATGTTTATCTTTTTGGATTGTGCTCTCTGCTGACCTTTGCTGGCCATTTTAGGTACTGTCCAGAGAGCATATGCTTGCTATGGGGATTTTCTTCTTCTCAGGACAGTTCCTAAAATGAACTGCAGAGGTCAGCAGAGAGCTCTGTGGTCGTGACATAAGAGAAATCCAAAAAGAAAATAATTTCCTCTGTAGTATACAGCCGCTAATAAGTACTGGAAGGATTAAGAATTTTTAATAGAAGTAATTTACAAATCTGTTTAACTTTCTGGCACCAGTTGATTAAAAAAAAAAAGTTTTCCACTGGAGTACTTATGGCCCCATTCACTGTGTATTGTGGGTGCCGAATAGCTGTTCAACAGGGTTGCTTGATGCCAGCTCTTCACCAGTCAACAACTGATGGGATTCTAGCCCAGAAAACCCCTTTTAGCACTATGATGCCATACATATATGGTGTAAGTGTATGTAGCTGGTACACCGCTCCCTACATATCACACTGTAGCCAACTGTGCACATGAGCTGTGTGCCTTTAGTCTGCATATGTTAGTATGCTTATACATTATACGTGTGTCATAATGACATGTGATGTATAGGCATATTAATATATTCAGTTACAAGTTAAGATAAAGATCAGTTTGTTTAAAAATGTAAATTAAATTTATATAATGTTTCAAATGAAATCAAGTCTATTACTCACACATCATGCAAAAAAAAAACATACCCATACGTGACATATCAGTAGGATTTTATGTGTACTATTTACAGATCTGCTCTATTAAATATTACATCATTGTTCTTTTTAACTAAGTGTTATACTGTTTTGTATATATAATATATGTGCCTCTTCGATCCGAATCCCTTTTGCAGATTTGTCCCATTTTAGATGCATTTATTCAACCCCTTGCAGTAAAAGCAATAATACAGCTACTGCTACAGTACTTAGCTAGATTAACAGATCCCAATGTAGATCATTGGTAAAGCATCACATAACCTCATGAAACAGCTTACTTGGGGCATATTGTCAACTTCATTATTATAGTAATTGGACATTTTATTCACATAAGTGCACTGTATACACATAGATTGTATATATTTAAGGGGGTTGTGCCACTAATAGCATTTAGTACCTTTCAACAGGATAGGGAAAAAATGTACAATCATGGTAATCATGGTGGATAGAAACTGGACGAAAAGACAATTTTTTTTCAATAAAAATAAAAGAATTCACTCTTCCCTTGACATTACTGGGAGTTGTGAAAATGACATAGTGCTGCAAGCGCTGCATTGAGGGGCAGGGTGTGACGTCACGAGGGGTGAAGCGTGACGTCACGAGGGGGCGTGGCGACCCCCGAAACCCGCACTCAGCGTTCGCAACTAAATGTTCTGAACGCTGGGGAGTGGAGTACCCCTTTTACCCCTTAAGGACCCAGCCCATTTAACCCCTTAAGGACCAGGGCATTTTTTGCACATCTGACCAATGTCACTTTAACCCCTTAAGGACCGGGGTTTTTTCCGTTTTTGCATTTTCGTTTTTTGCTCCTTGCCTTTAAAAAATCATAACTCTTTCAATTTTGCACCTAAAAATCCATATGATGGCTTATTTTTTGCACCACCAATTCTACTTTGTAATGACGTCAGTCATTGTGCCCAAAAATCTACGGTGAAACGGGAAAAAAAATCATTGTGAGACAAAATTGAAAAAAAAAAACGCCATTTTGTAACTTTTGGGGGCTTCCGTTTCTACGTAGTACATTTTTCGGTAAAAATGACACCTTACCTTTATTCTGTAGGTCCATATGATTAAAATGATAAACTACTTATACAGGTTTGAATTTGTCGCACTTCTGGAAAAAATCATAACTTCATGCAGAAAAATTTATACGTTTAAAATTGTCATCTTCTGACCCCTATAACTTTTTTATTTTTCCGTGTATGGGGCGGTATGAGGGCTCATTTTTTGCGCCGTGATCTGAAGTTTTTAACGGTACCATTTTTGCATTGATAGGACTTATTTATCGCTTTTTATTCATTTTTTCATGATATAAAAAGTGACCAAAAATGCACTATTTTGGACTTTGGAATTTTTTTGCGCGCACGCCATTGACCGTGCGGTTTAATTAACGATATATTTTTATAATTCGGACATTTCCGCACGCGGCGATACCATTTATGTTTATTTTTATTTTTAATTACACTGTGTTTTTTCTTTTATGGGAAAAGGGGGGTGATTCAAACTTTTAATAGGGAAGGGGTTAAATGATGTTTATTCACTTTTTTTTTGCACATTTTTTTTGCAGTGTTATAGGTCCCATAGGGACCTATAACACTGCACACACTGATCTTTTACATTGATCACTGGTTTCTCATAAGAAACCAGTGATCGATGATTCTGCCGCATGACTGCTCATGCCTGGATCTCAGGCACTGAGCTGTCATTTGGCGATCGGACAGCGAGGAGGCAGGTAGGGGCCCTCCCGCTGTCCTGTCAGCTGTTCGGGATGCCGCAATTTCACCGCGGCTATCCCGAACAGCCCACTGAGCTAGCCGGCATGCTTTCGGTTTCACTTTAGACGCGGCGTTCAACTTTGAACGCCGCGTCTAAAGGGTTAATAGCGCGCGGCACAGCGATCAATGCCGCGCGCTATTAGCCACGGGTCCCGGCCGTTGTTAGAGGCCGGGCCCGAACCGCTATGACGCGAGGCCACGCCGTGGCCCCGCGTTATAGATCGGGAGTGGACACATGACGTTCCAGTACGTCATGTGTCCTTAAGGGGTTAAGCATTAATAACTTGGATGATTTTACTTTTCATTCTGATTCTGAGATTTTTTTTTCGTGACATATTCTATTTAACATAGGGGTACATTTTCGGCGTTACTTGCATCCATTCTTGGTGAAAAATCCCCAAATTTTTTGAAAAGTTTGAAAATGTTTCCTTTTTTTAACTTTGAAACTCTCTGCTTTTAAGGAAATAGACATACCAAATAAATTACATATTGATTCACACATACAATATATCTACTTTATATTTGCATCATAAAGTTTACATAATTTTACTTTTGGAAAACATCAGAGGACTTCAAATTCAGCAGCAATTTCCCAATTTTTCACAACATTTTCAAAATCAGAATTTTTCAGGGACCAGTACAGTTTTGAATGGGATTTGAGGGGTGTTCATATTAGAAATACCCCATTAAAAAAACATTATAAAAACTGCACCCCCCAAAGTATTCAAAATGACATTCAGAACATGTGTTAACCCTTTAGGTGTTTCACAGGAATAGCAGCAAGGTGAAGGAGAAAATTCAAAATCTAAATTTTTTATACTCGCATGTTCTTGTAGACCCAGTTTTTGAAATTTTTACAACGGGTGAAAGGAGAAAAATCCCCCTAAAATTTGTAACCCAATTTCTCTCGAGTAAGGAAATACTTCATATGTGGATGTCAAGTGCTCTGTGGGTGCACTACAAGGCTCAGAAGGGAAGGAGCGACAATGGGATTTTGGAGAGTGAGTTTTTCTGAAATGTTTTTTGGGGGGCATGTCACATTTAGGAAGCCCCTATGGTGCCAAAGCAGCTAAAAAAAAACAACATGGCATATTTTATTGAAAAATACACCCCTCAAGGAATGTAACACGGGGTCCTATGAGCCTTAACACCCCACAGGTGTTTGACAACTTTTTGTTAAAGTTGGATGTGTAAATTAATTATTATTTTTTACTAAAATGCTGGTTTTCCCCCAAATTTTACATTTTTACAAGGGGTTATAGGAGAAAATGCTCCCCAAAATTTGTAACCCCATCTTTTCTCCCCATGTGTGGACGTCAAGTTCACTGCGGGCGCACTACATTGCTCAGAAGAGAAGAAGTCACATTTGGCTCTTGGAAAGCAAATTTTGCTGAAATGGTTTTTGGGGGCATGTCACATTTAGGAAGCCCCTATGGTGCCAGAACAGCCAAAAAAAAACATGGCATGATATTTTGGAAACTACACCCCTCAAGGAACATAACAAGGGGTACAGTGAGCCTTAACACCCCACAGGTGCTTGACAAATTTCCGCAAAAGTTGGACGTGAAAATGAAAAATTAGATTTTATTCACTAAAATGCTGGTGTCTCCCCAAATTTTTCAATTTCACAAGGGGTAATTTGAGAAAAAGCCTCCCAAAATTTGTAACCCCATTTTGAGTATGGAAATACCCCATAGGTGGATGTAAAGTGCTCTGCGGGCGAACTACAATGCTCAGAAGAGAAGGAGCGCCATTGAGCTTTTGGTAAGAGAATTTGGTTGGAATAGAAGTGGGAGGCCATGTGCATTTACAAAGCCCCCCGTGGTGCCAGAACAGTGAACCCCTCTACATGTGACCCCATTTTGGAAACTACACCCCTCACAGAATTTAATAGTGGGTGCAGTGAACCTTTACACCCCACTGGCGTTTGACAGATCTTTGGAACAGTGGGCTCTGCAAATGAAAAACTAAATTTTTCTATTTCACAGACCACTGTTCCAAAACTCTGTCAGACACCTGTGGGGTGTAAATGCTCACTGTACCCCTTATTACATTACCTGAGGGGTGTTGTTTCCAAAATGGGATCACATGTGGGGGGGGGTCCACTGTTCTCTCACTATCGGGGCTTTGTAAACACACATGGCCTTCAATTTTGGACACATTCTCTCACCAAAAGCCCAATGGCACACCTTCTCTTCTGAGCATTCTAGGGACCCCCGCAGAGCACTTTAAATCCACATTTGGGGTATGTTCTTACTCAGAAGAAATGGGGCTACAAATTTTGGGGGGCTTTTTCTCTATTCTCCCTTGGGAAAATGAAAAATGTAGGGTAACGCCAGCATATTAGTGATTTTTTTTTTTTCATTTTCACATCAAACTTTAACGAAAATTTGTCAAACACCTGTGGCTCACTATACCCCTTGTTACATTCCATGAGGGGTGTACTTTCCAAAATGGGGTCACATCTGGGTATTTATTGTTTTGCGTTTATGTCAGAACCGCCTCAAATGTACATGGCACGGTCTCACTCCTGAGCCTTGTTGTGCACCCGCAGAGCACTATACGCCCACATATGGGTTAGTTCTGTACTCAGGAGAAATTGCGTTACAAATTTTGGGGGTCTTTTTTTCCTTTTACCATTTGTGAAAATTAAAAGTATGGGGCAACACCAGCATTTTTTTTTACACTAACATGCTGGTATAGACCCCAACTTTACCTTTTCATAAGGGGTAAAAGGAGAAAAAGCCCCCCAAAATTTGTAACGCAATTTCTCCCGAGTACGGACAGGGCTCCAAAGCGAGAGAGCGCCATGCGCATTTGAGGCCTAAATTGGGGATTTGAATCCGCCACAAAAATACCCTACAGCAGTGTTTCCCAAACAGGGTGTCTCCAGCTGTTGCAAAACTCCCAGCATGCTTGCACAATCAGTGACTGTCCGGCAATACTGGGAGTTGTTGTTTTTAAACAACTGGAGGCTCCGTTTTGGAAACAGTGCTATATAAGAAGTTTTTTTTATTTTATTGGAGGGCGGGGGGAGCTGTGTAGGGGTATGTGTATATGTAGTGTTTTACTTTTTATTTTGTGTAGGTATAGTGTAGTGTAGTGTTTTTAGGGTACATTCACAGGGGCGGGTTTACAGTAAGTATCTCGCTGGGAATTTGAGCTGCGGCGGAAAATTTGCCGTATCTCAAACTTGAAGCAGAAAACTTGCTGTAAACCCGCCCGTGTGACTGTATCCTGTACATTTACATGGGGGGGGGGGGCAGACCTCCAGCAGTTGCAAAACTACAACTCCCAGCATGCACTGACAGACCATACATGCTGAGAGTTGTAGTTATGCAACAGCTGGAGGCACATTGGTTGTGAAACACAGAGAGTTTGTTTCTTAACTCAGTGTTTCACAACCAATGTCCCTCCAGCTGTTGCAAAATTAGAATTCTCAGCATGTACAGTCTCCCAGTGCATGCTGGGAGTTGTATTTTTGCAACAGCTGGAGGCACGCTGAAACGTGAAACACTGAGTTAGGATACAAACTCTGTTTCACAACCAATGTGTCTCCAGCTGTTGCAAAACTCAGCATGCATTGACAGTCGAAGGGCATGCTGAGAGTTGCAGTTTTTCAACAGCTGGAGGCTGTTGCAACTCCCAGCATGCCCTTTGGTAGTCTGTGCATGTTGGGAGTTGTAGTTATGCAACAGCTGGATGCACACTTTTTCATAGAAAAAATGTGCCTCCAGCTGTTGCATAACTTCAACCCCCAGCATGCACAGACTACCAAAGGGCATGCTGGGAGTTGTAGTTGGAACTCCAGCTGTTGCAAAACTACAATTCCCAGCATTCCCTTTGGCTTTGTATCTTGAGAGTTGTTGCTTAACAACAGCAGGAGGTGAACAGGCCTCACCTCCTGCTGTATCCAGCTGCCGGGACTGCCACCGCTGCTGCCACCGATCCTGCTGCTCCTGTCACTGCCACCGCGCCAGAGGGGACCCCCACCGCACCTGGGAGAGATAAAAGACCTCTGCCGGCACAAAACGCTGCCGTTATCACCGCCCCGATCACCGCCCAGCAGGGTCCTGATTGATTGGTCTTTCCAACCGATCAATCACGTGAGCGTGAGGCGGCACCTCCTTTCTGGGTCACCGGGTCACCAGAGACCTGATTGACGCAGAATCGCCGAAATGGGGGCATATCAGGACCCCCCAGGGGTTTGCACGGCATGCCTGCTGATAGATATCAGCAGTCAACCCGGTCCGGTTCCCACGTGGCGGGGACCGAAATTCCCACAGGCGTACAGGTACGCCCTTGGTACTTAAGTACCAGGAAGCAAAAGCGTACCTGTACATCCTTGGCCCTTAAGGGGTTAATAGCTTTACCAGTCTTATGATATCTGGACATGTCATGATATCAGGATGTCAGTACACATAGCGTCTGGAGCATTTTGTTCCGAATGCTGCGTGCAGGCTTCCATGGTCACCCAGTCCCCTTGTGACGTCACACCCCACCCCTGTGACATCACGCCCCGCCCCCTCAATGCAAGTCTACGGGAGTGGTCGTGACGGCCTCTGGGTAGCCGAGTACCCCTTTAATGTTTAGTAATGACACATTGCAAAACTGCTAAGACTCATTTGTTCTACATGACAAAACCAGCTTTTATATTTGCTCACTCTTCCTGCATGAAGAGAAAATGTTGTTTTGAAATACATACACATAAACACTGGGGGGAATTTATTAACCCCTTACTGACCAGACCAATTTTTGTTGCTGTTGCCCTTTCATTTTTTCCTCCTTGCCCATTAATAGCCATCACTCTTTATTTTTTTTATCTACACACCCATATAAGGGCTTGGTTTTTTGTAGGACCAATTGTACTTGTAATATCTTCATTCATTTTTCTATAACATATGCTCCAAAATTGGAAAAAAATATATATTTGTGAGGTGAAATTGAAAAAAAAAAAAAGCTATTTAGCAAATTTGTGATTTCATTTTTACGCCATTCAATGTGTGGTCAAACTAACAGGTAATCTTGATTCTTTAGGTCGTCATGATTAAACCAATACCCAATGTGTATAGTTTACCAATGTTTTACTAATTTT